>NC_132935.1:158479231-158786188 GCF_034638445.1 Ciconia boyciana
TTGCAGGCTATACCTGTTGTGTTGTACACTTTACTAAAATGAGCCAAATTGCAAGCCGGAGGGCTTTCTCTTGGCTCTAATCTCTCCAAGGAAGAAGGCTATTTCCCTTTCCCCTGGCAGAACTGAGGACAGCAAACCTCAGAAAGCCTTTGGGTGAAGCATGCAGGGGTCAGGGACTGCAAATAGGAGCCTACACTGCAAGGGTAGAGAAGGAGAGGTGCTTGGGAAGAGCAGGAGGCCTGCCTGCTGCAGGGGCAGTCAGCGTATAGAGACGTTCCCATGGGTCCAGAGGTGAGCGTTAGGGTTCGTTTGACCCAGTAAGGCACTGAAAGTCGCCCTTTCCAAAAATCTTAGTTTCCCCATTCCTGGGTTTTCACTACATAATGAGCAGTTATTGCATTCAGGTTTAGCATTTTGTGCTGTCATAGAAATTAGTCTTGAAAATTGAGAACCTTTTGGTATCTCTGCTCATCTTAGTGAAAAGGTGGTCCCTTTCCTCACAAGGCTCTGGCAGTCTGGGTGTCCCATGGCATTTACCTTCCGGATGAAGTTGTAAGTCAAAGCTACCTAGCTCAGAGGTGCAAAAGTCTTCCTTTTGCAGCGAAAGGGGACAAGCTGGCTCTGGGCAGCCTCATTCACATATTGCCTTGTTGACCTTACTTCTGGTTCCACATCCCAGGTTGGGCTGGTTGTGTGAATGGTCACATGAGGGAGGCTCCGGCCTGGAAGGGCACAGGGATGTCACAGGGCTTTGAAGTCCTGGACTCTAGTTTAGGAACAGCAGATACAGCAAGTTGGAGGTTGATGCCTTGTCTTTGAGAACCAGGTGGTCCACACTGGAGCTGAGTCTGAACTTAATGTTATACTAAGCTTTCTCAAGTGTGATGGAATTTGTACGTATTTAGTACCAGGATTATTTCTTTTACAAGAACAGACTGAGAACCCCATGAAGATGGATCTTGTTTTTCCAGAAGGTAGCCCAGATTTCTCCATTTTATTGATTCATACTCAGCAGTTCTAGGCCTACGGTTACCGAGTCTTGGCGGCACTTGAAAAGGCTGACCCATATTGTCATTTCCATAGCATTGGCTATCCTAATTGGCAACATTTATATGGTCCACCTAATCCTGCGTTTTTGAGATTACTTAACTTTAGGACCATAGCCCTGTGAAAGCTTCTGGGACTGAAAATTGCTAATCTTGCGTGACATGCTAGAGTATAATAGTTCTTTGTGAAGTCCTAATCCAGTGCTTCTTGTACAATGATCATAACGGAGTAGTGTTGGAGGAGGAAAAGGGCTCCAGAGTGAAGGCTCTGTTTTACTGAATGCAGAATCCTTATCTCTTAGAATTCATCTATTTCTCAAAGTTGGAAACCAGCAAAATGTTTCTCTGAGTTTTTTATCAGGCTTCAGTTGGTGTTTAAATGATTATAAGCATGTTATGAAAATTGATCTGTGCTTGACTTGCTTTATAGTTGGAACTAAATCATTATTGATTTTATATTTTTGTATTAAATTGTATATCACGGCTTTAAAGTGCCAAGTGCATGAATAAATAGAACCCATTTTTAAAACGAGTTGTTACACATATTCTCCCAGAAGGTGGCAGCTGGGGAGCTCATACTACTACACAGTACACTCAGACTACTACAGTGTGAACACTTTGTGTAGGGGAAATAAGATTATGACGGAGCAGAAAGGGGGAACTACACCTCCATACAACACCATTCACATCATTAGGCTTGAACTGGGAGTTGCATCAGAATGTTGTCCTGAACACCTGAATGGTATGAATATCTTTTTCCACAGAAAAAAGGTAAAATCCAAGTTTTTAAGATATCTATCTATTTTTATTTATTTTATTTATATATATATATATATATATACACACATATATATGTCCTGGTTTTGGCTGGGATAGAGTTAATTTTCTTCCTAGTAGCTGGTATAGTGCTGTGTTTTGGATTTAGCATGAGAATAATGTGGTAACACACTGATGTTTACTTGTTCCTAAGTAGTGCTTGCACTAAGTCAAGGACTTTTCAGCTTCCCATGCTCTGCCAGGTGCACCAGAAGCTGGGAGGGGCACAGCCAGGACAGCTGACCCCAGCTGGCCCAAGGGCTATTCCATACCATATGGCGTCATGCTCAGTATAGAAACTGGGGGGAGTTGGCTGGGGGGCAGCAACGGTTGCTTGGGGACTGGCTGGGCGTCAGTTGGCGGGTGGTGAGCGGTTGCATCACTTGGGGTTTTTTTCCCTGAGTTTTGTTTCTCTCTCTCTCTCTCTCTCTCTTTGTTTTCCTTTTCATTACAATTTGTTATTATTAGATTTTATTTCAATTATTAAACTGTTCTTATCTCAACCCACGAGTTTTCTTACTTTTGGTCTTCAGATTCTCTCCCCCATCCCACTGCGGAGGATGGTGAGCAAGCGGCTGCGTGGTGCTTAGTTGCCAGCTGGGGGTAAACCACGACAATATATACACATATATAAAAAATATATATGTGAAGGAAGCAAATAGTCTCTTCAGAGGGAAGAAATGGGAAGCAAAGGCAAAGTAGAGCGGGGTAGGTCTACATGGCTGAAATCCAAAGAGGACACTGATGTGGCTGTTTAGGTCTGGGTTGAGAGGCTCCAGTGTAAGGTCATAGACCTTGTGTCAGAGGGCAGAAACACGCCTGGTGATCCAGATGATCAGAACAAACTGGGAAATAAACATGGGGAGAGTGGGAGTCTGTGATGGTGGTAGATGCAAATTCCAGCAGAATTTTTAGAATGAGAGGTTTTTTTGGACTGACTCTTGAAACTAAAGAAAAGTTTGTTTGAAGTGATGACACAGTACATGTGAGAAGGTGGGTGGCAGCTCCCAAAGCTGAAAAGCTGGGGCTTGCTGAGGTCAGAAAGAAGAATTTTGCAGCTGTTGAGACTTCAGGCAGCTTGGTGATTATTTAGCGGGGTAGTCTGGGTTTTCCTTCTTCTGTGCATATTTTGAGTCAGCCGTGAAACATTTGCAGCTTTACAGGGATGGCTGTTCTTTCCTGGAGTAACACCTGATCACGTTTTCTTAAGAATGCCTTTTAAAAAATTGAAAATGCAATATTTCATTATTTGTGGGGGAAAAAAATTCTTATAACAGAATAAGGAGGTTTTTTTAATTATAAATGAAAACAAAAAGGTTGTTATTTCTAAAGGAGTGAGCTGTGTATTTAGCAATTTAGGTTAAACTTTCTCTATGTTAGATCAGTTTCCTGAACACTTAAAACTGTGAACATCAAAAGTGTACCTGCTTCAGAAATAATTATGAAAGGTCCAGCAGAACGGTCTGTGCTTTGCATCAAAATGAGAAAAATACATTGCAATGGCGATTTCCAGACCCTTAATGCATGTGTTAGCTGGAGATATGAAATACCAAGTTTAGACAGAAATTTTTTAGTTAAATAAAGAAGTCATGCATTTTTGTGCACTGAAAATCAAAAAATAACCTTGCTTGTGATGAGCAGTTCTGGTGTTGCTGGAATATTAAAGTGAGTTTTGAGGACAATTTTTATAAACAAAGCTTTATTAAAAGACCTGCTAAATCAGCAGCAATAGTTTCAAATTCTGGTTTCATTTGTGCTCCCTCTTTATTAAGAACAATTATAATTAACAGTTTCTGTGGGAGACTCTCAATTTTAGCTTTAAACCTTCACAGGAATCTCCAGAAGAGCACAACTGTTCTCTGTTCTATGAAATTTAATTGGCTTTAACACGGTTCCTGCTAATAAAATAGAAAAGTAATATATCAGTAGGTGTCCTCCCTTGTTGCTTTCTCCTATTACAGCAATCCCACATTGGGCTGCGAGTGCAATTTGATTCGCAAGTAAATCAGGAACAGTTTCTTAAAGGGCGATTTGTGAGGTGCACCACTGCTGCAGAAAGTAGCTTTGATTAGTGAGTAGTTGACATCCTTCCCTGGAAAACCTCGTGTTACAGGGCGCGTTTTGCAGTACTTCAGGTGGAGAAATTAAAAGGCTATTGATCTCTTGTTCGTTAACAATCTTATTACACTTTTGCTAGACCGGCTGCCTAATGCCCTGTCAAAATTCACACTTGGGTGCCTGTCATACATCTGCATACTTTCCAGCATCAGCCCTGTAGGATAATATGACGTTTTTTACTTTCTGTCTCAGTGTGTACAATCTTGTCCTGTGATATTTACACTGATCTAGAAAAAGTTGCATATCAGCACTTAGTGAGAGACTCCCTAGACGCACTTGAGTTGTACAAATGTTAAGGCCCCACACTTACAATAAATATTCTAACACTCATACAGTATTAATAATACAAATTCATAATAATTATAATACATCCCAGGGGACAGGAAGGGAGGCTTGCTTGAGTGTATTACACATCATTTCAAAAAGATTTGGAAACAGCTGCTTTCTTTCCTAGCTCGTGGCAGCTGATGGATGCTGCTGCTGTTGGAGACGGTGCTGTCTGACATCAGGTAATGTATGTGCTGCCGAGGAGCTACAGCATCCCTCGGGATACAGGGAGCCTCGTGGCACGGGCGTTCAGTGTGATCCGACACAAGTGCAAGTCATTAGCACTGTAAGAATAGCAGTTGTAGGAAAGCCAGGACACCCATTGCCAAATCTGATGATAATTTCACTTCTAAAAGTTTTTTGGAAGAAAACAGTTAGTGAGTCACACCTGTTGGAAAAATCCTGTGTCCCTCTTATTTCCCCCAGGAAGATAAGTTGCACTTTGATCAATGACAAATCAGAAACATCAGTCACTTTTGAGGGCAAAATCTTTTGACCAGATGCCGTATTTTTATTTTGAGTTCTATCAGATGAACCCAAACCTCAGCTCTGTTGCCTTTATATCTTAAAAATAGTAAAGATACAGTAACCAGTGAAATGTCCCATCAGGCAATTAGGATTAGGATTTATGGAAAAGATCCTAAATAGAGTTAGGGCTTCAACCCTTTGAAAATCCTATCCTAAGTCTACATGAGGTTTCAGCTTCCAAAGGATGATATGATCATAAGCATTCAGAGCATCTGCTAGGTGATCCAAGACGGTGGTCTGTATAAGCACAACTATAGAACAAATTCATGTGTTTTACCATTTCAAAATACCTGCCCCTCTCAGTTTATAGGAAGGGTTTGTGTTTAGGATAGCAATATTCATTCTGGCTTTCTCTAACTTTTGACTAAATGATCTAATTAAAATTGCTTTATTAGGTTCAAAAAGTATTTTAAAATAAAAGGTGTTCTGCTAACTACACTCAAATTGGCTGTGTGCTAGTTCTTGTCCTTAGGGCAGGCCATAACTGAAGGATGTCTTATTAAGTCCACCTGCAGGTAGTTCTAGACCTTTTAGCTTTTTTATGTTGAGCACATCATGTTCCTCCCGATCCCCCCATTATGCATTACTGTGTGCTTTCTAAGTAGCTAAAAATAATGCAGCATCAGCTCTTCTTAAACTAACAGGGTCCAGGTTAGGATTTTGTCTGATAATGGTTAGGATGCAGCAGCTGAGTGACTTTGTCAAAGAGGTGTTTTAAAATCCACCAAACTGTAGTCTGTGATATTTAATTACTTGAAAAAAATCCTAAACTATAGGACACCCAGCGAAAGTAGCTGTAGCTCCTGGGATATCAATGAAATTGTAACCTAATTAATATATCATTGTGTATAAGCAAGAACTAAACCAATGCCTTCGTAATACCTTGTGACTATGCTCACAGGAGTTGCTCACATGAGGTGCATCACAGAGTTGCAATGGCTCAGTCTTCTGTATTAAAATTGTAGTTGCATTTTGGTAGGGATTTAACGTGTATAAAGTATATTTCTATATAACTCAATTATGCGTAACTATTTGTCAGTAACCAGCAGCTAACTCTGAAGCAGGTAGGTCAATTTAGCTGTTGCTGTTGGTGGGAGCTAGATTTTTGGGAGCCACAATATGCAGCGAGCTTCCCGAAATATCAGTGAACGTGCAGCCTACCAACTGAATTGATTGAAGTTGAGCAGAGGGGTTAAGTTTGAGTTTGGTGCAAAAGCTCTGCAAAGTTCTGTTTGCCCTCCCTCCTAAAAGAGTATAAACATGTATAAATGTTTATAAAGTATATATAAATCTTTATAAAAGAGGATAAAACTTATAAATGTGGTCTTTTTCCATTTTGTGAAGGGACGAGGGCTGATTCACTTCTCTAGTTCATCTTTTAGAGATACTTTGGAGAGGGGGAAGGAAAGGGGGGAAAATCATTTCCACTGGTGAAGAGGAGGATATTGATGCTGCTTTTCCTCTTTTTACTGTATTGCAGAGTGGGAATTACTTACGTAGCTGGAAATAATCAAGATGCCAAGATAACATTCCTCCTGCAAAATGCATTAAAAAGCCCCATTTCTGCTGTGTTTGAAGGACAGGTTTCAGAGAAAAGGTCTGAGCATTCTTTTTACCCAGACCATCACGACACAGTGGCCCACCACTGCGGAGGCTGGGAACCTCCCATACAAATCCACTGCCCAAATCCCAGAAGCAGGAGTGCAGCAGATGCTACTCCTGCAAGCAGCAACTTGGCTGTTCTCTTGTTTTCTGTGTGGGTGGGGAATGAGAAGGTAAAGGTGATGAGATCATAAAAAAAAAAAAAATCCAAACTGAAAAACTGTAGAAAGGTGGTATTATTTGTAGCACCTACCATATGCATGTGTGTATGTGTGCCATCACAGGTCACCAGAAAGATTGCTTAATCAGACAGTTGAAAAGGGAAAACCTGTGCCTGGCGTCCATCATAGTGAAGGTCCTGGAAATGCCTTTGTAGCTCTTCAGATTTATCACTGGGGAAAGTCCCCTTGCTCTCATTTTGTGCCTGTCTCAGGGCTCAGTTCTTAATGCAGCCCTATAAAAACACAAACCTGTAATACATGCCTGATTTCAGCTGTAAAAGGCTTTTGTTCCTACAGCAGCCTCCCTTTGCTGAAAATCTGCTCTGCGTGAGCTTTCTCAGTGTGTAATTACTTGAGGATCTATAGGTAAGACTTTTCAGTACTTAAATAACTAGTATATGAAAACTCCATGGTGAGGCCTTTCATAAATCAGAGGAGGCTTTGGTGCAATTGATTTGATGATGCAGTTCACTCTAGGGGCTGTGGATGGTGGAGTCTAATGAAGAATATTGAAAAGGTTACAGAACTTTCTCTTGCTGTATGTGCTTTTTGTCTTGAGGCTGATGCCTGAATGGTAGAAACAGGCAAGTTATTAAAACCCCCATCTTTCAGTTCTATTTAAAATACAAATCTCTTTAATTTTGTTTCAAAACACACATTTGTCCATGTTTTTTTCTTTTGGCAGTGCAAAAATTATTATTTCTGGCTAACCATTACCAGTTTCTGTTTCTCAGACTAACTAATGGTTTTTCTCATGCACTTACTGCAAAAATATGCAAAAATCCAATTTAGACCTGTGCTGTACAAGGTGCTCATGCAAGAACATACTCCTCGGAAATACTTTGGCTGCTGTTACTTATTCATAGTGTTTTCCTTCCATCTTCCCTCCCTTGCAAGGAGTTGTCATGGCTTGCCCGAGTTCTACATTGCATTGTAAGGGCAACGTTTAAGCCCTGTCAAGGATGCACAGCAGCAAAAAAACAGTAAACAATTTTCAATATGGCATTTTAGCATGGATTTCTCTGAAGGCCTCTGTTATTTTTCTGTTAAGAGAGAGCAAGCACAGTGTTATTCAAGATCCAGACAGTGTTTCCACAAAATATCAGTGAAGCTCTATCTGTGGAGGACAGGGCATGTAGCTCAGCAAGCCTGCAAGCAGCAAAGCTTTCCTCTAGTGCATGTGTTTCTGGTTTTTTTCTGTGTGTCAGTCTTTCTGGAATTATATGTTTGGAATTAAGTAAAATATATAGTAATGTTAACTTGGATTTCTTAATTCAGTCAAAAAGACTCATATTTCTCTCAATCCTTCCTTTGTTGTTTTTGGGGATTTTTTTCAAGATAGCAGAAAAGACTAAGGCTGTCGTATTCTGATTTGGTTAAAGAAATCTTTAGATAGCAGTGTTAAGCTTATGGCACAAAGGCAAATGCCATTGCACTCATACTGCTTTTATATAGCAATCACGTTGTACCAGAAATAATAATCTCTTGGTAAGCTAATTTCAAAATGATGATAATGACATTGATCTCCTTTCTAAAGTGCTTTGAGATTTACTGATGAATGTCTCGATGCAAGAAATAGATATAAATTATCATCAAAAGCATTCATGTACAGAAATTCCAAAGAAAATTATCAGAAAATTTAGGTTCCAAAGTTTAGTACTGCTATGGAAATTCTCTGTTCTGCTATTACCATCAGGAAAGAGTGAAAATGAACATGAAAATATGCAAGGCCAACAAAGTAACCCTATGTGTGAGCCCCCCCTGCTGCCTGTGACTGCCATTACCTAGCAAGCCTGTTCCCCAGATCACTACAGAGCTTATTTATGAGGTTCAAGGAGAAGCAAATAAGTTGTGGGAGACATAGCGGTTGGGATGAGGATTAAATTCGCTCAAGAGAGATGTCAAACTGGGAAGGGATACTTTTTTTTTTCACCCAAAATTCTAAAATATGTTTCTAATAAAGGAAACGTTTGGCAAACTTTATTAAAGCTAATAATATTGTTTGCTTTCAAAGGTGTAACTATTATTTTAAGAATTTCATCAAATACAAAATAATATTCAAAATATATAGGGCCCTTTGCACTTATGCAACTTTAACAGAAAATTTTAATTTCACTGTAATTTCACTTTCACTGTTTAAAATAATCTCTTCTCAGCTAAGATTTTAAATGCTATGTTTCCAATAGAAAAGATTTGGTAATGAAAGTGCAGTTGTAAGGCTTTATACTCTGCAGCCTTGCAGCTTCTTTGCTCATTTTCACCTGCTCAGCAGGAGAGGAGAGTGGGAGTGCTACAGCAAGAACTATAGCACATTATACCTCTTGTGCAAAAGCATCGATATCGAGGCAAGGCAGTGAAGGGTACCTCCCCCGGGAGGTATCCAGGAAAACAGAGTGCACCAGAAGTTGTGCTCCTTCAGTTGAAGTGGGAGGTGGGTTGCTCCTGAAAATTATCTTTCAGACTAGATTTAAAATGTAGCATCTATGGCTAGAAATGAGACCATGACACATTTTGTAGTTCTTGGATGTGCTGTTTTATAACTGATGCCAATATGCGCCACAGTGTGAGTGTAAATTCTCTGTTTTGGTAATTCTGCAGAATTGCTATTTGTTTATATTTTTGCTTCCTGGTTTAATTCCCAATATAAGCTGAAGAAAAAATAATTTCTCATTTTGATCAAGACATGAAGGAGATTGGAAGGAATCCCATATATAAGGACATCTGTGTGTCTGTCTATCTGCTATGGTATCTAACATCTGTCTTCTGATTTTGTATGAATGAACTACTGTAGAAGAGCTACAAATGAATAGACATAGTTAGACGGGCAAAGAAATGAGAAACCACTTACTTTATTTGAACAATGCAAAACCAATGGAATGAGGAAAATACAGAGCTAGGTCGCCCACTACTGCAACTAATGAGCTGCAGTGTTAACACTGTAAGGATAGCGATGGCAGATTTGGGGTAGGAAGAAGAAACAGGGAAGACCGTAGAAACTGAAGCAAACAACGTTGCCGCATGCCAGCAGGCAGAAGGTGCTGTCTTTCCTGGGAAGCCTGTCCTGAGCTGCTGTGTCATTCCCTGAAGGCTGGAGACCTTACCTGGAGTTTAGAGACTTTGGCATTCACTGAGAGAGCTGTGGGAGAACAAGGTAAAGCTTGTTCAGGGATTAGCTTTAAAATAATAATAAAAAAAAAAGGTCACATAAGGTTACGTTCTCAGAGGGACTACATAGAGATTCAAGGCAAAACATATGCTTTTAAACTGCGTAAGTGATTACATTGTACCTACCCAAGATAACCCTGGAAATTCTGTTTTTAAAGTAGACTTCACATTCTCTTCCAAAGAATTGTGTAGATTCGCTCTAAATTGTTAAATAGTTGCTCTATAACAGTTTGAAAGCTGCTGAACTTCAACAGTTTATGTGTGGAGTGCTTACATAGCCTTCAAGATGAAAAGGACGTTATGGGGTTTATCTGAAAGTCAATGGTAATGGTAATATTTGTCAAGACTTTTGTGGGCTTTGGCTTAGACTAAGCTGTTGTTTATAAGTAGCCAAAATAAGGAAATGAGTGCCACTGCTTGGCAAAATTTAGCACTCCTGTATGACTTGGGAACCCCTTCATGGCTTAATTAACATAGGTACCACAAATTAGGTCAAGGTTCTATAATCTCCTTCAGATGTATCTGCTGTTAACTGAAAGCCTTGAAATTTTTATGCTGTGAAACTTGTGGCAATAAAGTGTCAAGCTGTCTTATGTAAAACTTTCAGCAAACTGGGAACCCATCACAACTGCTTAAGAAAACTCTTTGAAGGCTACTGTTGACCTTGGATTTATAACTGTCATGCTTTTGACATTCCCTTTCTTATTTAAGGTATATCTTCACTTTGCACTGTCTTTATCACAAATACAAGTTGAGATTGATGAGATCCTTCCATTAATTCCAGCTTTTTTTCATGACACGTGTCTGACATGTCTCCTGTTCCATCTGCAGCCTGTGCTTTTCATATTAAGTAATAGTCTGAACTTGCCTAAAAGCAGTTGACTTGCAGAGATACAAGGGGAACTTGGTCTTTCTAGATAATATAGCTTAACCTCTTGACTTTTAAATGTGATTCCTTTCAGGGATGTGAAGTGATGATGTTTCTATTTACACACTGAAAGTCATTGGAACTTGTGCTAAATTTAAGGCAGTGCCTAATGCCTTTGAAGGGCTGAGCTCAGAGTCTTCATTGCCTTGCCAGATTAAGTCTCCAGTAATCTGTGACTTGATTCCCACCCTGTTTTGCACCTAGATAATGGTACTGAGTTCAGCATTGTTGTTCCTCTTCTAAACTTGTCTCCAGCATCTATCCTGAAGCCTCAGTAATTGGATAAGACAACTGAGCTTAAACAAGAGTCCTTCTTTTGTTGTACCTGCTGCAGGATGCACTGTAGTGTGTGCCCATAAGGAAGGTCTGGTTACTCCTGAATCTGGAAACAACACAAACGAGGGACACAATGCAAAGACCATAAAGAAAATAATATAGCAGTCAAAAAGGCAAGGTATCTTCCTTATTTTAGCCTGAAATAAAAAACATCATTTACTGACATCCTCTTAATCACACTGCAGAATCTGAAGGAAACTTCTGGGATAGGTTTAGTAAAGGATTACGGTTACGGTTGCTCTAGTACATTCAATCTGCCATTTTTGCTTTCTGACCTGTCAATAAATATTTTTTTTGTAAAAGCCGATGGGAAGCAACCACTGTCCTGTTAGTGAGCTAGACGTGCTAATAGTGGCACAACCTGCTAGGATGCCGGGCAAATAACATGCTGGTTTTAGGAACACATTCTTCACCTTTCTCTTAGGTGAAATAAGGAAATCCTGGCTGACCAGAGCACAAAGAAGGTGAGTGTAGGGAAATTGCTTTTATGTCACCTCAGTTCACCTATTTGATATTTTTCTGCAAAGAGTTAAACAAGGCCTTTAGAGGAGGGAAAGGGGAAATGGAACAAGGGAAATCAAGCACAGGCTGGAAGGGATCACTGGTGATAACAACAGGGTTGCTATTAATTGGGGAAGCCCTCTAGCCTGGCTCTATCTAGCCTGGCAAATTGTAATCTTTCCAGTCTGAAACTATAATCTCATAAACATTAAACCACATAAATGTCTGGGTAATGGCATGAGGCTGGGGGCTTACAGAGCTGCCAGAAGTGGCCAGTCCTTAGCAAAAAAGACCCTGAGAGCATGCTGCAGTTTTGCATCTTGCAGATAGAAAACTGTATGGATTACTTGGTTAGGTAAGGAGAAACATACATATACACCTTTATTGTATTTACCCCCTTGACATGCTGTACACTGTTGGTGAGTAAATATTGCTCTGTCCTCATAAATGTTTTTTGGGTTTTTTTACTCATCTAAGAGGTTTTCCTAGGCGCGTTCCTATGGACACTTAAGCTGTATTTAATTTTAGGGAATCTCACAAGAGTTTTTAATTTTTTTTTAGAGGAAAAATGGATGTTGTCCTCCCTTTGCCTCAGTTGCTATGTAAACAAAACAAAAGATGTTTTACTCAGCAAAAGGGTGACTTTATAGATGCAATTAATTTTGTTTCTTAAAGTACATATTCCAGAGGATTTGGACATCCTTAGGTAGTTTAAAAGGAAGGAAGGGAGATGGGTGGTGCAGTAAAGGGAGAATTAAGAGAAAAGTGTATACCCATTAAGGACATAATACCATAGTGCTAATCCTGCCCTTGGATATTTGTGTAGGACCCAGGGTTTGTGGCTGTTCAGAACCACAGGATAACGGTCAAAAAGTACTGTGTTTTGTTGTGTTTGTAGACTGCACCTGAGAGATTTTTTTTTCCCCTCCCTCGAATTTGGACTCTTTATCTCGGGGCTGTTGGCTTTGGTGAGCCAGCCAAGCTCTGCCTGAGCTGAATGCTGGGTGTTGCATGTGTGCATAAGCATGCAGCAAAAGCTTAGTTATTGTCTATATTATCTCTGTGCACTGGGCTGTGATTTTTCATTTCGTAGCTCTGTCACAAATTGGTGTGCTTGAACGGGTGACACAAAGGAAAGGATTTGGACACATATTGGCATGGGTTTCATTAGCCACTGCATTGCCCTGGTCTGAGCTGCTTGTATAGATAAATCCTGTATTCTTACCCGAGAAGTAAGCAACAGAATAATTCTTTAGGGGTGTATTTTGTGTAATCTCCATATGGGAACAGTCACATCTTATTTCATTTTACAACAGACACTTTCTTGTGCTAAATGCTTTCCTTTCCAGGGAGGTGGGAAGGAGGAAAATAGCTTTTCTTTGGTTTTTTAACCCATGCTACGTGTCTATGTCAAGTTACAGAAGCACTAAATAGATTTGCAACCCGCAAACCCTGCTTTGGTTTAGCTGCAACTTCACTGGCCGTTGTTTTGATGCCCTTCAGCTTCCATAATTTCCGTGAAAGAGAAGGGCTCTTCATACTTCGTAGGATTTTTGGGGATGGGCCAAATGGAAGGTTGATGTCACGAAAGGAGGTTTTCCAGCATGGGGAAGGTCAAGGAAGCTGAATATCCTGATAGAAGAACGTAGAAAAGGCATCATGAAATTATTGAGCTGCCTGCCCAGAACCTGCAGTGCTTTGGATGTTTGTCACGTCTCATCCCTCAGCTATTTTTATTCTCTCTGGCCATTATATTTTTTTTACCACAAAGGCCGTATTTACTGTGTTTGTGCAGATATTAACACACTTCCAGAGAGAGCACAAACTGGGAGCTCTGAGGCTGCATTTCTGCAGTCGGTCTTTGGTATCAAAGGCAGTCTGAGCCGTTCCCGCTCTTCTCCTCTTCATCTCCATCTGTTTACTCCATTTATCTCCAACTGTTCACTCCAGGAGTGGCTCCTCAGTTGTGCCACAGCCACTTTTTGCAGAGCTACAGATGAACTGGTTGACCTCAGCTGAATTAAAAATATGCTCGGTCCTTTTTTTTTAATTCTTTAACAGGATTAGCTGTGAGTTGAGTTTCTGAATCTAGTTCACCACAAGGCTGCACAGACAAACGGATCAGCAGGACTGAGGGATGAGGGGATGAGGGCAGGAAGAAAGAACCACGCTGGCTTGTTTTGCCTCCCAGAAATGTGTCCTGAAACTGTGACCTGAAGCGCAGTCAAGTGTCAGGACCAAGACAGTCATTACGAGCCTTGTGCCCGAGACTTTCGCTTCCCTTATCAGGATGATTAGAGATAAATATGGGACCAAACTGTGCTTTCCAATGCATTCTTAACGCCTTCTCAGAACTGCGGAGAAGGTGAACGGGTATTTAAGGATGGAGCTTGGCTTATTGTTAGGTTCAGCTTTTAAACTGCCTTCTACCCTTCTGTGCAATATATTCTAATTCCTCTTTATTTATATCCAGTACTTTGTGAGGTTGCCTTTATCATCTGATTGTTATCCCTTTCCCAGCCATGCAGGAACAAATTTTGGCTTTCTTTGCTGGCTCACCTTTTAACTTCTCTTGTTCCTGTGCTGTTTATCTTTTTCACACTGAATGCTGATGAGGTACTATTTGGTCTGTCTTCAGCAGTCATTTTCTGGGTAATTTCTTTAAGCAGCAAACACTAATTCCTCCCACTCTTTAAAGTGCCATATGGGATCAGATTATCAGATTAAACATGAATCCATTTTTGGATGGCATTTCTGTCCCATGCTAATTCTATTAAAATTATTGACTATCTGGCCGAAAATACTGCCTTCTAAAGATGGTCACACAGCTATTTTCAGGCCAGAACAAGAAGGGCAAAGGGCCATTTTCAAATGTTGTTTCTAACATCTTTATCACAAAGTTTGCACTTATGCGAACATATTGCCAACTGGATTGCATTTGTTCATGTTAGCAGGCACTGCTACAAATGCAAAAATATGTTTTTAGCAGTTATCCTCCTAAGAAGCATTTCCAATCCCAGCTGACGCATACAATAATTTTGAAAGATCTTCCAGGGGGCCTCAGCAAGAGAATGTGGCCCTAGAGATTATTGTCATCATTCAGACAGTGAAGTTGCACGTGTTTTAGGAGCAGATGATAGTTCACAGGCTGATATTTGATAGCCTTAACAGAGCTGGATGTTTGTTAAAAGAATTGGTATGAGGAACATGTTTAAAAGAATAATGCTGTTTTCCTGGATGAATATTTCTGATGCATTAATACATAGTGGGTGGACAGGGTTTGATAGTCAGGGAGGAGCAGCCTGGTAGTAACTGGGTACTTCGTGTTATTCTCTCTTGCCAGTTTTATGCTTATTTGGTGAGGCTGAGTAATGCATGGCTCAGTGACATGGTTCCTGCTCTGGTAAGGAAGAATGTACTATATTTAGTCTGTAGATGAAAGGCAGCTGCCTGATTTCCATACCCAACCCATTGGCTCTCCTCTCCCCTTTCCCAATAGGCGTTATGGTGCAGTGTATGGGAATTCCTTCACACTGGAGGCTTCTGGGGGGTGAGGGACTACTCCATCAGCCAGAAATGGTATAAACGAGATTTAAAATCATTAGCGTGGCTTCTGCCATTACACTCTCAGCAGATATTGTAAACTTGCAGGATTTGATTCATCATTTGCATTGGTGCAAAATTGGCCGTGACTGCCAAAAAACAATTGACTGTTTCTTCACAGCTGTTTTCTAATTACATTAGAATACTGCAGTGTCTAATGCAGCCGCTCAGCCATGGTGTGGACCTGCCTTCTCCCAGAGGGACTTTTCCAGAGCAGCAACACTTGCTTTGAGATGAAATCTATAGCAGGGGTGGTTTGTACACAGGTAGCAGTGACTCTTCAGTCGTGGCCAATTCTTTTCTTTCCTGGGAAGCCAACCTGCAGGACGGCCAACTGCAGAGAAGTCAGGGTTTAGAAAAATAACACTGAAAACGTCAAGTCATCTCCCATCATGCTGGCACACAGCCCAGAAGCTTGTAAAAATGCAACTTCATCAAACAACAAGGAGTTACCGGAAAAGGAACAGAATAGAAAAGAAAATGCTTTCCTGGCTCTAACTTGTGACGTTCCTGTGTTTCATGTGCTATGTGCAGCTCTTGTTACCCTGTCTCCAGTGGGATGTGATGGACCTGGAAGAGCTGCAGAGAAGGTGACAGCCTAAGTGGAGGAACCGAACAGTTTCTCTACAAGCAGAAACTGAATGCACCAAATCGCTTCACTCTGGGGAAAAAGGAGTCTCACAGTGCACATAATACTATGAACAACAAAGATGTGAAAAGGTGTACAAAATTACAAATGATCCAGAGGATGCAGAGAGGAGACGATCATCCCTTGTTACCACAGAACAAGAAGTAGGGGCACTCTGAAATTGCCAGGCAGCAGAAAAGCACTTTTTCTTCATAATGCAAAATAAATTGAGGATTTCATTGCTACAAGATGTTTTGGATACCATATGTTTTAAAAGGTTTAAGAAATGATTAGACAAATGGAAGACAGAAAGATGCATCAAAGGTTATTAAATGCAGTGGTCTGGGTACAACTTCCAGTTCGGGAAAACGCAAAGTCTTGGACTGACAGAAACTATAAGATTGCATTAGGGAAGTATCATCTTACAGCTGTGGGCTAAATGAGGACGGATTAGTTACAGGATCATTTTTCAGCTTTCTTCAGTTCTCTGGATATTTTACATGCTTTCTTTCCTGAGAATGAACCACTGAGACTCAAGCTTGGAAACCTGTATTATTATTATTATTATTATTATTATTATTATTATTATTATTATTATTATACCTTTCCCAGTTTTCTGAAGGGAAGAGCTTCCCTTCTGGTAGCCTTCCTTACCTGCACCCTGCTTCAGTGTGTGCTCTGCTGGTAAACCTCAAGAAACACAAACTTGTTTGCCCTCTCCCATCTTTCTGGCTTCCCAGTCAGCTGGTTTGGGTTTTCGTTCTATCATGCTCCCTTGGACTTTTTCTGTTAGGCTGAGGCTTCTCGGAAGATGACTTGAGGCAGGACTAGGCATAGCCTCAGGCAAGAGCTAAAAAGCAGTTAAACTGGCTCAAGTCGTAAATATCAAGGGGGACAACTCTAGAGTTGGTCATCTGTGAGGGAAGATTTACTTCCCAGTCGTAAATCTTGTTCAGTAGCCCAGGTGCCTTTTCCCTAGGGCAAAGAAGAAATGTCCATACAGTGTGGTCTAGCTTTCCCCCCCTCCCATCAAAGACCGAATAAAAACATCTTAACCTATAGAGTTTTATGTCTGCAGGTAGAGTTTGGTGATGTCCTGAGTTTCTGTTTAAGTAACAAAGAAGTTACCATCTTTTTATGGTTGAAAAGATAATGAGGAGGCAAATTAAGTGGAAACCAACAAGACAAAGACCGTCTGAGTCAGAAGATGGTCTAAAACAAGAGAGAAGCAGACTGCCTTCATCGCAATGATGAGTTACTCGATGTCCAGTTAGGATGATATTGCCTCTTTCAGTGCTAAGGAAGATTTTAAAGGAGAGAGGTAGATTATATTAATATGTAATATTTTATACATGTAGGATAACACAATGTACATAACACAACTGCCTGCTACCATCCACTGCTGTTGTTTAGTGTAGCTGGGAAAGAGCAAAGCACAAAGATCCATACAAAAGTCATTCTCTGGCATCACTAAAGCTATTTTAAAACGTATATGTGTTGCATCTCTTGCTATTTACTGAGTCATACAAGGATACCAAACAGGGAGCCTAAAGATTGCTTGTGCATATTTGTTATTTTTCTTGCCTGTAAATAACATATATAAGAAAAATCAGATCTCTTCTTATTTGAGGAGCATGGTTAAGAGGCTTAACAACATTTTCGCCCCAAAAAAAAACATTTGACAGAGCATGAGTTAAAGAATTTTAGATATGCTTAATGATGTGATGGAAGGAGCCTTTTCTAAAGGCTTTCAATATCCTCTGGGTTATGTTGACAAAGATGATTCATATACCCTACTAAAAATAATTTGAAACGGAAGGTGGGTGTTTGTTTTTCTTCCTGTCCTACAGAGATTATTGTAGAGCATGGCACAGTAGCTGTCATGTGAGAGAACTAAATACTAGGGGCAGGTAAAATGGCTTGACTTAGTCCATCATTTTTACTGAAGTGATAATATCCTTAATTTTAAACAGTTTAATTTTTTTTCACCTTCCCATTATATATATATATAAAAATACTCCAGAGCCTCTACTTCGAATAGTGCTTCAGTGCTTTCTTAATGGTTTCAGGAGAGACGGTTCCTGCTCTTTGTTGTTCCCATAGCTCACTGGCTAAACATGGCCATCTGCTGAATTCAGGGGCCGCAGGCTGGCAGACTCACCAGTGCTTGTAAGAAGTGCAAGTCTTATGCAAACCTAATTTTTGGAAACACACAGCTGCATCTAGTGACACCCCAAAAAGTGCCTCAGTGAATACTGAATATTGCCACGGGGATGGGAGGAAGACTGCTGGCATCCTTTTAAAGAGTTGCTCTTTCGTACAGAAGGGTTAAAAGGGAGAAGTACTGTGCACAAGGGCTTTGGATAATACAAAACAATTTACATCTGGGCGTGTCAGTGCTGCATTTCCAACTCTGCAGAGGTTCTGTACGTTCATCTTGAGCTGTTATCGCTGCTAATGATGAAGATGACCCCATTTCTCTCTAGCAACAGAAGGTCCTTTGATGTTTCTCCTCATTGACAAAAAGCAAAGTAAGGTCCTGACTCTGGAATTTTACCTGGTGAGGTAGAACTGGGTAACAGACACTTACGCCAGCTTTGACAGGATCCCAAGAGGATACACGATCCAGTGTGCTGTAAATATCTAAAGTGATAGCTAAAAACAGTGTCACTTAGGCGCATGGGCTAGTAAAATATGTTAGCCCTTCGAAGAAATAAAACTATAATTTCTAGAGAGAGAAAACGGGACAGATTGGCAAGATCTGGCATTTTTATGCCACTTTTAAATTTTTGTATGTTTTTCAGACCAATGCTTTTTTATCCACTGTACATATGAATTATATCTGAATTTTCCAGCCCAGACATTTTACTTCCTTAAAATGAGACCTGAACCTGACTGGTAAATACATATTACAATTTTTGTTTATTTTTCTGTCCAAGAGAACTGCAAGTGTGAGTAGGGTCATCCTACCTTCTGGAGAAATTATTCAGTGGAGACAGCAGATGTACACCTAACATTTTTCTAAAATTGTTTAAACTATCAAACAAGAGAAAACCATAATTCAGATATGTTGGTGGTGGTGTGTTAGTGATAAATAGATTTGCTTCACTTTTAATTTCATCAAGATAAGGGAAAAGTTACAAGCAGTCTTTGTTCTTTTATTATTATTATATTTTTATTATATTGTATTATTGTATAGTGTATTATTGTTTTTAGGGTTTTAAAGATATATCAGGTCTCTTGTAAGATGGGGAAAAAGCTGATCTCTTGCCCAGGTAACTGCATTTAGTACAACGCAGAAACTGGGACTCCTAGAGGACATTGAGGAGGAGATACATGAGAAGGATATATCCAGATGACTATGACATTTTTAAACATCTTTGCTTTCTATTGTTTCTTGCAGATGAGATAGACAGCGTCATTCTTTGGAGAAAATTGCTATAATAAGGAAAGTGTCTGGGAGTAGAAATAGGATGTTGTGCAGATACTGTGGAAGGAACCCGTGAGAAAATGCAGTGAGGGCAAAGAGGCTGCTTTCAGCAGCAGACTAGGGAGGATGGGATCCATCACAAAGCAGTCAAAGGTCCACGATAGGAGCAAGCACTGATGAAATTTGTTTTGCTGTATTGTGATTCAGAGTCATCTCTTTCAGCAGTAAAATTTTGGAAGGAGGAGGGAGGTGGTTCTCTGAATCTGGAAGATTATTCACAGAAAATCTCTTGTGTTGATGAATTCTCCCCATTATCCTGCACACACTTCATAATTTTACAGACAGCATAAGACATAGTAACAGCGTGACCCCTAGGGTCTACTGAATAGCAACAAATAGAAGTTGAGACATTAAACCTCATACAGTACTGTAAGAAAACCAAAGCAAGAGATTAGAAAATCATCATTTTTAAGTAGTGGTGATATTATCCTAAAAATGGAACCACGTTACAAAAAAAAAAAAGGGTCTTCGTCATTTTTAAATCCTCGTTTCAAAATGTAGGTGTTAAGTCTGAGAAGCAGCTATTTACAGAATTTGTGGTTTGATGAGTTTTAAATGAACGATGAATGTTTTGTCCCTATATATGTTCTTGTGCATTTAAGGAACAGCTAGAATTCCCACTGATGCCCAGACCTCTTATAGAGACACCTTTCAAGCCTCCTTGTTGTGTTTGGGTGGTATTACCCATTAGGCTGTTTGTCAGTAGCAGTGAATATGCTTATCTTCCAGGGCTGTTTCAATAGATATTTAGATTCCTATTCACTACTAGGGATATTCAAATGTGCAAATCAATCAATCACACATCATCATTTAAAGAGACTCCTGGTTTGGGGTACATCTGGCTTTTCACCCTCAAATGGCATGCCATCAAGGGCACTTGTTTTTAGAAGCTGCCCTTTCAACGTATGAAAATCATACCAACATATGATACTACCTTTTGTAGTATCTTTATTTCATTTTGAGCACACAGAAGTAATTATTCTGAAGAACGATTTTGAAGACTAGGCTGAAAGATTATCCTTTGAATATTAAAGCAATTAAAACCCAAGCATATGCTTGCTTTTGTTTGCTGTAGTAAGTGGAACTGGTGGAACTGTGTGAATACTGCATACTTCTATTTATGCTCATGACTGATAAAAGTATATATGGCTCTACAGAACAATGTTTGGTAGCAATATGTATGCCTTTTCACTTTCTGTTAGAGAATGGATAATTTAGGTCTAACTTGACAGAGCACTTGGCTCCAATGATTCTGATAATTGAAATGTATGAGAATTCTGTTTAAATACAAATCTAATCAGGATATCGCTGGTTGCCCAAGTGGAATTCAGAGCACTCTAATACTTTGATCTATGAAGGTCTTTTCTAACAGGAAGGGGAATTAGTCTTGGTTGCTAAACAAACCAAGTTTGCTTTCTTCTATTTTCCTTTGCCTCTGACGTTTGTTTCTGTTTGAAAGTCTATCCAATTGTATTAATTTTGGTTTTCCCTCTTTGTGTTCGCTTCAAATGCCCTCTCTTCTGATTCTTCTTGTGATTCCTCAGGTCCCTTCTTTCCACAGCAGTGACCTGCTACTGCTGTCTCACTCCTGTCTTGCAAAAAACTCAGCAGCAACATTATTTTAGAATAATATTTGGCAGTTGCTTTATTATAACATAAAAATTGAGCCAGTTCAAACTGTGTAAGAAGTGCAGTCTCAGCAGCACTGAGTCTGGCCACTTGGTAGATTATTGTCTGAGAAATTCCTTTTTTGGGGGAGAGTACCAGAATGCCAGATCCACAGCTAGCCAAAACCGATGACCTCCAAATTCACAACATCCAGAAGGCAAGCAACTCGCATTTCTTGACAGTCTGTTCTTTGTTTTGCATTGCTTCTATGTGACTAATGTGTCCCTGCATTATATTTTAGAAGTCTTTGGTCATCATTGTGTGTCTTTTGTCACAGGGTCCATCACACCACACTTCACTAAAATACCCTACATTTGTTAATGACATCTCTTACTTGATGCCTGTATCACTTCAGTGACAAAAAGGCTTTACACTTGTGCTAGCAATTCCCATTTATGGGAAGAGAAGGATAATTCAATGGCTGTGATACTTTCCATTATTCAGAATGACATAAAATTAGTTCCCTGCTCTATTGCAGCTTTTCAGTGTAACTTGCTCTCTTTGACCCAAATTTACAAGGCCTCAATTTTGCCAAAGTACCCGTGTCTGCTACTTACTCTTGACTGACAACTTCTTATCAACCCAGACCTTCTGATGGTTGTTCAATAAAAGGGGAGAACCAAGTCAGAACTACAAATGAGAATGGATATTTCCTTGCCTTCTATGTTGGGGTGCATCTATATGGACAATCCACGGCTGTGTTAGACATAATCAGATTAGCTAATGAGCTAATGAGTGAATATAGGGGCTTAAGTGGAATTCAGGTCATTTGATTTTCATCTCATAGTTGTAGGTACATTCTTTTTTTATTATTATTATAATATCAGTGTAAAAGAAGCACTGTGCCACCTTCCTTCCTTCTCTTCCACCTGATGTACTGATATAGTTTGTGGAGTTTTCCAGTGAACCAAATCAGGGAATTTAGCCTTATGTGGACACGTCAGTTTTATTTATATGGCTTGAGACCCTCCATGTACCTATACCACATCAGTCTAGTGGTACCAGATTACATTCTTGCCATATAGATACATTCTAAGCTAGAAGATAAGGGAATTGTAACTCTTTCGTACACAATTCCCTGCTCTACATTATTTTTTTTTTCACTTTACACCAAGATTTCCCAGCTCCTCAGCCAGCTAAGGCAGATGAATATTGAGAAGGTGTACTAATAGAGACAAGTGAGATCTTAAACCTAGATTTTTCTTCTTCTTTTCCTTGTTATCACTTGTGCCTCACAGTTACACCATATTACTGTAATTACGGGCAGACTTCTAGTTCAGTTTACCTGAGCTGTTGTGGACAGGGATTTTTTTTGTGTAAGGTTTATGGCATAGTTTGACTATCGCCTTTTTAATGTCTGTGTCAACAGGGTCTTAATCACACTGAAATCTCTGGATCTCTTAGATTTACCAGGAGTTCTCCAAGGAAATCAGAATTGCAAAGGCTGGAGAAAGCCCCAGAGGCTTTCCAACTTAATTAGGAGTGAACTCCTTCCCCGTAAATGAAGTGGTTCTTTAAAATGACTTGGAGTCTCCACTGGCATCTTCTGACAGTGCTATGATGAAGTACAAAATATTATTAGAATGATGTTCCCCTCCTGTGGCACTCTCTCTCGCATATATCTTATGGAAATAGCCATATTTTGTGAGTACCCATAGCATTATTTTTCTTGTACTGAGACAGAGTAAAAAAAACCCAGGTAAAATAGGTTTAAAAACACTGCAAAATAATAGATCTCTGTAGCATTACAGTTTGAACTTTTCTATTTTTAAATATGACATTGTGAATGTGAAACAATCATTGATAGAACAGCTCTTTAATGAATGGATGAGATAAAATGATTTATAATAGACTTAATCCTATAAAGTGTCACTGTCTTGCTATATTACACATTTAAATGACACTGCTGTAAAAAGCAAATGGTACATTCTAATATTTACTGTTTTATTAAACACCTTTATCTGCAAAGAAGATGTGATTTTCCACTCTGGTCAGGTATTCCTAGGTGCTCACAAAATTCTTAAAAAGCTATTTTCCTTCAGGTTAACTGAGCAAGACCAAATTTGAAGTAATGACAGATAAACTCGAGACAAGCACAAGACAAGCAGTTCACATTCTTCAAAATTTCCTCTAAAACCTCTTATTTATGGCTGATTTCTCTATCATTCTTCCTCCCATGTCATTTAACAAGCAAAATATTGCCTAACCTTCTATTTATATATCATAAATCACACACAGTAGCACTGAAACACAGTTTTTCTGCTTAATTCAAAATGGGCCAGAGTCTGCTTATGTCTCACCAGAGTAAGCATGAAATAGCTGTATAACGTTGCTGAAATAGCTAGGATTTATACTGGTGTTGGGGCCCTTGCTTCTATTACGTTACTTTCTGTTTGGAGAAACATTAAAATGTAAAAGGTTTTGTACATTAATCAAATAATCACAGTAAAGTTTGGTAAATATTTTAGATAGAGGTTCTGCCCTGAGGAAGAAAAAGGACAATGAAAATTTATCTGAAGGAACTCATAACGCAGCCAAAGGATGTACAGAAAGACAGATACGAGGCCTGATTATTTTTATTTTCCTGGAGTTACTCCTGATGTTTGGGCTAGTGTGATTGAGAGGAATCAGTCCTGAAGATTTTTTTTTCTATGCTTCCCGTCATTTATTTCAACAATAGGAGAGACACTCAAGAAAAGGGAGAACGTGCAAGTCGCTGCCGTTGGGTGGTGTTAACTGAGGGCACTGGTCATTTTGCAGGGTAGGATGTTATCCAGTTTTATAATTAATTCCTTTTACAATAAAGCCCTTTCTGAATATTCTAGGTTTTCTCTAGCAGTGCTGTCACAGATATTTTAATTTGCTGTATAATTCGGTGATGCCCAGCTGCAAAAATCAAGGAGGTCTCCGTCCCAGATTTGGCCCCAGTGTGTCACTGTGGATATCTGCGGTTGAGCTAGTGATCCGCTAATGAGTCTTTTCCAACTTTTGATTCTTTTCTTGAATCAAAGCTGTTTGGAAACTAACATTAAACAAGGGTTTAAGTGCAAAATATAAAGGAATCCTACGGTCTGCTTCTGAAATAACACCAAGTTGTACATGAGGCTCGTCTGTTCTCTCAATGCACTTGTGCAGAGAAGGAGAAATTACTTGCTTATTTCAGGGCAGGGGTGTTTTAATAAAAAGAGAAGAATGAAACAGGGCGAGTTTAGCCATTATTGCTTTGATTGCTGCTGGCTCATTAGCATTGGCCACGCTCCTTCAGATTAGCAGTAATTAAACTGTGAAATCAGACCGATTGCCTTAAGCTGAGACACCATACCAGGCTGTCAAGAGAAATCACAGGGGATAAATCAAGGGCCCTGTGCATCTCGGATCACCCTTGGCATGGGTGAGAGTGTGAGAAGCGGAATAATGAGGACATTCAGTTTTTTGTATCTGGTGAACTCTCAACAGACAAGCTTTGGAAGCGTTGTCATGACGATGACAACAGCAAGGATAAACTCTTACTCCCACTAGCTGTGGTTAATGAAGATGATAATGAAAAATTATGCCAACATTACTGCAATTTTTTTATTCCGACTGGCACTTGTAACCTTACGCCTAATGACACAACACAATAGTGACAGTAATTGTGCATTGATAAATGGGGTAAAGATGCTGAAAAAATGTCTGACTCAAAGATATACAAGTTTAGTTAGCTGAGTAATTTCTTCCAATAAGCATTTGCTTTGTTCTTTGAACTCTCACTAGGTGGTTTTGGACTGTGCATGCCAAAAAACATCTCTAATCACTTTTCATTGTTTACTAAAGAATAGGCCCAGCAATTAAAGCAAAGAGTGCCGGTGTTTTATTTCTTCTAAGCAGAACAAACGCGATCAAGATAAATAACAGTAATAAAACAACAATACTTTTTACAAATTCTGAATGGGTTTACAAATTCAGTGTTTGTTTAACTGCTGGTTTCTGGGACATCCAGTTTGTCCCACTCAAAATGTAAAGCTTTGGTGGATAAATCTCCAATTACATTATGTAATGGCTATCTCACCCCCCCATTGCCCCTGCCTAAATGCCACCATTTATTCAGATTGCATTAGCGCTTACGTCAGTGTCTTTTTCAACCACAGCTCCTAAAGCATTGCATATGGGGAAGGATTTATTGATAGATACATAGATAAACTGAGGCTGTGGTTTAACAATATAGATAAACCACTTTAAAACTTTCTTCTGTCCTACTCCAGCCGTGTGCTCCCATTTCCTTTCTTGCATTAAACCTGTGATCAATCATGGTGAACCAGTTCAGGATGGTAAATGGGCAAAAATCTGCTCACTTCATTTTTTTTCTAGTCTTTTGCCAGTTCAGTTCCCTGATCCAGATGAAGGCCGGTGACGGGGCAAGAGAAGCGGCAAGAGCATGTAGGCAGAAATGGCAGTGACAGCCAGCCTAACCAAAAACTCAAGCCCCACCTTGAAGCACGAAGGGCGTGCATGACTTTGGGGAGGGATCTGCACTTGAAACTCTCACTGCCTTCCAGTTAAGCACTATGGGACCATAATCCTGAAGAGGCTTATGGAAGCTGTTCAAAAAGTGCTCATAGCGAGAACAGTGGCAGCCACCAGTGCTTTTGCAAACACATCTCACAGTGATTCCCAAAGGGCCACGCGGCACGTCAGGAATCCCTCCTGCTCCCTGGGCCACCCGCTTCCCACTGCTGAAAGGCTGATGTTGTTTCAACAAGCAAGCGTGATAGGGACAATACAGAATAGCAAACTCTTTCAATTTATGTAGTGGATTTCCAACTCTGCTGAAATCCAGCATCCACACTCCCACTTTAGAAGCCACAGCACTTGGCTTTAAAGAATAGCCCGATTGAATGTGTGAGTATGCTGCAGCACAATAACCTCTCTGGGATTAGACAAATAAATGCAAATGAATCATTTAATGCAAACAAATCACTTAAAGGAGTAAGTGTTGTTTTATTTACTCCAAAACTACCTAAAAGAATAGGTCTTTTGATAGCTTTAGTAAAGTGTTTGGGGTTTTTTCTATGTAAAGTTCTACTGTTGCTCACCGATGGCCTCATTCCATCAAAACTTTAGAAATCCAGATTGTCGGATGTGGGATTTTTTTGTTCAACCAGTGTTTGTTTTGTTTTGTTTGTTTTTAAGAAAGAAGATTAATCACAGAACATTTGGAGGTGTATCAGATATATGAGGGTTTCTCCTTGTCTAAGTGGTATTTGTCTCTTCAGTTCTTGAAAGGCAGTATTAAGACAGCATGGTAGTGTTTGTGATTCATGGTTCCAATTCTCTTTTTATTGCTGAACACCAGCAGTGAATAGGAGCTGCAGAAGGACACATTTCCAATTACTCTGTCTCAGAGTTCTCCATTGCTTCTTAGCAGAGACTTCTCTATCTCTGAAAGTGAGTGTAATGCAAAAGTTTATTTTATAAAAAAAAAGCTATATATATATACACACACACGCATACACCAGAGAAAGATTTCTTTGCTCTTTCAGCTACGTTCTGCCTTAGAGTTGACTCAGTCTCTGCTGCCTTGTTGCCACTCTTCTCACTAGATGAATAAAGACAATTTAACTATTAGAGAAAGGTATTACATGAAGCACTGTCCAAAGAATACTGAATGTTGTTTGGGAAGAGATGACACAACTCCTGAATCCTAAGTGGTGGTCTCCTCACACAGCATGACAGAAATGGCTTATCAAAGCAAGATCATAATTCCCTCAGCATGCAATATGAGGGACGGGGCAGGCGGGGTGGTCCAAGCAGGAAATGGAGAGATTGATTTCTGCTTCCTGAAGAGGAACTTTTTCCTGGACTATGGTCTTTAGTCCTTGGTGAGTTTGGGCCCTTATTCTGTAGTAGGAGGGACCAAAGTCTGTTACCTGTGCAGGTGCAGAGCTTGATGCAACTCAAATGGAATTTCTGGCCCATCAACAGTTACTTGACTATTTCTTCACATAATAGTGGGGGGGTGGAGAGGAAGAACAAAAGCCTCAATTACATTTTCCTTGCGCGTCTTTAACCTTTATCAGCACCAATTTTAAGAGAGAGATTTTTTAAAAGCGAGACAGGAAAAACATCAAAATACACCATCTAAACATTAACACAGGACACAGCTCCCAAATTGACAGACAAATCAGTGCTGGGGAGAAGTCTGGAATAAAGGATCAAAAGCAGACACACTTTCTGAAGAAAGGAGGATAACAGTAAAGAGCACCATGCACTGATTTTGATTTAAAGCATTTTAGAAGAAAACTCCATTTACTTTAGAGACTGACAAAAGTTTATACATTCATGAATGAGTTCTTTATGTATGTAAGAAGGATGACAACAGACAAAGGGAATATTTGATGAATGTTCAGGCAAGATTCTGAAAGTCAGAGATCATTGAGAGAGGACAGAAGGTTTTGGCTTTTTCTTACAAATAGCCGCATCTGTTTGGCACTTTGTGTTTCCATTCTGTGTGCTGGAATTGTGATAGAACCAGAAAAGGTATTTGGGAGCCGACTGAGGAACTTAAAAAATATAAAAAGTTTAGGAAAGCTATGGCTCACATCCTTTCATAACTTCCTTTTCATCTTGCCCTGTAATGGAGGACCCTGGCTAAACTTAGCAGCTAGCAGCACAGCTGTAGAGAAATAAGGCTGTGACTTGAATTCATTGGGAGAACAAGTGGGACAGAAAACTGAGGTAGTTTTGATACATTTTTGGTTTTCCATCTTTTGTTTTTAAGGCTTTTGATGGAGATATTTCTTTTAACTCTGCCCTGTATCAGGGTCAACAAAAAAAGACTGGACACCTGTACTTCAAGGGCGTCACTTTGCAGACTGATATCTCAGCAGTTTGAAGGGGCGGTGTGAGACATGGGCCCACATTTTAGTTTGCCCTTCTGTCCAGGGGCAGTAACTTTGGCAGAAGGAGGGGAAAAATAACCGAGAACAGTAACATCTAAACCACCTCAGCAAAATTTGCTGGAGTTCATCTGTTACAACCCATCTTTTCTGCTAAATCAGCAAATCTTGAGGTTTCAGAGAAAGTTCTTAATTATTTTAGCTTGCAGCAGAATAGGAGACCATACAACAAATACTGCAGGTAGATTTTTAATATGATGCCCAGTATTATAAGGTATTCAGATTCTCTCTTGGTGGACAAAGTGATTATTTCTTGTTTGAAAACACTCCTTATGACTTCAAATATACAGAAGGCAGAGCTGCTGGTGAATGGATTATGTTAATGAAGCATCATGGCACTGATGGGAGCAGGTTACCAGACTTTAGGTCACAGGTTTAGAGACCTCTAGGTCTCTACAGTAGCCTAAGAACCAAAGGCTGTTGCTGGACAGTAGCAAGAGGGCTCTTGGTACTTTGCTGAAAAAGGAGCAACCAGTTGACACAAATCAGTGATTACTCTACACCACACTGCACCAGTTCAGAATCGCTAACAAGTAAATAGATAATATTCCTGGCGGAACTGATGTCAGCAGACCTTATGCCAGATTAAGTAACATTTGCCCATGCCAGAGTTTTACTGCATCTGCCTCAGTTTCCGCACAGGCCTCTTCTTCTGACCCACTTTCTGTTCTCACAGTGTAATCACCGGAATCACTGCACAAGGATGTTCTTGCCCCCCTTTCAATGCAGGTTCAATGCAAGTCACCCCACATAGTGCTACAGCATCCCCTGGATGTTACACTACCTTTTCCAGTAATCTGAATAGGTGTTTTTTCTACCCAGTGCAGCAAAGCACCAGTCTTTCTTTGGCTTTTTCTGTGTTGGGCTGGCAAGAGTAGTTGCACGTCAGTGTTTGGGATACCTCTGAAATGAGGAAGACACGATTATCATGGCCTTCTACTTCTGCTTCTACTTTCTGTGGTGTGGACCCATGCGTATTAACAGGGTAGATAGTCCTTGTGTCCCCTCGTGAGCCAGGACAGCGGAGGGTAGGCAGAAGTCACAGTGCAGGAAAGGCACTGAGGTTGTAAAAGGCTTCACACAAGCTACATGTGGAGAGAAGCCACATCAGCAAGCTCCTACCAGTAACCAAACTGGAAAGCAGGAATACACCAACATCTTGTACCTTAGTACCTCAGGCATGAAATAACCCTAAGCCCCTCTGTGCTTGTCCATGGCATGTCAAGGGGAGGGATGGCAGCAGAGGAGGTGTGGCTGTGCACATTGTGCTAGGGCTTGAAAAAACACTCCGATCCTCTCTGATCTCCGGAGTGAGGAACCTCCCCCATGGCCGCTGTAACCTCCCCAGCTACAAAGAGTGACTGTTGCTTTGGCAAACGAAGACCTGTGCTCCCGCTGCTGCAAATGAGGTAGTTCAGGGCTGCTCTGACGGTGCCGAGATGCCTTTGCCAATGTGGCAGCACCTTGTCTCAGACACAGCGGGCAGAAGGAGCTGGGAGCCACTCAAACCAGCTCACGGCTGGCACCTGACGATCCGCAGGGAGGGCAAGCGGTGGCCAAGCTGGCAGGCAGTCTAGGATGTCAGCACCCGAGGCTCGTGCCACTGTGTAAAACCGTCCTGCAGATTTGCACATTTGGCAATGGCCATGCAGAGTGTGACTGTGTTACCAGAGCCACAGGCTGTCTCTGGCCTCGTCCCATATCAGGCTGCTTGCCCGCTGTCAGCGCTGACTTTGGACATAGGAGAACAAACAAAACAGTGACTTTCAATGAGACTTAAGCCTTGCTTACATTTCAAAGTTTTTCATCTTAAAGTAAAAAGGCAGCTCCGTAGGGCTTAGATGTATCTGTTTTGGTAGAAAGGTTTGGACAGGAATTGCTTACTCCTTCCCCTGTGATTCCAGGCTGCTTACCCTCCATTTCTTTCATCCGTATTATACCTAGCATTTAGAAATCTAACTCAATGCTTTTCTGATTATATAGTAATTCTTACTATTTAAGGTATATTTAATGTTCAGATTACTCTATTAATTTAACTTTCCAACACTCTCCATCATGTGACAGACATGACCCTTGTGAACTTTTATATCAAAACTTCTGTATCGGTAGATATGCCCAAACGAACATGGCAAGTTCCTGTAACCCCACAGAAATGGGACAACTGTGTTACACTTCTGAAATGTAACTTTGAAGACAAACAAGGAATCATGATGAAAATTATAGTTTATTGCTTTTATACTCATTGACCCCAATGATAATGCCTTTACAAAACTGATTTCTTGTTTTCTCTTATCTCAGATCTCTTCCTCCTTCTTCTAGCAGAAATAGTTGTATAGAGACATTACAATGACATATTGTTATTTCATATTCTGGAAACCACCTTAGATTTTTAGTTGTTATAAATGTGTATTGGGTTTGTGTGGCAAGGTTTTGGTAGCAGAGGGGACTACAGGGGTGAATTCTGTGAGAAGCTGCTAGAAGCCTCCCCTATGTCTGATAGAGCCAGTGCCAGCTGGCTCCAAGATGGACCTGCCGCTCGCCAAGGGCGAGCCCATCAGCGATGGTGGTAGCGCCTCTGAGATAACATATTTAAGAAGGGAGGAAAAAAACACTGGACAATTGCAGCCAGAGAGAGGAGTGAGACTATGAGAGAGAAACAACTCTGCAGACACCAAGGTCAGTGAAGAAGGAGGGGGAGGAGGTGCTCCAGGCACCAGAGCAGAGATTCCCCTGCAGCCCGTGGTGAAGACCATGGGGAGGCAGGCTGTCCTCCTGCGGCCCATGGAGGTTAACGGTGGAGCAGATATCCACCTGCAGCCCGTGGAGGACCCCACACCAGAGCAGGTGGATGCCCAAAGGAGGCTGTGACTCTGTGGGAAGCCTGTGCTGGAGCAGGCTCCTGGCAGGACCTGTAGGCCTGTGGAAAGAGGAGCCCACGCTGCAGCAGGTTTGCTGGCAGGACTTGTGACCCCGTGGAAGGGACCCACGCTGGAGCAGTTCGTGAAGAACTGTAGCCCGTGGGAAGGACTCATGTTGGAGAAGTTGGTGGAGGACTGTCTCCCGAGGGAGGGACCCCACGCTGGAGCAAGGGAAGAGTGTGAGGAGTCCTCCCCCTGAGGAGGAAGGAGCAGCAGAAACGACGTGTGATGAACTGACCGCAACCCCCATTCCCTGTTCCCCCCGAGCCACTGGGGAGGAGGATGTAAAGTTAAGCCCGAGAAGAAAGGAGGGGTGTGGGGAAGGTGTTTTTAAGATTTGGTTTGATTTCTCATTATTCTGCTCTGATTTGATTGGTAATAAATTAAACTAATTTTTCCAAGTCAAGTCTGTTTTGCCCGTGACAGTAATTGGTGAGTGATCTCCCTGTCCTTAGCTTGACCCAGGAGCCTTTCGTTATATTTTCTCTCCCCTGTCCAGCTGAGGAAGGGAGTGATAGAGTGGTATCCAGCCAGGGTTTACCCACCACAAAATGCTGAAGGATTGAAGTGGTGAATCAATTTAAGTCAGTGATAGCTTTGCCGTTAACTTCACACATATCAGGATTTTGTCTAGCTGTTCCTAATGCATTTGAGTCAGATTTTCTGTATTATTTATGCTGTTGCATATTTAGGAATACCACCAAAAAAAAAAGGAAAATTCAGACATAACTTAACCTTGAGAAGGAAGTATACCAATATAAAAAACATGTGTTGTCCTCTCTGTTTTGTTTTCTCCTATCGAAACTGTCCCTTCCTTCGAGTAGAACTCAGCTGGTTTAGTGGAGGTTTCCAGCCAGTCCTTTGTACTACAGCATACAGACCTTTGCCCACTGGTAGCCAACAACTTATTTAAAAAGTTGTCTAGATCTTCCCTATGGGTCTATTTGTATGGCTAGAATTAAGCAGGTGTACAAATGGATGGAAGGTTAGGTCCGTTGGGGTGGTTTTACTCAGTTTTAGCTGTTTTGATTATTGTAACGTCTTTCCAGAGTTCAGCCCCAGAGCTAAATCTCAGACTTGGAGTTTCTTTTGCCAAGGATTTCACTACTTTCTAAAGTGGGTAGCATGTTGCATAAAATAGCCACTTTCTAACACTAATAATAGTTACCTATCAGGCGTCAGTGAAAAAAAAATATATAATTGCAGCATTGGTCAGTTGATCCTGTTGGCAGAAAATGATCAAAACTACACATTGCCTTGTAGCTTTCTGCCTCTGAATTAATCACTTCTGGCTTTCTTTACAGTCAGTGGAGAGAAATAGGCACTTTTCAGATGTGATTCTTCTGGCCTATTTTAGATATCTAGTTTAGGACAAGATGAACTGCAGCCTAGAAGTGTCTATTTCTCATTGCTGATTATAAAAGGAGTCTAGACATCTCCCAGAGAACTAGGCAGCCAGATTGCAGATGTTTTTATTTGGCATTGTGTGTCTTCATGTGGCATGGGTGACTAAAAAGGCTTCTAAGCTCTATTTTGTTAGAATTATTCCAGTACAGTAAATTTAAACCTCACTACTGAAAATGAGAGATCTTTTTATAGGTTATTATTTTGTAGATAGCAATTAACCACTCAGAAGAGCTGCTAGTTTTGCCACGCACACACTCAGCCACTTCATGCTTTAATGTTAAATTATATTTGACATTTAATTTAAGCTCATATTGCCTTCATTCAAAAATAAACCCTACTGCATTAGTAGTGAGAAGGTGGAGGGATAATTTTTCTCCCCAAATTCACACTCAGTGAAATCTAAACTGATTCTTCATGCTTAGTTTTTCAAGTATATTATGTGCATTCTTCTGAATATAAGTCTGTGCAATTGCTTCTCAGATGTGAGGGAAAGAAATCAATGCATCTATCTTAGTAAGCAATTACAACATAAAAATGTATTTTTAATAGGTGCTTTGGAGGCTGCACATACTGTGAGGTTTGTTGCCTTCTTGAACCAGTTGTAATCAGAAGCGACATATACCATTATTTGCTGGGCAAAGCAGCACTGATTTTGTGGTTATGCCAGTGTGTAATGTGATCTCTTTAGCTCTTAAAAATTAAGCAGAATGAAGACTTAGCTGACTGACACACATGTAATAGCAGGGTATGGGAGGAGGTTCTGCCTGGTGTCCTGCCAGTGATGCTTATCCTACCTGAGTGGGAAGGGAGATCTGTCCCACCAGGTCTCTGCTACAAGGCTGGACCTGAAAGGAGGACAAAGGGAGATTGCTTCTTCCCTGGTATGGTCTGGTGGGTGTGAGCCATAACTTCGTCCTTTACTTTGCAGGCTCTGTTTCAATCCTCCGTTGCATCCCTCTTGCTCTTAAAAGAGCCAAGTCCTTCTTTACATCGAGCTTTTACTTCATGGCTATGCACACCCCAAAAAATGTTGCCATTCCAGGCAAAGAAGCAGAATCTCTTCCCTCTGGAGCACTGCAGTACCGCTGAGTGAAGTTTGAAGTCGATATTCTGAACGTTGATTCCTGTGAAAGACCACATGGGACGCTTAGGAGCACAGTTTATTGAGCCAAATTAGAACTAGGCCATCTACATTCTCTTCATCGTTTAGCCCTTCAGCTCATTTTGGCTGCTTCAGGCTTGCTGTGCACAACATGACCAAGACCTACTGGGAAACCTGAAGTCTTCGACAATGATGGAACTATTGCCAGCAAGGTTTGCAGTCATGGGAAGTGGGTGGTGATTTTCGAGGGAGCTACTCATCCCTGAGTATGGCTTTCCTCAAAAATTTTCAATGATCATGAGTCTCTGGGTCTTCTAGATAGAAACAAAAACAAAAAAACCCACACCAAAATTAGAACCTCCCCACATCAAATAAGCCAGTGCAACTACAGCTCCTCTACACATTCGTCTTTGCTGTTAAATTGAGCGATTTATCCACCTTGCAAAAGACATTAGCATTAAGGGACATAGTCTTTCTCAGATGTAATTCATTATTAATCTTAATGGGATTATGCTTCAAAGACCACTAAATGCACATCTTCAAAGTACTTAAATTACTCCCTATTATTACTTCTGACAATAAAATAAATAAAGCTTAGTTAAATTCTACATGCTAAACCCAAATTACGTTTTTCTTTTCACTGTGCCAACCAAAGCAAAACAGACCATTTTAAAAAAACACACACAAAAAAAACCCCAAACCCTCCACTCAAAACCTTAAGGTTTTAATGGATTGTGATTAACAAGTAATCATAAAACCAGGTTGAAGACATTTGAAAATGCATTTTTTCATTGTAAATGTATGCAGCATCAAACATATGATTACAGTGAGAGAAGACTAAATATTTAACATCAAACAAATTTCTTTATTAATGTAATTACATGGTACAAAATGCATTTCCTAATATTGCTTTAAAATAAATTTTAAAAATTCATATTGCGCAGCTAGTATTATCAACAACAGAATCTAGATAATAGGTAAATAGCTCTTTGGGTGACATTTGCTTTAAAAACAGCAGCGAAAGCCAAAATTTCCATTTGTCTCTGTTTTCTAATGCAAATTCTTCATAAGCTTTGCACAGAATAAACATGTTCAAGCTGTGCCCTGGCTATATGGAGTTGTGTGACAGGGAGACATTTTCTGATGTTCGCGCTAATTGCATTGGATCTGGACTCTTCCTAGGGGTCCTCTAGGTCACTGCATGGATTCACAAGGAGGGAGAAAAGAGAATATCTTGGACAAATTGTGTAGAACATTGCTGCAGAAAGACTTGCCAGATGCTTGGGATATCCCCAGACAGCCCTGGGCTGGGGCACGTGTCAGTCGCCCGTGCCATGGTGCCTCCTCACCTGCAGCCAACACCTCCTGCCCGCGTGTCTCGGTCCCTTGGCACGCTCCCTTCCTCGGTACTTGGGGCCTGAACTGAGGAGCAAGCACATTCAGGGCAAAAAAGAAACACATCTGTTTTGAGAAACAACAGGATTAGGGCTCAGGGTTTGTGCTACCCTAGCTCAAATCCTGTCTGATCTCGTCCTTCTTTGCTACAAGCTGAAACAGGCTCCACTGCTCCATCAGAACACAGTCCAGCTCTGTGTTTCACAAGTTGTTCAGAAATGGAACGATCTTCTTTAACCTTTTAGCAAGTCTCCACAACACGTTATTTAATTCTGCACCCTCGCATTAGAGAGGCTTCAAGGAGTCGCATCTCCTGATGTCGGGGATACCATCTACCAGGAGGTTCACCTCTGTTGTGGCTTTTGTCATCCAAGCTCATGGCCCAGCTCAGGGACTGTTCTTTCAGGCCTCCTCTGCTTAACGGAGGCCTTAAAACTTCTGCTTTCCCTCCATGCCTGGGGCACTGCTTGCTCTGTGGTTTCTCTAACCCATACAAAAGACACATATGCTATTGGCTGGGGCTAGGGGGGGTGTTTCAATCTGGCTGTCCCTTTTCTCCCCCCTTCAGTTACCCCAGTGGGCTCTGTGGGTCCCCTGTTGCCTTCCCTCTCACAGAGTGATTGGGCTTACATCCCTCTTCCCACCACCATCACCTTCTCTCTGACTAGGAGGCAGGTCATTTGGAAAAGGTACCACCTTAAACTTTATGGGGAGACACTCATACAGGGATTTTGCTGTTCTGGAAGATGTCCGTTGGTGCCATCAGTCAGTTCTTTGACATTCAGGCAATTGCAGATGTTCCTGAAGCAGTGGCTCTACTAAGCAGATGGTAGGAGTCCTGCCTTCAGTTTTCCAGATTCCCCCTCAATAAATACAGTTGATTATAAATGTTGATGAGAATTTTCCCCTGGCTACCTGAGAACATAAAAACATCTTTCTTGGACCGTGTAAGTCTGCGTCCAACTGCAGGCAACAGCAGGATGGAGTAGGGCCAGTGTGTAGTGACACTTTGCTGATGTATTTCCCCAGCTTTTGGTGATTTGCAGTCCAGGGACTTCCTAAACCACAGATGGTATCTTTGTGTTTAATAGCCTTTGATACATTTTTCTTCCTGCAACTTGCCTCCAACATTCCCCTTGAAATTGTGGAAGAGAGCAGATGTGCCGTTCCCAAAATTCATCATGTTACATTCCATAAAAAAAAGTAACACCGATCGGAGTGTAGAGCCTCCCAGTTTCAACAAGTTTCTTTTATTATACATTTACAGTAGTCAGGGCTCTCAAATTTGGTGGAAGCAGATGCAGCAAGTTGCAGTCTGATTCAATTTGTTACGACTGGGGCATGGGTGGTCCTGCCTGTTGGTTAAATTCAGTTGAATCAGAGTGAAAGAAGACAAGACAAATCTTGACAAACAAGACCAAGAACTGGAGAAGTCATGAAAGAGTCAAACCAAGGGGCAAGGCAGGAGCCTGGTAGGAGGTGAGGATTTCAGAAAGCAGCAAGATAGAATGAGGCCTGGGAACAAATGCAGGCAGTGCAGGAACAAACATGAGAATGACGGCACGGAAGACAGGACAAGATGTAAAAACCAAGGACAGATGAACAGGGCCACCTGCAAGAGGAAATATCAGGGTCTGAAGCTAGCAGTCGACGCCTCATCAGGATTCAAAGCACGTCACAAATTCCTAGGGTGATCTTCACACAGATACTTGTTTCATGTGTGTCTGCTAGTTTGAAATTGTGTTTGGGTGACATCCACTCTACCTAACTTGGTAGAGAGTGACTGGCTGCCTGGAAAGATGTGTCAGCCCCAGCCGCGCAATAGGTCGTTGCTCCCTGTCCTTACACACAGCCTTTAGGCTTAAGTAAATCCCCATTGATCTGGAGTACAGTTTTGGCATTAGGGCTGTGACTTTGCCAGGCCTGGTCAGTGGGGTTTCCAGCTACAAGCCCACATTTGTAACTGGCAATCAAGTTAGGCAGCAAGTCTTGTATTTAAATGTTAAAATAGGTATAATTCTCCAACTGCTCATTACCCCATGCCTCAAGTTAAGATGAGTTGCACATGCCCATCAGGATAGTCGGGCACGTTTGTGTGACTTTTGGTGATGAGATCTGAGATTGAACAGTTTAAGGATGGCACGTGAGGCTTGTCTCTGTTTACACAGATTTTATCTGAACCAAGTGACTTAAAATGTTTTAGTAAATGTATTAAACCATCCAAGTGTGTCTATTAGGAGCTGCTGTGCCAGGGCTGAATGGAAGTATTTAAAATTTTCATGGATGCCTGTGCAGACTTTGGAAGACAGTTGCAGTGGCTGAAGTCGATGTAAAACAGAATATGTCAAAGTATGCCCAGTATAGAGGACATCTGGGTTTTTTAAAAAACACCTTACATTTCTACTTTGTAAAATTTAAGAAAATGTATTTTTATTGTACATTTATTTTTTGTTTTGCAATGCTTTAGCTGCAGTATGAAAAAAAGTATTTTGGTCTGCTGTACCAGCTTTGGCTTTATACTGTAAGTGTTTCCTGGGAGGGAAACAGGTCCCAATACAAAAGTCAAAACTGGACTATTTTGTGTCAGGTCATCTAAGAATTTTCATTTTACAACATAGGGAGAGTATAACTGAGGTGTCAAAATCACAGAGGGAAAAATTGTTGTTAAAGAGCTTCAGTGAAAGTTTTGCATAATGGAAACGTGCACAATGACTGCATAGAGCTGAACAGCTCTTGGACACAGGATTGTTAACAAGTTTGAAAAAAACTGCATCATTAGGAAGACAAGAAGTAGCAAAGCAGGATCTAGCTTTCTTATTTCTGGATATTTATGGCTTGTATAAATGTCAGAGGCCAGACAACTGACTTTTATTGGTAATAGCCTGAACTGTATTACAATGTGTATACGTAGTTATTACGGCAATATTTCAGTAAGCTGCCACACTAGGTCAGACCCGGTTATATGGATTATAATGGGGTAATATGCAGGCTCAGGAGTTCTCTTCAGATAGGACCCTTTGTGTCCTTTTCTTATAAAACATTTAGATATATATAGTCAACTGCTATAATGAGGAACCATAAAACATCTAATCCAGCAAGACACTTAGCATCTTCAGTGCCAATGCAATCACTATTCAACAAATAGAAATTGAAAAAGAGACTTTTCTCCTACAAAAATTTTCTTTTCTATTACATGCCCCATCTAGAGCACATAATGGTGAGCCAACAGGGCAAGAATTTTATGCAGCTTAGTTAAAATCATGCCATATTGAGGTCTATGCTGTAGTTTTGCTGTTATTTCAAGGGTCAGGGCAATTAAGATTGCTCGCCTCTGTGTTTAAAGACTGTTCTTCTCCACTGTTAAAGACAGCCTACTCCAGCAAAGCCATCCATACGCTGAGGTTTTTCTATACTGATTCTTTCCACATCAATATTTTCAGTACACACTTAAACATTTCTGATGAGAAGGTGCACATATACTCCTTACTGCTTCAAACCTATGGTTCTGGTGCAGTTATTAGTATTTTAGCACTGCATAATTTCTTTGATTTTTTACTTCTAAGTTCTTTCACTGCGTAATGCCAGGGAGCCTTACCCGCTGGAACTTGCAGTCTTTTCTTAGAAATGCTTTAAGAAACACAGACTCTGTCTTTGTACCTTAGTGTTTTATACTTTTGGGGTATAGGAGCTGAATACTTTCATTTTAAAAATGCCTAGGTCTAAATGAGCAAGCTTTCAGATAAAATCAGTATAGAAAGCTACATGATCAGAAACACAGTTTCTACAGTATCTAGCGAAGCAAAAGAAATTCCACAGATGTATGGAAAAAGCGGGACTGTCAGTGCATTGGACCTGTGGGTACAGTCGTGAGTAGCTGATGTAACCTTTGGGCTTAGAGTTCAATACCACATCCTATGCAGGAGGGAAGGCTGAGAGAAAAGACTAGAGGCTATTAAAGGAGCAGAATTCCTCCATTTCTGTTTGTCTTGATATCTATAGAATTGAGGTTAGATCCGGCAGACTCAGTTGATGGATGATTGTACCTGGAAGAATTTGAGAAGCAAGCCATTTTATTATAAAGAAATATTTTACCTCCAATAGTAAACCACACTCAATGCAACTGTCAGTCTTAAGGAAAAGTTTACAGCTCCTGATCTAGAGCAATCTAGACTTCTCGTTTCTAATTATATATGTTCTAAGTACACTGTATCTATACAGTTTAAAATTAAGATAGATTTTAAATCTAAAAATAAAGATGAGGTTTTGAATAGTCTCAGAAAAGAACAAGTTATTTCCAGAGCTCATTCAACTTTTATGATCACTTCCATGTAATAAATGAAAGTTCTCCTAAAAATACTGATGTACCATTACCTAATTAAACTATTCCATGCAGTACAACCTCAGAAGCCTGGATGCTTCTAGATTTAATCTCTAGTAAAGGTACCTTCCCACAGATAGAGCAGGGAGTTAGGGAAATGCCTGATTTTAAAAAGAGCTGCAACTGAAATTATAGTGTTTCTCATGCTAATACAGATCAGTCAGTATGGATGAAAATAGAAAAGGTCAACTCAAAAAAGAGAGAGTTTGTCTTCTTGCCACAGGCCTTCATTTGCATTCTAGTTGAACCTATTTTGAAGATATTTTGTGGTTCTAATGAACTCTTGTATGGACCTGTGTAGAGGTTTGAATTTCAGAAATGTCCAGAGGGGTCAGTGGAATGACAACATCTTTCCTGGGGACAGGATTCAACCTTTCTCAAGGACTAGACAGAGGAGGCTCAGTATCTGGTTACATGGCACAAATCCCCATGTTTAACTTGCACTTTGAATCAGGTTCCCTCTGTGATCCTACGGGCTGTTCACAGAAAGGATGGGTATGGGGCAAAAATTCTCTCAGCAAAAAATGAGCTCCACCTTGATGTAAGGGTTACCTGGCCGGTTTCTGCTAAACTTTGCCCTCTCTTAGCCACAGACTCTTGAAAGGAGGTGTGAAGGCATCTGGGGAAGGTATCACTGTTACCACCAAGCTGGCAACCAGCTCGCTTGCAGGTGACATGACACAGTTCTGAGCCCCAGGTGGGATGTCACCCCAGGTGAGCTACCACGTCCAGCCACGCCATGTGGTCCCTCCGGCCTCTCATGCACTGATCAGAAGAGAGCAGGTCTGGCCCTTGGCACCTGCACACCTGGAAGAGAGGGTGTGCCTCCTAATCACAACCTGCAAGGATAGTGTTACAGTTCTTTTAATTTTAATTTATATTGTGGTTATAAGTAGTCCATGGCAGGCAAGGATTAATGCTCAAAACAGCATATGCTGGTTGATTGTTAGGAGTAATGCTATTAAAAAGTGATAGTGCTCAAGCTATAAATGGATGCAGTTTAATGGATAGTATTAGTAGCAGAGCTGTTCAGCTGAAGCCGTGGCTAAAGGGACTCTGGTTTAATAACTTTCTAATTACATCTGTATAAGCTGGGTCACTTAGCAGTAAACTGACAGGTTTACATTTCCTTATATACTAGGTATTGCTCTGTGTATTAGCCCTCCACTAGAATTGCAAATAGAAAATAATTGGGTTGCTTTTTAGCCTCCCCAAATGGTTTAAATTAATGGCAGTGCAGATCAACACAATGCCTTCATGTGTGCGATTTTAACCTTCATTGATTTTCTCAGTTCCAGGGCAGCATGACATTGGCTAGAAAACCATGCTGATGTGATGGCTATAAAGCCGAGCGGTGAAAGGAGGTTTATGCAAAATTAGATTAGTTCCTGGTATTCAAGAGCACACATCATAGAAAACTGAAGACTCCGTTCTCCAAATTATAAGTGTTTGGTATTATTCCTTAGGGCAGAAAAATTTAGTGTCATTCTGTTTATGAAGGGCTGGCAGTGGCTTTGCACAAAGGTTTGAAATCTCTGAAGAAAATCTGATGCCCGGCTGAGATGCATCAGGCGAGTTTTCAGATAGGATAAGTGGGAAGGCAGGAGTGGCTTTAAACAAACAGGCTCGCGGAGGTTTCTACCTAACATCTTCCACATATAGTACACTTTAAATTTTATTAATTGCAGTCGTGCCTGTTACCATGACAGCTAGGTGCTGCAATTACCTCACACCTCGGGGAATTTCATGCTTAGTACAGCATTCCAAGTCTACTTCCTTACATTTTGTTTTTATTTTGCAACTTTTTTGTACTTTGGGGAAGTATTGTAGGAAGCAGAGATGTGCCATGAAAGAAAAATGCACCTTTATAGTCCCAAGGCACCACAAGCCCTATTTATCCGTGGCCTGAGGAAACAGTAAAATGTAATGATCTCCACGGGCATCAAAAGCAGTGACTGGGGCTGGTTTTTTCCTTTACAACTGCCCAGGACGGCCTGGACTCACTGAGAAGAGCTCCTCGGTGAGAGGAACATGCTGCACTGTAAAATGACTTTGACAACAAGCTTTACCAGGTGAAAGCCACGACACCCTCATCCACAGGGATTAGTCTGGGGTCTAGCCATGAGCTTCTGCGTAATCTAGGCATTTCAGCTTCGGGGAAAGGCCACAGCAAAAAACCCTGTATTTATGAAGAATGTCCTTTTCCATTGGGATGCCTCTGAACTGAAGAGCTGGTTGCCATAACCAGCATGTGTGCTGGGCACGGGGGGTATCAGAGCAGGGCAGGGACCACAGTGCTGCGAATCCTGAGACAGAAGTGAAGGAGAAGGAAGGAGGCTCACACACAGTGCTTGAGAAAATACATCTGTTAATCCCTTCTTTAAGGTGTTAAGCAGGCTCAGCTGTCATGCAAGCCTTGTGCTGGTGATCCACTACAGCATACTTTTACTAGAAGTAGCTGATTTGAAGCTCACTTAAGGTACAATATTACTTTGAAGAGTATTGTAAACAAAGAGATATAGGCTAGGCAACATCCCGTTGGCAAATTTGAACCCTTTGGACTGAAGCTGTGGATTCAGACATTTGCACCCAACCAGTAATAGTTCATGGATCAAGTTTCCCACCTGACGTAGCAGCAGTGCTATTTTATTTGAGTCTGTCAGCATTTTCATATCGTAAACCTCAATGTTGCAGTATATCTCAGCTGTTTCTAATCCCTGAGAGCTGAGACTTGGCATATAAATTGCTAACCCATATATTAATTTGAATAGAAGAGGATAAAGCTACATCTAAGTTATGCAAGAAATTCTATTGATTTTTATTTCAGTTACAGATGTGCTCTCTGCCAAACTCCTGTAAAATATGTTTTTCACTACAAGGAACTGCATGTTCATTATGTTTTACATGAATTGGTATCTTTTATATTGTTTTAAAATGTTTTTGAAATAGCTATTATGTTTACACCAAATCAGCTTTAGCTAGCACTCTTTTTTGTACATCATTACTCCCTAATAATAGCATGGCGCCTGTGAACCAAATGCAGGTCCTTTGGCTTTGATCTTGTTCTTAATTTATGTAAAGGTTTGCTAGAACTTTATTTTGACTCTTAAAGCCATGTATTACAGTATTTGCTGACAAAAATGCACATCTCGGTGAGAGGCAGAAAGATTATTATTGTTCAAATGTCACAGAATTCAAATGTTGGAGAGATTTCTAAGAGCATTAATAAAAATACGTTTATTTTAATCTTGGGTATTTACAGAAGAATGTTGGTGATGTTTTTGACCTTAATCCTGTTGCTGGTACAAATTTATTTACCTGTGTGTTGGGAGGGGACTCAATTGATTCTTTCTTAAAAAAGGAAAAAAAAAGTCCCTGGCAGATAGAAGATAACCTCCAGCAAACAGAAATGATGTACCTAGGATATGCAAAACATAAGTGCCCTCCATTCTCTGTGTAATACTGCACTCACTTGATAGCTTGACAAAATCAAATTTACTTCACCTGCCTTCTAATGAATTTTGAGCGTTCTAAAGAGATAGTGCTATTGTAGCTGGAGTGAATAACGTTTGGCATATTAGTATATATAGGTCCAGAAGTCGATGAGTTTTCTCATGACTAGGGAGTTTTTACTGAGATGTTAATTCAAACTTCAGAATTGTGAGACAAGGCAGATTCTCCGCTGATTTAAATCAACTCAGTGCTTTCTCTTCTCCCCTCAACCCTTACTGTCCAAACAGACTATCAAGAAATAGTGATGTTCAGCCAATAAAACACAAGTCAAAGTCTTTGGAGATGAGCTATCGAGTAATTAGTGATCCCGAACTCAGGGTACTGTTACTTAGCAACTTCTGAGAACAGATTAACCTTCTCTGGGCATCCCTTGCACTGCATGTGTAACAAGACTGCTTCTTATGCTTGTTCGTATAGTCAGATATGTCTCCTATAGATCAATCAGAGATTTCCCTGAAAGAAATATATGTGTTGTGTTGCATCGCATGTGCAGTGAGCTGGGTGTATTTGGGATATACCAAGCAGCAGTATCAGCATAGCATAGTTGATCTGCCTGTGTGCAGTAATGCAGATGTGCATCAAACACCTTTTTCATGGATAGATTAGTGCATAATCCAGGGTTTCACTATTATAATAATTCGTAGTTCAATGTGTTTTAATATATGTGGTAATATATTTGTTATAGCACATAGAATAGGCTGGCACATGTGCCGTGACTTTTTTTCTGAGATTTCCAGGCAATGCTTTGGTCAGTCTCACAGCTGTTTAAAAGTCCCCAACAATAAGCCAAATTCCCCTTTATCCTCCTGCGCAAAAGAGAGAAAACTTTGGAAAGTCTAAATACTTGGGGAACTTTGTTAGACAATAGAGTGCAGTGTGGAGACTCCTTTTGAAATGAGACTCACCTGTAGGTGAACATTGTCTATTATTTTGTGATCTGTTTTTCTGATGTAAATATAAAATCTCCATGAATATTAATGTAGGTTCCTGTGAATTGTCTAAACAGGAAAGAACAGACACTATAAAATACAATTCATTTGACATGACTGGTAGAAGACCTTATGCTGTAGTAAATTGTCAGAACCATTCTTTATCCCTCTGAACAAAATTACTGCTTTCACAATTGCTATACTTTTTATATTATCTTTTGTGTAAATAGTTATATTCACCGTGTTAACTTTCATAGTTAGCATTATATAGGATCACAGAAATGGAGATTGGAAGGGTCATGAGCAGGTCTAGGCCAACCTCCAGCTCAAACTGCAGCTATCGCCAACACACTCTCAGGTCAGTCATGGTATGGTCCCCCTTACTCTTGAAAACCATGAAGGATGGAGATTCCACAGCCTCTTTGGGCTATCTTTATCTCCCAGGCCACAGCCAATGATAGTTGTGCTCAGTATGTCATCTAACACTGCTGCAAAGAGTTTGGCTCTGCCACCTTTGTAACTAACCCTTAGGTAGCTGTAGACGGCTATAGATTGCCCTTTCAACTCCTTTTTACCAGATGTACAATTAACTTAAAGTATTAGCATTTGCCTAATACGCTTTTTGCTCATGTGTTATTTCTAGCCTGATTGTCCAATTGCTGTGTATGCTCTACTCAAACCACTAAGGGGTAATTTTCTTTTAGTACAGCTTGTTCCCACAGTATCCTGTGCTACATCTTTTCTGGTGCATGTGGGGAGCAGACAGCTAAAAGCATCTGTACTATGAAAAGGTTCCTCCACCTTCTGATGACTGATTTCAGTAGGTGGAGATAAAGATTTCAGCAATACCAAAGGGCAAGGCTGGGCCCAGGTTGTAAATGATCTGCAAGGTAAGAAGACAACCACAGTAATATTTTGCTCATCTTTTTTGGCACAGAAACAGTCAAGAAAGATTAGGCTCAAAGGCTTCATGCATTTATTTTTTTCCCCCACTTTCATTAACCTGGGGTGGCCAGCAGGTGATAGCAATTTATGCAAATCCTTCTCTCTATAAGACATTTTACCTTTTGACAATAGGCAACCAAGCAGATGACACAGCTACAGACAAGAGGGTTTTGAAGACCCAATTTAAAATCTGAGCTACCATATTTTTTTCAAAAGCTTTTCTAAGGATAAGATAAGAGTGTAATCCCTTAGTTTGGTGCAAATGTTTTAAGACTTTGTGTTTCTAAAATCCAATTTGAATTAGCCTTGAACTTTAAAGCTGTTTATGTCTACTGAACCAAAAGACACCATGTGATGCATATAATAGAAAGTATTGTACAGTCTCTCTTTTTCTCCTCCCCTTCTGACACTGGTCTATAGTATTTGCCAAGAAAATCATCCAAAGGCAAAATGTCATAACTTCAGACAAAGAAAATGCAAGTCCCTTTTCAGCAAAGGACTTACAAAGCCTCCTTTTCCTTAGGCTTCTCTAGCCTTATAATTTATTAGGAACTCTTGCCACCAAATATGCTTAGGATGAACTTGACATTGTGTGTGAAATTATTTCTGATAGCATGTTGTATGAAATGTTTCTTGATACTCATAACGGCTTGGACAAGTCTGCTGCATCTTTGGGAATCAGCGCTTTGGGAATCTACATGTTGATGTGACTTGTGAGAGGAAGGTACATCAGATAATGAGATGTTGACTTGCTTTCATTTCAAATCATGCATTATTTAAGAAATGAGAGGAAGAGGTTGGGCAAACTGTCATGAATACCTTTGCTCCCAACATCAGCCTACCTATACTTTTACCTGAAATAGTCATCTTTATCAATGTTCATATACTTTCAGAATTTATCATCAATTCTTTTCAAAAGTCCTGATACTTTGGGCCTTGGAGTAGGTTACTTATTTGTGACTTAGATTTTTCCTTTAGATACAACACGGATTTAATGAGGTGTATCCTGTTTTAGCCTTAACTCACTGATGTGGTTAGAATAATGGGGACATGATTCATAAGCACTATTTCTGAAAGTAATTTTCTTCTACTCATTATTAGTTTAAAAATTCACTGTTATACCAACTAGTTTATTAACCAAGCCTATATGTGTTGGTAGAGAGTTTCCAAAGAACAAGGATGAATAGTCCTTTGGTTATGACAGTAGCACAGTAGCCACAAGGCTGAGATTCAAATGTTGCTCTGACTCAGGGAAGTCAGTTAAGGCTAACCCTATAAAATGATGTAAGCCTCCCATTCTGACAGGTTTAGCACCTGTGCTTCTGGGTGTATTGGTTGGGTGTCCACTGTCTCAGAGAAATGCGCCATGCAGGTTACCCATTCAGTGAGTAGGAGGGTTTGCATATATAATAGATCCTCCATAAAAATAGCATGCTGAGTAGGGAACTGCCTAAGGGGGCCAAAGAGGATTAAGCCACATATCTATCAGGAAATACAGAAAATCAGGAGATCTGGATGGGAATTAAAACCCTGAACCTTCTTCTACTAGTAGCTTTTTATCCACCAGCCAATTTTCAAGAAAAGAAAACAGCAGTAGTTGGAGACAATGGCAATGGCAATTGCCAATGCCTTATCTTCTGTCCTGTAGATCACCAAGGACATGGGACAACCAGATTCAATTTCCATGCTTTGAGAATTATGCCAACATGTCTGGTCTCCTGGTAGATGTTGTAACTCACCAGCACATTCTCAGATGTGTTCTTTCAAGCTGTCCTATTAAAGTTGTTGCATCACACATGGAATGATTAAATATTTGTTGGGCTAGAAGGGGGTAACATCATAAAATCATAGATTCATGGAATGGTTTGGGTTGGAAGGCACCTTTAAATGTCATCTGGTTCCAAACCCCCTGCTGTGGGCAAGGGCATCTTTCACTAGATCAAGTTGCCCAAAGTCCTGTCCAACCTGACCTTGAACACTTCCAGGGATAGGGCATCTACAACTTCTCCGGGCAACCTGTTCCAGTGTCTCACCACCCTCATCATAAAGAATTTCTTCCTTATATCAAATCTAAATCTACCCTCTTTTAGTTTAAAACTGTTACCCCTTGTCCTAGCACTCCAGTCCCTGGTAAAAAGTCATTCTCCATCTTTCTTAAATGCCCCCTTTAAGTATTGAAAGGCCACAATAAAGTCTTCCCGAAGCTTTCTATTCTCCAGGCTAAACAAACCCAACTCTCTCAGCCTTTCTTCATAAGAGAGGTGTTCCAGCCTCCTGATCTGTATGAGTCCATTGCTAAACAAGTATACAAATTACTAGACCAGTATAAGGTCTAAGGAAACTGGCAGCCTTTGGCAGCCTCAATAGTAGGCTCTCCCTGAGTATTTAGATCGTTTCAAAGCAAATTTAATTTATTTTAGCATTGATGACAATGTAGACCCTATCCTAGATTGCACCAAATCCCTTTTAAAAGGTGCAAAGATCCTCACAGCAGAGTACAATGAACACACCTGCCGTCTGCTTCTTACGTCTGTAGGTGATGCTTATATTCAAGGGCTAGTACCTGTTACAGCTATTTTGGATTAAACCGCAGAGATGACCTAAAAAATGGTGGCTTAACAAAAGAGACATTTAAAGCAAATGGATAATCGACAAAGCTTTATTTACAGGGTATCAGTCCATTATATTAATGTTTTAAATATCTGGCTTTTTGTCTCATTCATCTGTGCCTGAGTGGGAAAAAATCCATAATAAGTGTAGCTTCCTAATGAAAATAATATGAACAAGAAAAATCTTCTTAGCTTTAAAAGTAAATGTCATGATCTATGTAAAAGTTAGCCTTTTGATACTGTTTGTGAGATCAACATCTTACTGAATTACCTTTGTGCTACTTTTCCACTCTCTAAACCCCACTCTTCAAAGCTTTATGGCTGCGCATTGCTGTGTGAATAAGCTTATGGATGCTATGAACTCTTAATAAAAAATCCATTATAATGATACTTTGTTGTTTCAGGGGTATTCACTGTATAACAATCCTAATGGTTCTGGTGAAGTAATAGGTATGGAAATGCTGGGTAGAAGATAGCTTCTCCCTACCTGAGTTGCTATATGAAAGGTTCTGGCTCTAGTTATCGACGTTCTAACCACCTGCAGCACTTAAACTTGCTTTTTATTTTTGTCCCCAGCAGTAGTCCCATTCCATTCAGTAGGACTGCATACATGATTAATCTGATCAAGGACTAATTAGTGAAGGAAGTGCAGCCGTCAGTGCTGTAGACAGTAAGCTATGCCCTGAGCCTGTCTTCTAGTCCCATTTTTAACCCCTGTACCCTCACCCATGCATCGACACAGGCATGAGCTTGGATGTGTCTGCATGCAGAATGTTGTTCTGAACAAGCATTTAAATTGAGATGTAAATTAGTTTCATATTTTGAGTCCTCTGGAGAATCAGGCTAAAACTATCCATTTTGATTCTAGACTATTTCGGACACGTAATCAGGAACATTTGGTGAATGCAGAGATCCCTTTCAAGGGGAAAAGTAGCAAGTGAATATTTATTTGTCCTGCTTTTAAAACAACAGGAACATCTTCAGTCAGCAGTTAAGGGCTCGATTTCTCCATGAAGTGATTAAAGAGCAAAGCTGCTCTGGCCCTGTGTGTAGTCACCAGAGAAAGAGCGAGATGTGCCTCCTCAAAACATTTCAGCCCAGAGCCAGAATTGCCCTGTAGAGCAGACTCATTACTTTCTGTAGCCCCAATAGCCTACAGAAACTAATTACCCAATTTAACCAGTCAAGGAAGGTGCCTCAGGTTGGATAATCTCAATCTTTCAGGTCTTTTGCTGCTAAGCTCCATTACAAATGCACACTGATGGTAATGATTATTTGCAATATTTAGCGATACATGTTTTGCAGAATAAAAAGCAGTGATTGAGCTTTGGGGTCTTTTTTTGTTGAGACAGCCACAGCCTGATGTGTCAAAGATGCCTTTGTCACTTTTTCTAATGTGACAGGGTTATAAAAGGCATTTAAGTTCTTGGGGAATTATTGAATGTATACTTTAAAGGTATATTTTTCTGTAAATGCTGGTATTGTTTAAAAAATATTCCCACCCAAATTTTGATCATCAAATTCCAAATCATCATGCAGATACTAATCAGTTGAAGTAGGTAAGAACTGGGAGTAAACTGGAGAACTGGCTAATGGAACAACTGGGAAGTAGGCAAGTTGGCAGATGAAGTCAAATAGTACGAGTGCATGTAACATGAATAAACACATTGAGATTGACTCCACGAATCACGCTGTTGTGAAAATGCTGGTGAGCCCTCAAAGCATTGTGAATTTTCGTGGGCATTGAAAAGTGATACTAAGTGAATATTCATGATTCAGTGTTGACAGTGACTTTCTTTCCAACATTTGTAAAATTTCACTCATTCAGTCAGGATAAAGAAAATAATACTGTGTTAATTAAATGCCAAACTAAATGACACAAATAGCGAGTATGTAATAATTAAAAGGAAAAGTTCACATAATAGTTCAGATAAAATTTTTCAGATTCTGAATATTTGGCAAATATTTATGAATTATAAATGAACAGCTAGAAAATTAATTATTGACTTGTGAATTATTTACTAACCAGAACAGATGTTAAAGTTCTGCATTATTTATTATGATGCATTTATTTCAGTGCTGAATATAATCTATGAACATAATAGTGATATTATAACTGTATTATTTAAACAGGTTGATCAGTTGTAATTATTATCCCTATTTAACAGGGAAGTCAACTAAAAAACACAGGAAGGGAGATTTTCAAAGGACCCAAGAGGTGGAGTTGCACAAGTCTAATGAAAATTAATGAGACTTGCGTTTCTGAATCCCTCTGGCGCTTATGAAAATCTTTCACAGGGAAGTTAAATTGCATGCCCAAGAGAAGTCAAGAGCTAGCAATATAGCCTGGGAGTTCTGGTCCCTACTTAAATTTGCTAGTGATTGTATGCAATGCCTCCTCTGGTTTGGGGGTGGGGGATTTTTCATGGTACTGGAATGTAAGACTCTGATTAGATACCAGGCTTTCCTAGCTAAAGCAAGCAGTTCATCTCTCTGACCAGCCTGCAGGTAACAAATTCATTGTCCAGATATTCACATATTTGGGGTTTGCCAACCAATTCATATCTCTCTATTTTTTCTTCTTTCTCCCCAAGACTACATTGAAACAAGAGGTTGTTCTTCTTGTTGTTGTTTAATGAAACTAACTATCCCTCAGCAGCCACCTCATTAAACTCTATATTTTTCATGTCTTATGGGTGGAGCTGAGATAGATTATCTGACTTGTCATATCCATGGCGTATTATAAGATCCTAGGAAGATCATGAAATTGCAGTGTTGGCCCTGCAATGATATGGGTGAACTTTGAGCCATTCTGAAGGCCAGTTAGAAATTTTTTTTATTTTTTTTTTTTTCACAAAAACTGATTATTTTTTGCCCCTTATCATTCTGGTTTTGGCATTTTTCACAAAGCCACCTTTGTTTATTCCTGCTTTATGGCACTTGTTACAGGAATCTGTCTGAACATCTGTCTATCAGCTGTGATATTTAAATTAACTGCATTGTGCCCCTCTTGCTTGTTTTTAAACCAGGGTAAAAACACTTGGACGACTTGTTTAATTTAATTTTATTTTTTCAGTGCCTGGTCTGATTTGCAACTTCTTGTTAGCAGTATTGCATCGAAGTCTTGCAGTGGGCTCAGAGATCTGACCCCACAGTCAGTGAGTTCATGCTACTTCTGTTACCCAGAAATCCACACAATCTGGAGGCAGCTCTCTTTTGGGGGTCCCAAAGGGGAGTCACACCTTATTCAAAAAGGATGTGCCATTTGTGAATGCCCACCTATAACTTTTCAGCTTGAGCAATAAAGAAAAAGATAGAAAATGGCTATGGTAGCACAAGGAAACCTGTATACAGGGTTTTTTTTCTTCTGGTTTGTATTCAGCTGTGTGGGGAAACAGATGTTACAAGCTTTGCAATTTATACAGCAACTTTTGGCTAAAAACTTGAATGCATCTTATAAATTTTAATGAATTGAACTCTACAACAGCCTTGTGAGGGACTGAAGTTCTGCTATGTCCATTTTACAAATAAGAAAACTCAGGAACTGATAAATGTAATGGCTTGCAAAAGATTATACCAAACATCTTGGACTGACATGGAAAGAAAACTAGGAACTCTATGCCCACTTATCACTTCACCTTCCCAAGGTCCAAAAATGTATGGAAATCTGTAGAGCAAAGCGCTTTGCTGTCATTGTTAGCTCTGGAAGGCTTTGTATGCTGCTCTGACGAGATCTGGCGTGAGTCTGAAGATGGAGATCACCCTGTCCTCTTCCCACCCATCCTCTTATCTCTGTCTGTCCCTTTATATACCCCCCAAAGTACTGCAGTTTGAAAAGAAGAGTATTATATGTTGAAACTACATTGTTTAATTTGGGGATGGGCACTTTGGAGGATTAGGAGAGGGCTGATAAGCCCTGTAGGTGGCATTGGGAATCTGCTGTTGAGGAAGTTTTTAGTTGTCCCCCTCACCTGGAGTAGGTGCACTGATACCAACCCCAGTTATGGATTTATTGGTCCAGCTTGTGAGATGGTTTTATGCCAATGTGATTTTCTGTGTGTGACCAGGCTGTAAGAGGATGAACAGGGCTTTCCATGAAGGTGTCTTGGCCTGCCCCTAGACAGGCATCTTGATTTCTCCTCCCCGTGGCCCAATCAGCCCATAAAATCCACAATCCCCCTCCCATCTGCCCAAATCCTCCCAGCTAGCAGCTCTAGCCTATACCTAGCACTAAAAGCCTACGATACCAACTGTGTTAAAAATCCTCTAGGCTTTAAAATAAACCTTTTGCTGTTGTTGTTGTGCTGACTATCTTATTAGGCAAATTTAAGGAAATAAATAAAATGTTTGCATCTTTTATTTTTCCAGAGGTCTCTGTAATCCTCTTTTACTTCGGTTGTTTAAAAAAAAAATCCCGTCTTTCCTTTAAAATCAAATTGAGGCCTATTCTTATTGAAATGAGATGCATAAATCATTCTGCCAGGACCAGTTGTTCAGATCTGATCATCACAGAAAATAATAATAATAATCTGGTATATAGAAATTACTGTGAGCACACATTTTCTACTGTAAGGGGCAAAAAGTGATCTATAACAAGAAAAAATACTCTGCTGGGATCCTTTTTAATAAAGAAAAGCAGCAAGCCACTGGAGAGGTGTTAAAGTCAAGGCACATCTTAGTCACAGAGTTTATAGCTGAATTTCAGCAAAAGAGATGTTAAGGCATGCTTTGGTGTTCCTGTAAGTAAAATCTGCTGCACCGCACATACTTCATAACCATTTAGAGCATTGCTGACAAATAGATTCATATTAATATTTTAAATTAATGTATGAGTAAGAGTGCTTGATTTTCTTCAATGATAAATAATCCAGCAGTTTTGTAGATGATTAATGTCCCTGCTCTTAGAAGTTTGAGACCTGATACACTCAGGAAAAATGCATAAAGCAGCTGCTGCCCCTCAAATCTGGGGCTAAATTCAGTGCAGGATTTAGAAGCCTGCAGTGAGAAGTGCCTGCATCCAAAATTGCAATCCAACTGCCCTCACTTCTCTCTCCTTCAGTTATTGCCTGTCGTTATACACATCTCTCTATGATTATGAAGGTCTTGTAGCGCTTGGGTTTGATTTCTTCAGTGGTCACGTGCAGATCTAGCCTGGTGAGGGCAGCCTGGCTCCAGCCAGCGCCCAGGGACCTGGGCTTTGCCCCAGGACTCACTGTGCTTTGGGAAAGCTTGTCTGCAGCTGCTGAGAGCACAGCACCCACTCTGAATCTGTGCATTTATAATAAAATATCAACTTGTATAACTCCACCACCTGCAATCATTTGTGTCATCCACATCAGGTCTCTCTGCAAGTAAGCCTGGCTGGCCTGCTTGCCCCATGGTGGTCATGCAATGTTTCTGCAGGGAGGTGGTGATGGGCTCCGGTGCTCAGGAATGGCCACTTCTGTGTGTGAGAGCTTGCAGGTGGGCTAAGGCACAGGCTGGCTACCAGTCGGGCCCAAGCTCTCCCCACTCCACCCTTACACAGTTTTGCAATGCATGAGCCTTAGCATGCGACAAAAAGTCAGTTCTAGGTCTGAGAGCTAGATGCTGAGAGCGTCTTTGAGAGGCACGGAGGATGGCGCCGAGGTGATCCTTTGCTTCTCTGCTCCAAGTGCCTCGATGTGCAGGGAGAAGGAGCAAGCTGGAGGCTGCAGCCCTGCCTTCAGCCCTGCTGCCTCCCCTGTTCAGCGCCGTGTTAATCTCAGGTGTGCGAGTTCCTGGAAGTCGTGATCCCCCCTCCCTCCGAGCAGCATCATGGCTGCTTCCAGCAACCTTCTCTCTCCTGCAAAAAGGCACAGCTCAAATATCTAAGGAGCCCTCCCGCGTCCCAACGCCATAAGGGAGCGGGAAGGAAGGAGTGTCCCCCAGCTCTGAGCACGCAGGAGGGGAGGCGCAGCATCGCTCTTCAGACCTGCCATTAGCAGTGACCTGCTGATGCAGGGGAGCGACGGCAGCTGAGGCAGCAACGCTGTCAGTCCGGGCACGTTTCCTTAGCGTGCAGCTGAGGGACACGGTCGCTCAGCCTGTTTCCTCCATTCAGGGAGTTCACCCTTGAAAATTATGATTTGTAATTGTAGCCCTAAACCATACACTGTAACTGTGAAATAGTACAGTCGCCTGATTTCTTCTCCTGTAAAAAGGACTTTGGATTTATTCCCTTTCTCAGTCACTGGAAAGCAATTTATAGCATTCTTGTTCTCTGGCTCTTGATTACAATGAGGTCCAGCTCTCTGGCCAAATGTAGAGTTTATTTTGTTTAACATCCATTTTGTTAAATGTGTTAACAAGTTGCAATCAAAACTGTATTTTGTTAATACACTCTTAAGAAATTCTCTTCCCCTTCTTACCACATGTCATCAGTGACACTTACACAACCAGGACTAAAGCCAAACTTTTGGGTCTCTTCATTTATTGTTGTAATAGGGTGTAAAGCAACAGAGCCTTCTTAGTCTCAGATCTATAGTCTTCTCCTTAAACTCTGTCCTACACAGCAACAGAGAGCAAAAATCAGAGCTCTGCGGGAAACCCACGGAAAGGAAGCAGCTTAAAAATAAATAATGATCTTGATGATCTGTTTGTTTGGTTTTCTCCTCATTATCCTTCAGGCAGATGAATTGCCTTTTAAAATCCAAAGTGGTATGGAGAGGTTTTTTCAAAGATTTAAGTGGTGAGACAGAATGGGGACTGCAAAGAGAAATTAGAAACTGGTCTGATACTAGAGCAAAGAGCCAGAGCCTGTTCCTAAGCATCTCCCCTCTACTGCTCCATCAGCTGAAGGAACCTGGTGTATGGAGTAAACGCTTTGGCAAAACCAAAGTGCTACCAAGGAAATGGGATAATATGCTGCATTTTAGCCCAACTGTGCATTTATTGCAGGCAACCAAGTGCAACGGGGAAATTTCTTGTAAAATAGCCCAATTTTAATGAGGATTCCTCTTGAAAAAAGTGCCAGATGAAATGGCTGGGATGAGAAGTAATTTGTAACCTTATTCCATCTCTTGTTTCCATGCGGATGAATGCTCAAACTTGGGAAGAGTGTGCAGGATTCATAGGTCGTCCCACATGGATAAGACAGGAGAGCTTTGGTCGTCTTTCTGAGACATTTCCTCTTTTGAGGGACCACTCACCTAGCATCAGCTTAATTAAAAGTGTAAGGGGGCTCTCTAAAAAGAAGCTCGATGTTCTTGTTTTAATGCACTCGTGTTGTATTCTTATCCTGAAGGAGTGGCCCTTCTATAGAGGCTGGGAGGGATCAATACACAGCCACTCGTCTGCCTCTGATGCAGGAGCGTGCTCGGGGACCTGCCTACCCATCCCCGCAGTTGCCTGAAAACTGCAGAGTGTCACAAAGCAACTGGAGTGGGCCAAGATCCAACCCTCATCCATGTATAAGATAAACTGATTAGAAAGATATCCTTTTTCTTTGTCATACATATGATAGTCATGTTTCCAAACCCTGCCATTTCAAAATTGTTTAATTTTCATATAATGCTAATCATAGTTATTACACTACTCTATGTTATGTCTAGGGGGAAAAATGAGTGGGGAATTTGTTCTGCATGAAACTACCAGACTGAAGTATAGAGCAGACACATGAGCTTGTGTCTACATTAATTTACCCACTGACTGCATCTTAAATTTCATATCTGTTCTATCATACTCTTAATTAAGCCCTAAGTAATTTAAAGCTTTGAGGTGGACTACTGTTTTATTTCTAGCTATGGTGCACGGAAGTGTGATTCATATGTTTGAATAAAAATAGATGAGGACAGACCTTCCCCAGCATAAACTGTTACAGCTCCAGCGACTTGTCTTTCAGAGAGAAGACCAGAGAGTGGCATAGAGATTTGTGTCATGATTTTAGCGTGAGCTGTGTTACTTACACATGGCAAAGCTACAGGACCGTGCAGAAGGGGCCTCAGGGCTGAACTTCAGGCCTTTGTGCTGGTCCCATTTCGTATTTGTTCCTGTCTAAAGGCAGATGAATGATGAGGTGCACATGGAGAAATTCTCATAACAGAGAAAGGAAATACATCCCACTGAAGAAACAAGGTGAGGAGGTCTACTGAAGAAACTAGCACCTCCTTTTAGCAAATCTCACACTTCACATAAAAATAGCCCATGCTCAGATGTGTGGTCAGCAGGGAGCTCTCTGCCAGCGCAGCTTCAGCACATTAATCATCTACCTTTGATATCCAAATGCAAAGTCCAGCTCTCATGGGCACCATGTAATGTTATGGCACTGAGTCTATAAACCAAAAAATGCGTTTTGCCGATCCAGACAACGTTGAACAACTCCGTTTTGAAACAAACAGACCTGTTTCTGTGTGAAACTCCTTCTGTGGCAATAAACATAATTACCAAAGATTTAAAATCAACTTCCAGCTGAAAACTTGCCGCGATATGCCTGTGTTTCATATCTAAACCTTTCCCTGCACTCCTTGCTGGCAATGGTATGCTTCTGCCTCTTGCTAGGTGCCTGTTGAGCAAAGCCTTTCATCAGTGTGGCTGGGGCATAATTTGGGCTAAATGTGGGAATGTGACTCTTCACGAGATCAGTGCTGGTGAAAAATGATATCGAAATATTTCCAAAACCTGCTTTCTTTTTAGAAATAGTAAGAAATTAAATCAGAAGCAAGATATCAAAGATGCCTCAGTTACAGCTGTACTATGCACTGCCCTGCCTGGTTTTAGGAGGAAAAATACTACCAGTGTTTATCTTTCTGATTGGCAAGAAATTTATCATCAAAACCTGAAAGTTAATTTAAAATTTGGTCTCACTTCCAGAATATGTTTTTCTGTTGTTGTCTTCTACATACATCTGTCCTAATACCGCACCTCTCCTCACCTTCACATAATCGCAGTTTCATTCCTTGGGTTCATTCTTCTTTTTCCATGTCATTCAGTTGAAGAGGGAACAGAAGACACAATTCTGACAGCAAAAAACTAAAGGTATATTGTAACCATCAGAGTATGATGATTATATGCATTGATAAGTGGCTAAAAAATTTCATAAAATTTTTATTTGAGATTTATCTTTAATATGGGAAATGTTTGCAGCATTTTTGCAAATTTAAATACTCAGCAGAAACTGAGAATTGGAAGAAAGAAAAATAAGGTTTTTTGGCTTTTTTTTTTAAACTGGATTTATTGTTTTTTCTTCTATATATCCTTCCATATTTATTTCTCTCTTTGAGTAAGTGACAAAGAGGAGGGAAAAATGGAGGAAGAAGGATAAAAAAGGAGGAAATAGGACTAAGCAGGAATGGGAGGACTTCTACCACTAAAAATTCAGAAGTGAATTTCTAAGACTCCTTGCATTAAGAAAATGAAAGAAATAAAACATTTCTATAAGAGCCTGAAGAAAAAAAAAATTAGTTCAATTTTGTTGTTTTTCCTCATTTTCAGGTTGGCTCTACTACAAAGAAAATGAGAAAACTGTCTTTATTATCATTAATCTGGTTCCATTCAGCCATGCTATTTATCTACAGCAGAGCCAGTAATGCAAAGGGAAGGCACAATGCCTTTATATTATTATCTCCTCTAAATATGCAAGAGTTTATGAATAAACTATTTATCAGCTTTCTTTGTGACCAGTTCTGAATTTTCTTTAAATTTGCATTATTATTACTTGCGGAGCACCTTCCACTTTGACTCCAGCATATTTTCTTCTGCTTCCATATGATCAAAGTGTCTTATGCAGATGGACCTTCTTCTACCCTGCCAAAATCTGTCAGAGTTTGCCAGTGATCCCACAGAAGAAGGATGGAGTAGAAAAGTATGTGAGACTAATGTTATACTACAGATTGGCACAAATAAACGGAAATTAACTGATATAGCACAGTACCATAGCCTTGATTAGTTTAAATTAGGAAATTTCTCAATTTAAAAATTTCTTATTTTAAGATACAACATTAAAATTCTCTCTGTGTGTGGAGAATGTCTGCACTGTGTCTCATTTCAGACATTTTTCTTCCCATTCATCTTGTCTACTACCATGTAAATATGTATTCAAAGTCATTCTTCCTTTCTGACTAGCTTTTGCTGGTATTTCTCACATTCTGTGTGTTTTGTCACTCTTGATTTTTGTTCTCTCCTTCCTCAATCAGGTGTTTGAACAAGAGACAACAGTGTTCAAATTTTCTCTGGGGATGTAAAACAGAACAAGATAAAATCAAAAGTTGGCTTATGTCGTGATACATATTTACTGAGACAAAAACATCTCTATCTTTGAAAGAGTGTATGTTTATGGATATATTTTTAAACTAATGACTCACTGGGTATGTTGCAGTTTTTAATGGTGCATGAGTAATGCCTGGGAGTCTGTATTTAAATGTGAGGGAAATCTTGACATTTTTAAAGGGAATTCTCTGGTGTTGTTTCTATGGTAACTTTTCTAAAGAGATTATATTTGTTTCAGTTGATTTTTAATTGTGATCAACAGTAGAGTAATGAATATACTGAACATAAAGGAAAAGAAATTATATTTGTTATGAGCCCTTTTAGACCAGCAGGAGACCAAGGGACCGGTTGCACCTCACTTAAGCCCTTAACTAGGGGCCTAAAGGACTTTCTGTGGTTCACAGACTTGACTTGGGTTTTTGGAAGCATGAAAGCAGGGTGAAAGGCACAAGCGTGTATCAGGGAACATAGGTAGCGGGGTTACAGCAAAGTAGTCCCCAGTAGTGCCACGTCAAATGTTCGGCTTAGTGAAACAGAAGACAGGATGATCAATCCCAAGGCTTAACTTATCTAAAGGAACAAAACTGTTAAAAACAGTGAGTTAGAGATAATGACATAGGAAAATGAAGACCTTAAAGAATGCCTTTGCACGTCCTTTTCTCAACAGCATCTCCATTTGCTCAAAGAGCCAAACAGCAGAATGTTTCTATTAATCATAGTTATAACTCTAAAAACTTTCAGTACATTTACGTTTTAAACAATGCAGTACTTTAAGGCATAGTTTCCTTCCTCCTGTGAAGTCAGGCCCTAGTGTGCTTCTGTCCTACAAGCAAGGCTAGGTAGTAGGAAAAGGTGTAAGCTTTGACTGTGGCACTCTTTTCCTGGCCTCTGAGGTGCTCGAGGGAGAGTTACACTTTCATGCACAAAGCGATCGATCCAAGCACCAAACCTGCAGCTCTTCCCTGGGTGTGCCTAAAGTCCATCCTGAGATCTCCATGGTGCCTTCAGGAGCTCTGAGGACAGGATCAGAGGGGGGCTGGAAGGACTTCCAGAGGAAGTTTTTCCATAAGTACTGTTTCTCCTTGAATTCACAATGTAACACATAAGTTGCAGAGTATCTAATTCATTGTGGAAAACTAAATTCTATACGTAGTTTGAGACGGTGAACTCCTAAATTTTCCTGAGCTCTGCGTTTGAAAGGGCTGTATCATGAGTATTACCAACAATTTAAAATTTGATATTGAATTAAGAGAAATCTTTGAGATCTACTGAAAAACTTTTTGAACAAAGTTATCATACACAGAGTGAGTGATTAAAAGGAGGGAAGAGGCAAGAGGGTATATTCTTTCAAAAGCCTGAGCAACTCACAAAAAAAGTTATAAACAGAAGATCTTTTCAGAAGCTCTGACTTTCCCTCTGCAATTAGCTTTGCATGAGAGGCTTGTCAGTGTGCATCTTATCAAGCTCTGGCATGACCCCTTCATTCTTTGCCCTTCCAGAACTCTGACGAAGTTATGGGAATCCAGTGACAGGCATGTGGATGTAGCTCTCGGTGCCACTTTTAAGACCACTGTTTAAGGGTGAAAGCTTCTGTTGGTATAAATCAGCACTGTTGCTCCTCTTCTTCCATTTAAAAAAATGAGACTTCAGTAATAATTACTTCAAACACCAAGTGTCTGAGTACAGGTAAAAGCTTACAGACCATACCTACATTTAGTGTAAATTGACATACCTGTATCAATAAAGCAGTGACTCTAAAGTCTTACTGGTTTAAATGGAATATCATATCTATACTTAGAAAAACTTTGTTTTGATATTAATTGAAAAAACCTAATGAGTGTCTATATGCATGCTTCATTACATGCAAAATGCAAAGCATAGGATAAGTACTTTTTCAACAATCTTTCTGATTTCATATGTAATCTGAGGGCATAAATTTAAAGCACGTATTTTTAAAATGACTGCATGATACATTCATTTTAGCATGCTGTCACACGTAATTATTTATCTAGGTTTTATAGCTTGTGGTTGCATAAACCGATGTAGTCACCTTCCTGTTTCTATAGCCAGAAAAGGCAAAATTTTTCAATGTACTTGAATGCTTGTATGATTCAGAGAAAGAAAGGGACTTTCTGAAAGTTACCTAGTCTCTAGCCTCCTTCCTATAAGTGTCAGGGTCTTCCTTCTCTTTTTGATAAGCGTTCATACTTTCAGGAACGTAGTTATATTAAAAATGCCACGCACATAGTGCCTACTCGCTTTACTGACCAAGGGCCTGCTTCCAATCTAGGGGCATTTTGTCATTTCTTCAGTAGGAGGAGAAAAAGAAGAGGAAAACCCTGGCAAATTGCTTTCTAAAATAAAGAATTGGGGTGTGAGTGGGCACGGTGTCTTTATTAGATATAATGAAAGTATAAGAAGGATTTTACTGGGTGTCTGGCATCTTTGCCAAATTATCAGTTAAAGCCCAGCTCCAGGACCAATATTACTGGTGATATTGCTAATGCTGTTCAGCCTTCCACCCTTTCTATGTGTCACAACATAAAAGCAAGACCCTTATCAGGGACCCTAAAGCAATGGGAGCACCAACTAGAAATCTTAAATAAGGTGGAGTACTACCGGTGCATGAACTTTAGGTGGTCTGACAGTGCTCTGTAATTCTGACATTTGTTAAAACTTTGTCAGAAGTTTTAAAATGTTAAAACAACATTTTAAATGCTGTCTTAATATGTTTTCGTAAAAGGCATTGCTATGTTTTCCACAAAGGTGGTCTTTCTCTGCAGTCAGAAATGGAAGGTCGGTGTAAAAAGAAACTCAGTTGGACTGTATGAAGCACGTAAGAATTTTGTAAACTGTCTGCTTTAGAACTTTAAACTATTTATAAAAGCATTTTGTTATTTTAAATTTATAATGCAAACAATTTAAAACTAATAAAAATGTTCTAACATCAGATTCAGGTAGGTTGGAAGTGAATTTCGATCAATATAATGAAGGACAATTTTCTAATGTAATCTATGTTTGTCCTGAGGCTACCAGTGTTTGAAGATAAGATAGAAAGAGCAATATTTGTGTCAAAGGCAGAAAAAACACATCTTGATTTCAGATCTCATACAGATTTGCAGCACAGGCTACTATTCTGAAAATACTTTTTCACATGTAAACTCTACTAGTTTGTTTTCATCTCAGGAAAGAAGAAATAAATACCCTTTTCACGACAATATTAATATAGCACTTTAACAAAACTAATCTGCTGATGTTACAGTAGAGAAAACTGATGCCTAACAGTTCTCTGAATTATTGGCACGTACGGTATTGATGCGTAAAATAAGTTCAGCATTTCAATGATAGCCACATTTTGTTATAACAAGATCACAGTGTAAAATCATGCATTTCTCATAACGTTTTACCATAAACAGGTTTTAAATTGGCATTTTTATAGAAGCTTCTTAATCAGGCTTTCATGATAACAGTATTTAGTCTCATGTTAAAACTCAAATTAATATTTTTATCTATATTCTGTGAATATAAACCTAATCACAATGCAATTAAGGCTTCAATATTGCAAGTATTTTCTGTGAAATATTGATTTACATAAAGCCTGACCCTGAAAACATTTACTATAGTGATCCGGTTGCTATTCTGATTAGTTCTGTTGATTTATAATGAATTTCTCAGATTGAGGTGGGCAGGATTGGGCCCTAAATTACAAAGAGATTCAAACTGTTCTGAAAGGTATAAAGGACATGTTTCAAACCACCTGCTGTGACTCCTGAGGTATTTTGAAACTTTTTCTTCAATATTTAGTTTTCCTTCAGCTGATGCTGCTGCTCAAATATTTGAAGGATAGAATCGTTACTGAATGAGGTAGAATGACACTTTTTTTTGACATAACTACTAACAAGGCTGCCTCTGTCTTGTCCTGTGGTTTATCTCAAGAAAGAGGTTCACCTGCAAATCTAGAACATGTCAGCTTTAATTAAATTGAATATTAAAACCACAATTCATCCAGTTGTCTTGTAATACTTTGTCTGTGGATCAGTAAGCACCACAGGCAAGTGGCTCAGAGAGATCTAACAGGTTTTTTGAATTTACCTGGAAAAATGTAATAAAAGAAAATCTTCATTTGTTTAAAATTGTCTATAAAGACATCCAGTTTTATATCACTGATTACCTTTATAAGCAATACGCTATCAGAATGCCACTTTTACAGGGCTAGATCAGCCTCCTAGAAGGCTGAGCTGACCTGTTCAGACAGTTGGACCTCATTTCACTAATGGGAACCCCCAAACATTTCTGCATCTCTTTCCTATTTAAAAATAAACAGTCAAAAGGGCCAATGTGAACAGAGAAATAATCAATAGAAAAATTTGCATTCAAGTTTGTTTGATTTGATGAAGCATAGAACTATTTTATTTATTGAAACTGTATTAATGTAATTAAAATAAATAGAAAATGCACTCTTTACTTAATTAATATTTTAAGCTGTCTCTGAAGAATAGTATGCAGCTTGAATGTAGTTATCATTTTTAAAATGCAAGACAGATTAATTAGATTCAAATCTTAGCCAGAATGAAATCATTTTCTTAATAAAGCTGAGAGCTCTAGAATTTACTTGGAAGTAGAAAGTGTCTGGTGTTGCTCTTCACAGATGAGCATGGGAAGATAAGACATAAAACTCAGTGGAGTCTAGTGGTTAAAATACTGCTAAGTCCATTTTCAAATTATGGTCCTAGGTGTTGGGTTTATTTATAAGAAAGGTGTGGTGGTTTCAAGACATGGGGCTCCATCTCTTTCTTAATACATGTATTCCTAGAGTTAAGGTAATTTGAAAAAAATGTGTATAGGAACTTAATATTTGGAAAAACCTTTTTGCTCATAGGAGTGAAGGAAATTCAACTTTGATCTTAAGATCCTCGCGGACAGAAAATCTGTGGAAAATCCTCTGCAACATACTTGGATTTGTATTTAAAGAGCAAGGCTCCAAAGGATGTTAGATAAAACTTTTAAACAAAGCAACAAATGAGATTAAAAGGTGGTTTAGCTTTATCACACATCCTTTAAAATAATGAAAATCTATTTCATGCTATATATTGTGCATGCATTTGCAGAAAGAAGTGACTAAACTTAAACCCGCAGACAGATCTGTAGTCAGAAATCAAGACAAAAAGGTCAGCGTGGTTTTCAGCACCCAGTTATGAGGAACAGATTTTTAGGGAGTCCTGACAAACATCGCTGGTTCTCAGAAAAGAGTTTTGTTCTGTGCAAACTGGAAATATCTTTCAGCATCATTCCCATTGAAATTGCAAGGTTCAGAATATTTTGAGTTTAGGCATAGTTCAAATACAGCTCTTGAATTTCAATGAATGTTAATGCGAATCTTCAAAATACTGGTATTTTAGATGCACTAAAGCCAGAGGAACTGTCTCAAAGCCATTTTTACTTTCGATTTCAAATGCTTTCCAAGAAAAAGGCATGAAACTTTCTAGAAATTCTATAATGAAATGCTGCTGATGTCAGAGTTTTTTTGGTTTCCCATTTACAAATGCATTAAATCATATGAGAAAATGTATTTAGATCACCTAAATGTAAGTTACTCAGTTGAAAATGAGGTTTGATCAAGTACCAGTAAGCTGATCCACAAATAAGGGCTGTGAGTAACTGTACTATGCAAACTTTAAAAACAGTTTTTAAGTTTTGAATTAGTAAACTATTGAAAATTTTTTCTTCTGTCTGGCAACACATCCTACGTTTTTAATGAATAGCACATTAAATAATCTATGTTTAAATAATTTCTTTCCTGTGACATAACCCTCACAGATATTTGCCATCCCTTCAAAGGCTGGATTTAGCATGTGATAAAAGTAATGAAAATTACATTAAAATGAAAAGTATTTTAAATTTCACTACAAATTTCTCAAAATTTCACTGCTTTGAAAAAATATGTATTTTAAATAGTATTTTGCTGTCTCGTGACACTTGGCCAGTCAATTTCATGTTTAACCTGTTCAGAACCTGACAGTTCTGAAAAGATGCAATATTTGCCCGGGAAATGATAATGAATATATTTGTAAATAAGAAATACAAACTACAAAGCTAATGGAAGTATTTATCAGTTTCAGACAGTTCATTAGGAGGATCAATATGCAAACACACGTGTCCTTTTAATGAAATCTCTTGGCGGGTTCATTTATCTTTCAACTTAAGTAACACAGGTTAGTGAGCAAATGATGTATGCTATGGCTCTTCCTGGGGCAGGATAATATTAGACAGAGAAGCGTGCTATCAGGCTGACAGACTGACAAAGTAGTAAGTTGGTACCGTGCACTAAAAATGTAGCTGATTAAATGTTTGGAGAAGCCAAGTTTGTGTTAATCTGTGGGAACGTGAAGGATTTTCCGTGAGCAGAAGCCAGGTGGGAGCACGAGGAGTACCTCTTCTCCCCGGACACCTTAGAGTCAAAAATGGTGTTGGTGTAAACAGCACCTTCCTCAATCCGAAATGGGAAGGGTCGGGGTGCGTGTACGGTTATCGGGGGCGAGCCTAGGGCACAACTGCTCTGCCCTTTCTGAATAGGGCAGAACGACCCAGTCCAGTGGACGGTGATGACACTTTTGGTGCTGTCCTACAGGTTGAAGGGAAGTGTCCCGGCCGGGCGGGGCGGGGGGGTGCTTTGGGGATCCAGGCTGCCCTCGCCCTTCCTTGGCTTCCCCGACAGGCCCGAGTGCTTGCCAAGGCGCCTGTCGGGGGGGGGAGAAGAAAAAAAAGAGGGAAAAAAAGGAAAACGGGCTTGCCGCAGTGCCACCGGGAAAGCCGCGGGGAGCCCGAGCCGCCCGGTCCCGCCGGGAAGGCAAAGGCCGCCGGGGCCGGGCGGGCTGCAGCGGGCCGTGCCCCCGACGGCTGCCGGTGCGGCGGGGCTGTGGGGAAGGGGGCGGCCCGGCCCGCCCCGTCCATCCCGTCCCAGCCCCGCACGCCGGCCCCTCCGCACCGGACCGGGGCCGGGACCGGGACCGGGGCCGCCCCGCGGCGGGGGAGCGGGGCGGGCGGGAGGTGCCCTCGGGGGAGCAGCTCCCCTCCCTGATTTGCTTCTCTCGGCTCAGGAGGGTTTTGCCCGGGGGGGCTCGCAGGGGCTGCCGCCGCCCGAGCCGGGGGAGGCTGGGGCACAGGGGCGGCGGCGGGGGCTGCGGAGGGAAAGGGGAAGGGGAAAGGGAAGGGGAATGGGGAGGAAGGGGAAGGGGAAGGGGAAGGGGAAGGGGAAGCGGAAGGGGAAGGGGAAGGGGAAGGGGAAGGGGAAGGGAGGGTGCCCCCCCCCTCCCCCCGCGGTTAGAGGAGGGCCAGCTCTGCCCTGCCTGCCATCCCCAGCCGTAGGGGCAATGGGAAACAATGGGGAGAGGGAGGCGGGAGGGCGCTTCGGGGGCGGGGGGGGGCCTGAAGGGGCCTCCCAAGGACCTGTCACCTCCAGCCGGCAGCCCCCCCTTCGCATTCCGCGGGCAGATGCTTCGGGGGTGCCCCCGCAGAGTGTTTGTCGGCGGCGTGCTGTAATTTGGGGGAGACGGGGAAGACTGCGGGGTCCGTTTCGTTGTAAGGGCCGGTGCTGCTCCGGGCACCTGCGCGGAAAAGCGGCTGTAACTCGGAGTCAGGGGTGCGCAGCGCCGGGCACAGCGCGGCCCCGCACCGGCACCGCACAGGCTCTCAGCACTCCCTGCCGTGATTTGTTTAACCGGGCTCCGCCGCTGTCCCGTGGCTGGTCGCAGCACGCTGCTCCTTCCTAAATTCGTGTGTTATTTGGAGAACCGGGACGGGAGGGGGAAAAGTTTGGACCTCCTTTGGTTGGCACTGTGTGGTTGGTTTTTTCTTTTTTTACGGAGGAAAGTCTTTTCAGGAAGAAACGTTGCGGGCTTCTTTGCTGTATTGTCATGCAAATGATCTTTAGGTTTTCCTTGCTGTCCTTGCTTGATTTTATTTTTGTCTTTCCGTCATTGTTCTACCCTCCGCTTCCATCTTGCAAGAGTGGCACCAAAAAAAAAAAAAAAGAGAAAAAGAAAAAAAAAAGAGATGGGGGGACGCGTAAAAAAAAAAAATCAACAACAAAAAACCCCGAACCGAAAACCCCCCACACATCCACAAGAGAAACCCCAAACAGCTTTTCCAAATGAGTGACACAGCCCGTGTCCATTCACCGCCTCACTCCGGCGAAGGGTTTCTCAGCAGCCCAGACCTCCTTAGCCAATTGCTGCCAGCAACATGTGGAGGGGAGGCATCGCTATAGCAACCGGTGGATGGGCCATGTGCGGCAGCCGGCAGGGGCTGCGAGCGGCCCGATATAAGGAGGGCAGCGCCGGGGCGCGCCGGCATCCTCCACCCGCGCCCGCGCCCCGCGGGGACCGCCGGGCCGCCCGGGGCCGCCGGCTCCCCCCGCCCCGCCGGGAGGCGGCTGCGGGCTGCGAGGAGCGCTGGTGCCTGCCGCCTGCCGCCGCCTTTGTCTGCGCGAGGAGGGGAGTGGGGAGGCGGGGGGAGCGGGGGAAGTTTTGGCACCGGAGGAGGATTGCTAGAGCCCGCCGAGGTGCGCTGAGCCCTCCCAGGGAGGAGCCCGTCCCGGCACGCCGGCTGCGCCGCCATGGCAGCAGGTAAACGCGGCGGGGGGGGGGAGCGCCGTGTTCCGAGGCGGCCCGGCCGGGGCTGAGCGTGGGAGCCGGGTGCGCGGCGTGGGGCGGAGGAGCGGGGTGTTGGGGCGGGCGGGATGGGGGGCAGCCGCTGCCGCCGCCCGCCCCGTCGGTCGAGGCCGGGCCGGCTCCCCGCGAAGCGGTGCGGGCGGCGGGAGGGCCGCTTCGCCTCCTGCCGGCCCCGCGGCCGCCAAAGCCCCGGGCGCCCCCGGCCCAGCGCTTCCCGGGATGCCCCCGGCCTCGGGGGCCGTCAGACAGGAGCGGGTGCAGCGGCCCCGGCGCGGCGAGGACGTGCCCTTGCCGCTCCCCTCGGCCCGTTCGCGGCTCGGTGCCCCGAGGACGGGCCCCCCGCCGCGGGTGCGCGGAGGCGGCCGCCGGAGCCCCGTCCCCGGGCGGGGGCGGCCTGGGAGCCGCGGGGCCCGGCCCGGCTCCCTGCGAGACGGGGCGGCTGCTCCGCTGGCGGGGCCCCGGGCTCCACCAGCGTGTTACCGAGAGACGGCTCGCTTGTTGGCACTCGGTTTTAAGGGCGCTTTGTCTAATCCCTAAATTATGTGCCTTCAGCATCAGCATTAGGTCAGCGCTGGCACTACGGCTTGTGTTTCTCTTGCTTGCTGAAGATGCTTGATTAAGCTCGGCTGTCGCTGACCGTCCTCTTGGCTCGGGCTCTGACAGTGACTTGGAGCTGCTGAGCCCTCTATTTATCTGTTTCACTCTGGCTTACAAAGCCTGGGCTGAGGAGGAAACCTGCGTCCTGGTGCTCCCATTCTGCTGCTTTCCCCTAGTTGCTCCTGAGCCCTTAGAGATGGGAATCGAAGTTTCTTCACCGTGGTGAAGTCTCCGCACCCTCCTCTTCTTGCTGCCACCCCAGAGGCGCGCTGCGCGGCTGCGGGCAGGACGGGCCACGCTTCTCCGGCTCTAGCTCACCTACCTCCTCCACAGGCATGGATGTGGCTGTCCGGTTTCCTGAGTCGTGTGTTACCCCTACAGTGTGTCAGTGATGCTGTAGGCTTTTGTGCCGTGCTCTTTAACTAAGTACCGACTTAAAAAAATACCCAGATCCTCAGGAAAATCTTGAAGCTCTTTAAATTTCCTCTTTTGCAACCTTATTCCTTCCACGCCACAAACTTCTTTGGGGTTCTTCGACATTTTGGCATTTCAGCATCACCTTGTAGTGGGATTCAGGATAATAGTTATAATTTCTTGTAACTCTAACCAGAAACTTCACTTCTGTTTGCCTTTAGGAAGCCAGAAGAAAATATCTACCATTGATCAAGGGATCTTTGAACTCGCTGAATTCTTGATTGTATTCAGTCATTGTTCGTGGTATTAATCCTACTAAAAGGTATAGAGACGCTCCAGAGTGCTTTGTGGTGTTGAAGGTTGCGGAAAGATCATTGTACCCCTACAGATGAATAGATCTGTGGCTCTTGCAGTGACCTTTCTCAGTGATTTGAATAAGCTGCAGTTCCCAGAAATCCATCTGCCTTTTGTGTTTGTCGATTTGTCTAATCTTTCCGACCCCTAAAAGAAGCAAAAAGTACCTTCCCATCCGATTTCATCCTCCCGAGTAAAAGCATTAAATTGACCTCATTTCAGGTGATGAACTGACATCTGCTGAAAGTGATCCTGGCATCAGGCAAGCTTTCCGGGGGGAGGGGGGTGAGGAGGGAGGCAGAGGACAGCAGCCCCAGAAACCTCTTACTAACTCTAAAGATAGTCCCTTAAAACACCAACAAGTAGCCCAGACCGTACAGCTCGGGAGTGCAGTGCTGAACGCAAGAAACATTATATGCAGTGAAGGTGAACATCCCCAGGCCCTGCTGCCCCAGTCTAACCTGACTGGGAGTGCGAAGGAGGGGAGGAGAAGCAGGAACCAAAACCGAGGGAGATGCTGCTTTCCCTTCTGTTTGCTTTCTTATTTTACTAAAGGAAAAAAATCTTATCTGTAGGTTTCCTGGGGACAGATTAGGGTAGCCAGGCTCCTCCTGATGTAAAGTATTTCTCTGGTTTTCTAGTAACCTATCAAAACTTAGCCAGCATAGTGTATCTCAACCTGCTCAGATAACCTTACAGAGGGATATTACTAGAAGTGAATTTAAGTTTAGATTTATTTAAGCGAGCAGACATACACAGATGTGTGTGTATATATATATATATGAATACATATTATATATATATCTCCATACACACCCACACACATCCCTTTCTTCATGCTTTCTATATTAAGGAAATAATACACATATCCTTTATGGTTTGTTTTAATGTCAGTGGCTGCGACTATTAGCAAAGGATTCTCCTAAAAAAAACCCTGATGAACTAAAACTTATTTTAGTGAAGTTTATTTTTAAGAATAATTATTTTCTTGTAGAATTCTTTTCTTCTGCCTAGGCACTTTTTTCCCTCCTTGAATGGCAGATTTGCAAGTACAATTTCATCTGCACAGAGGAACAATAGCTTTCAGTTGCACAAAGGATTTCTCCCACCCTGAATCCAAACCACAATGCCTCTTGCTCTGATAATAGCTTCTGAAAAGATTTTGTAACGCACAGAATTAATACATGATTATTTCCGCCTCACTTCTCTCATTTATTAGATTCTATAGTGAATTCCAAATTAAAAATAGCACCTCTTGAGTTTTTTAACGTTCTAATATTTTGAAACAAATCGTATTCTGAAGTTCATCTTTTTGCCCATGTTTACTAAGAAATCTGCATTTTTTTATTATTGCTCAGAAACAAAACTAGCTAATATAAATGTAAAAATCAAGGCATGCAAAAATTGCAAAAAATTATAATGTCAAGTTGGTTTAAAATGAATGGGAGTGATTTTTCCTTTGCAAACTGGAAGAAAGGTCGGGTGTAGTAACTGGCAAACTGGGTTTTCAATCAGGAATATCTTTTTAAATTTATGAAGCAAAACAACACCTCAACTTCAGTTAGAGTTTTGCTTCAGCAAGGACCAGAATCAGGCCCCGTGTCCTAAAGGAAATAATGAAGTGTAATTCTGCTGAGGCATCTGGAAGGTGAGCTTTCACATCACTGCATGGGAGCTCCTCTCTGCTCTTACAAAGACTTTCTCCCACACTTCCAACATAGGTGTGAGAACTTATTTACATGAAAGCGTACATTAAATATTTACTGACATTTGCCTGGAATTCGTTTGAAATGTCGGCGGTTCTGCTGCATCATGGGATGACACCGCAGAACGGGATGCTGCTCTTTGATTAGAACAGTGATTTGTGACTCCAAAGTTATGGCTGCTCTAGTTACTGACTCACTTTTGGGTGTATATAAAATGCGTTCTGTCGAGGGAGCGGGAAAGCCTACATGAGATCAGATCCTAAGCATTTTTTTCTTCCCTCTTTAAAAAAAACAACCACCACAAACCCTCACAGAAGCAGTGTACTTCAAGCAAACACTGTTGAGTGTAAGTGGTAGGTGTAATGTTGTTTTGAGACAGGGTAAATCGCTGCCTTCTAGCATTTAAGCTCAGGCCGGGCTGTTTTAAAGCAAGGAAAGACTGTCTGAACATCTCCAAAGCCTCCGTATTTAGAGTCACTTCCTAAGCCATCCATTTAGGAATTAGTTGTTTTTCCTTCACTTGGGACTCTGTGATACTACACAATTTTCCAAGCGGAAAATCATTCAGAGGAATGTCAATATATTCTGTTATATAAAGTTTAAACCATGCATAGTTACATGTAGCCGAGTTTAATATTTAATTATGTGTAACTTATGTGGTCTATTTATTTGTTAAGCCTTGGGGGGGGGAAGGTGATTTGTTTTTCTTGTTATGCAACAGCTATTGTTCCCCTTCCACCCCAGGCACACGCACCCGCACCGTGGCAGCCCCAACCAGCACAGGGAGAGGTGTTCTGCTTTAAAAGACATCCGACTGTAAATGTCAAATTCATAAATATTTCAAGTCAATTTCAAGTCAAGTCTGACAGGACGCCTCTAATTAACCCTGGGCTCCGTTTCAGGCTGGGGCCTTACTGCAGGGAAGAATCAGGGGTTTAGGTGAGGTGGGGAAATCTGTGCTCGGGGGGGGAGCTGGTAACTAACTCGTCGGATTAATTTTTACCCGTTTCATAATTTGATGTTTGGTCAGACATCAAGCAGGATGAAAGGGCAGCGGGTCTCTCCAGCTGAGTTGGGGGCAGTGGGGACTGTTTCCTGAAGCTCTCCTGATGGGACAGCCCGGGGGCGCCGGGCCCCGCTGCCCTCTGCGGCGCCGGGTGTCCCCAGCCCGGGAGCGCCGCCGCTGCGGGACCCGCAGCCGGAGCCAGGCGGCGGGGCTTCGCCGTCGGCTTTACTCGGCGCTTTATGCGGGGTCGCGCAGCCGGCAGCCGTCACCGATGCCGGGGTGTTTCCCAGGGGAGGCGTGGGGGCTGGCCGAGGTGGCCCTAAGCACCAACCCCCCCCCCCCTCCACCCCCACCCGGAGGCAGGGAGGGGAGAGGGGAACCCTCCGGGCCCCGACGGCAGCGGCTCCGGAGGTGCTCCCCGTGAAGCGGGCGGGAGGAAGGAGCGGGGAGAAGGGCCGGCGGCCCCCCGGCACAGCCCCTCGCCCTTCCCCGGCAGCCGCTCCGACGGGGCGGGGTACCGCCGGGCGGCCGCGCAGGCGGAGAGCGGCGGGCTGCGGCCGTGCCCCGTCGCCCCTTCCCTCCCGCTGCGGGGCCGCCATCCCCTTCCAGGGCGCGGAGAGTCGGGGCAGGCGTTGGCGCCGGTCCCCCAGACGTGTCGGGTTTTTGCAAGCCCTCGCCTGCCTGGAGCCCATCACTGGGGACACGGCTACACGGCTCCCCACGGAAGATGCCTGCCGAGATGTAAACAATGCTCAACACCCCACGGAAGGTTTCAAACTCTTCCCCGTGTGTGTTTCACGTTCCCGGGTGCAGCCGTGCGCTGGGGACGTGCGGGGTGTCTCGGCGAGCACTTCTTTTGTTAAGGGCAGCCAGCTCCGGGGACGGTAGCCCCGGCTTTGCGGGCGAACTGCCTGGCGAAGTTGGAAGCGACATCTAAAATCACTGGAACTCCAGGGGGAGAAAGGCAGGCACGCTCTTTCTCTCCCCCGTGTTCACTCGGGGCATCTGACAGCACTGTGCTCCCGCCGTTGCCATTGTTTCTCTCGCCCAGCCCTGTCCCCGGGTGTTCGTGCGGCTCTTTCGCACGGCAACCGGAGAAGGAAAATCGTTTAAAACCCCGATGGCGAAAGCGGAGAGAGAGGAGATTCAGGAGCCGTGCCCGCAACCGCCCGCCAGCCTCTTCCTTCCCGCCGCCGGCGGCGGTGCCCCTGCCCGCTCCCGGGACCCGAGGCGGGGGCGGCGGCCCGAGCCGCCCGGGGAGCGGGGCCGGCCCGCGGGGGGCCCGGGTGGGCGGCTCGTCCCTGCCTCGCTGATGGGAGGCCAAACGCCGCGGCGAGGCGGATTAACGTCCCGGGGCGCAGCGCCCGGGGAGGGGGCGCCGGCACTTTTGCTGGAGCTGCCTATTTAGATGCAGATTGCGACCTCCGGCCCCGAGGGGCCGGCGGCCTTTCACGGAGATGCTAATGGCAGAGCGCGGCGGCCCTTTGCCCCCCCCGGGCCCCCAGGGCCGAGGCGGCGGGAGCTGCGAGCAGGCGGCGGCTGCCGTCGGTGCTGCCCCTCCCGGGTCTCCTTTGCAAGCCCCCTCCCCCGTCCCCCGCCCCCCGCCCGGTGCGGAGGGCGGGCAGCGGTGCGGGCCGAGGCCGCGCTCCCCCCGCCGCGGCCGGGGCAGGTGCCCGGCGGGGGCCGCGGAGCGCGGGGGGTGGGCGCGGGGAGGCGGCCCCGGAGCCCCCCCCCCCCCGGGCCGGGGCGGGGAGGGGGGGGGGTCAGCCCCGTCCTCCTGGTGGCTGTTGGGATTTGGAGGAGGGGCCGGCCGCGGTTTGGGGGAGGGAGGCAGGGAGGCGGCGGGTCCGGCGGTGGCTGCGCGGGCGCGGAGGCGGCGGCGGGCGGCACATGCCCGGCCCCGGCGAGCCCTGCGCCCGCCCCCCGCCGCCCGGGGTTTACAAACCCGGCAGCCCTCCTCCGCCCGGCGCATCCAGGCAAGAAAATCCGGGAGTCTTATTGAGCCTGCATTTCCATTAACTCTGCCTCAGCCCCGGCTAATCCGCAGCACTGAAGGCAAGGAGGCTAATTAATGACAAGCTTTTACAGTCAAGACCAGCGATAATTGCTTTGGTGGCCTTTATGATTACAAGATAAAAATGGACCGGGCCTGACATAAGAGCCACTGTGTACACTGCAAGACAGGAGGAAATTAAGAGCTGGCTAGCTGAATACGGAGCAGAAAATTACTAATAGAGGAGAGATAATGAATAGGCCGGCTAGGCATTCATGGGGAAAAATCCATTTTGTTACCACGCGAAATTAGGTGGTGGAAAGGAGTTTGCTAATTGTTCTCATCTTGTAGCAACCAGGACTGAGGCAGGGGCGTGCTTTTCAATTCATTTCCCTGGTAATTGTGAAAGGGGGAAAGCAGGCCAAATGAGTCTTGCTGCAATTTGCGCGCCTGGTCTTTTCATTTTCATGTTGCGTTTTTAATTGTTGCTAATATAGCTTATAATGAAGCTAATGAGGGGAAATTATTGTACAACTTTTTAGCACATGGAGACAAGTGAAACGCACTAGAAGGATTCTCTCCTATCGCTGCAAAAATAATAGTAATCTGGAGGAGTTTGGAACTATCGCGCTTCTTTATCCTTTTCCTTCTACAACAGACAAAAGGAAGGACCGCCACCTACTTCCCCCCCCCGTCGTTCCGTGTTTCGCTTTTCACTCCAAGAAAAAAAAAATACCGGATTTTCCCTTGCTGCCCCCTCGCAGCCCCTGGCCCTGCATGCGGTCCTGCGGGGGGGGCGCGGAACTGCGGGGCGCGGCGCGGTGCTTGCGCGCAGCCAGCGCGCCCGCCTCCGCCTTTCGGTCGTTAAATGCAAGCCGCCGGGAGGGGAGGGGAGGGGACGGAGGGGGGGGCATGTCAGCAGTGCTGGCCCTGCCCGCCCGTTCGCCTCCATCCTTGGCTGAAAGTTCGCGCTGCCGGGTGTTTCCCTCGACGGGGCCCCCCCCTCCGCGCTGCTCGGCGCTGCTCCGCCACCGCGCAACTCAGGCGCTGCCTCTCTCTCCTCCCCTGCAGAAAAGCCACGTCCCGCCGCTCCCGCAGCGCGGGGAAGAGGCAGAGTCCGCCAAATTCCTCCTCCTCACCCTCCTCTCCCTCGCCGGCATCGCCGGGGTCCTGGCGGCGTCGGGGGTCGCCTACTGCCTCCGCCACCGCGCCCACCACCGGCTGAAGGAGAAGCTCTCGGCCCTGGGGACCGACGCCGGCTCCGACGCCCCCGCTGCTTATCAGGTAAGGACCGAGCTCTCCTCCTCCGGCCCGGCTCCCCCGGGGTGCCCGGCAGCCCCCGGGGGGACCCCTCCCGTACTGGGAGCCGGGGGGTGGGTTTGTTCCCGACGCTGCCCCCCGGCTCCGTTCATATTCCCGCGGATTCACTGGAGCGGCTTTTTGCTGCTGGGGATTAATCTTGGCTGTTCTGGTAGTTGCTGTACATTCGTGCCTAATTAGAAACATTTAAAAAAAAAAAAAGGAAAGAAGAAGCCCTTGCCATTGAAATTCTCTGAAAAATAACATTAATATCCATAATCTGTCACCCCTGCCACTATTAATAACGAAAAATCTTTAACATTTATGAGGAATGGATTGCACGGTTATCTGAAGATGTCTCTCTTTTTGAGTAATCGACTTCTTCAGGGTCTGATATGAAAAGAGCCTTTGACCCGATCTGTTGCCACCTTCTGCCATTATTCAGATAAAATGAAATCTAATGCTGATAGATGGGGAGGTAAACCAGGACTGGTTCTGGGAGAACAATGGTCGCAGATGTGTACCCAGTAATGCGGGAGGACTGCACTCAGATTTCCTGAAATAAATCAGAAACCTCAGGCTTTCTCTTTCAATTTCACAAGTGTTGGCTGGAGAGACACTCTGCATCTTCCTGAAGTTTGGTTGAGATCGTGGCACTTTATTTCTTGGTGTGTTATTGGTGTGGCAATGCATGTGTTACACCACACAGCCCTGGTCTGCTATCCCGGTATATTTGAAGTGTGACCAGGAAAAAGAATTCAAGAATGTGTAAACATTGTTGCTGTAGTACCCATGTCTGCTGTGCCCCCGTAGGGTCTCGGTAATGGCACTCTTCTGTCAAGTTTTATTTTACCTTCTTGTTCTGCTTAGGTTCAGACATTATGGTCTTTCTGGATTCTGGAGCTGAGGTAGATTCAAATTGGCAGCTGGGAGTCATACGGGAATCAACTCATATTTCCTCGCAAAGTTTGGGTCTGCCTGTGCCTCTTACGTGTTAAAGATGTAACGTATTAAGTACGTCTCCACAGGCTGGGTCCAGGGAGATTTCAGTACAGAATGATAAATACGAATGTTTCTGTAACAATTAGTATCTTCAGGAATGGTTTTCAGTTTGGATTGAATGTTTACTGAAAAAAAAACATCTTTAAATTACTTTACATCTTTAAATTTAATGACTTCCAAAGCAAGAGAGAGCGAGAGCAAGAGCATTTCCAGTGGAAAAAAGGAGTGTCCTCCAGGATAAAGTGTGAACAAAACAGCAGTTTGTCAGATCAGTTTTGTTGGCCAAAGAGACTGTGGCCATAAATTATTTTTGGTTGGTTTTAATAGGGAACTTGTTGTTGACTTATTTAAACCACAGAAGCAATAGGTAGTCTTTTTCTTCCATCAAACGTGAATACAATAATTCTTAATTTAAAAAAGAAGCCCTCCAGGTTCCAAAATCACACTTGAAACTGAATTTGTGATAATTAACAGGACAATCTTCCTACTGACAGCTCTAATTAATAGTATCTGTAATTAAAATCGTGCCCTTCCAGCAGGAAAATTGTTTGAATTTCTTGGAGTGACCTTTTTTGCCATTTCTCCTGGGAGTATAGTGGTTAAGTTGATATTGATTTTATAATGAGCTCTGGTTTGTTTAATAAGAATCTGTAATCCAGACACTAAATTAAATGTGTGCTTCATTTCTTCTTCCCAGATTTATATGTATTTTAAAATCTTCCTAGTTAGATCTGAGAGTGTCATTTTCTGTTTAAAAACAACAACAACGCTTCGAGGATGCTGCTCAGTTTTTCAATAGCGAGACTGTATTAATATTCTTTGTTCCTGACCTTTGGGCCCAGTCCTAACCACCTGACTTCTTAAACATTTCCATTGGTTTTTCAGGGGAACTGTAGTCATGAGTGGGAGGAAAAATGTTTTTCCTTAAATACAAAGGTTTCTCAGGGCTTGGCTCTCCTCCCATGGAAGTAAATGGGAATTTTGCCATTTGTTTCAATGGCAGCAGTAGGAGGCCCCAGTATAAGCAGACAAAATACTCAGGCAGTTTTGATGCTGCTAAGTAGCGTTTTATCAAAATGAATTGCTGAGCCTGGTTCTGTATATGATAAACTATTCACGTGGATTTGAAGAGAAACAGGATTGAGCCCCATTCGCATCGTCAAAATCGCCTTATGTTGAGCTGTGTTAAATGTAATGGATATCTGGTGTGATGCATGTTTTGGGTAACATCAGTTAGGTCTCAGAAAAGCATCAATTATCTTTTTCCTCATTTTCTGTGATACTCATAGGGGAATAATGTAGCCTGTATTAATACGAGGAAAGAAAAAAGCAGATAGCTTTGAAAATTGTACCTACTTTGTTCTCTTCTGTTAAATGTTTCCCAAGTATCTACTCGGTTAAGTCAGTGTATTTTAAAAATATGAAATATTTCAGCAGCTGCTGCCACTACACTTTAAAGCACGCTACTCCAATATGTTGCTGCTTACAGCTTAAGTGACAATTCAGATTTATTTTTTTTAATTTGAAGAGGGAAAAATTGGTCGGTATAAAAAGGCCTGGTGGCCCAATGTGATTCAGAGAGAACACTGAAATATCACTTCGATTCACATGCTTCTCAAAATGTCAGTGGTTTATTTCTTCACATAAACAAGACTGACCTAAATTTTCAAGATTTAGCAGAAGCATTTTTCATCCTAACCCAGTTCAGCCAGCAGAGTTCATCCGGGGTTTTACTCCTGCCTTACTCACCCTGTGAACTTCAAAGAGTTTTTTCCCACAGCTGCTTCCCCCCCCCCGCCCCCCCCCCTTCTAGCTTGCGCAGTGAAATACCAGCTTGAGAAGGGGAAAACAGACAAACCATATTGTCAGGGAAATAGCAGGTTGGCTGCTAAGTCTCCCCCCGCGCCGGAGGCGTAGTGCCTGTCATGCAACGTCACTCTCCCTCGGGCACTCACCTGCTAGCGCGAGCAGTTCTTGTGTGAGCCCACTTACCTACTAGCGCGAGTATTTCTTGTGTGAGCATGGGTACAAGTGACCAGTCTTAGGCAGAAGAACCAATACCGTCTAAAAGTTGAAGCAGGCAAATAAAATCTTTGCGGTGCCCTTGGTAAGCTGGCAAAGGGCCCAATGCCGCTTGAAGAGGTTGCGGTGTGAGTCTGGTTCTTCAGGTGTTTGGCAAGGCAAGCAGCTGGCCTTCAAAGTGTTAAAGTAAGGTCTGGGGGACTAAACCCTATTTAAAGACTAAGTAACGCGAGGAAGGGTAGATACACAATTACAACTTCATTTATCTTTGAATCACTAAACAACAAAATTATAGGCTGGTTTAATTAGGCAGTGGCTAAGGAGCTTTTCAAAATTAAAGGGAATAGGGTATCGCGGAAAATGTTGCATGTGCATAAAATGCATTTTATACATAAAGGTGGACAATTTTTGCATACCTTTTAAACACGTCTCCTGTCCTTTCAAATCACACATGTAATGATTAGATAAGTCAGCGTTAGCATTCAGGGCTGACTAAAAAGAGGCTCTGAGTGCCTCCGTGGTGCCCCTGCGCATGTGCACACCTGCACCCGTGTTTGTTGCTCGTGTTGCTTTGATCTTCTTTGAAAAGCAAGTTTAGCATTCTGCAAGCCCACTCTCTGGTCCGGGAGATTAGGGCCAAAGCGTTTTAGGAATTTTCAGCAGACAGTCTTTGATTTATTTCACAACACTGAGCAGATTTTCTTCGTGCACTTTGAAGCCTTTAGAACGTAACCCAGAGAAAAACGGGCATTCAGGCATCGGGGGCGGGCTGCAAACAGGGCCACTAAGTGCACATCTTACTTGTCACTGCTCCCATTAGCGAGCAATTTATTAATGTAATGAGTGTATGTTAGTGACTGCTACTATTTAGGGATGGTCTGTTTGATTCAAGAGTGATGTATTTGTGAGTCCAGCTGAACTCTGGCTTTTGACCCCCGTGTGGGGAACGCTGGGTTGTGCGAGATGTTAAATCATCAGCATATTTTATACTTTGCACTGCAGAACTTTGCGATGAGCATAGTCTTCTGCATCACTGATAATGCTCTGCAAAACGTTGCCCATAATGGAATTTAAAGGCAAAAGTTAAAATGCACTAAAGCTGGCTTGAGAAAGCCTGCCTTTTAATATTTTATGTCAATAATGTTCTTTTTAATTTTCCTTCATCTCAGCCAAAAGAACTTCCTTGAAAAAGCAAGGGGGCAAAGACCAAGCAGTTTACAATGAAGTTCCTTCTTAAACTGCCTGAAGTGTTCAAGGTTACAGGAGCCGTGCACTGTCAGTGCAGCTGGATTACATCATCAGCTGTTTTAAAAACTTGTTCAAATAACTTCGTTTGGCAGGCATATAGTTGTAAATTATATGTTCAATTCTACATTATTACATGAGTTATATTATATATAAATTATATATTCCTTTGGCAAATACAGTCTTATTAATTACATGATCCTTCTGGATTCAAAGCCACTAAGAACTTCTTTGTGCTTTTAAAGATTTTGATCCTGCTGGTATTTGTTATTAGAGATGTTAAGAACATGGTATTTACAACAATTACGATAAATATTTTGCTGCAAAATTTTTAAAAAGCTCCAACTGAAAGAATCCACTGGAAACATAGTCTCCACTTAACCATCATGCCTCTTTTGTATGTTTAAATACAGATAATTCATTACCTCTAATGTGGCTTCATATTTTACACTCTAGACTGACTTTCATAAGCAAACATGTTATTATAGTATTAGACTTTGATGTTATAGTAATACTGTATATCAACTCCTTAGAAAATGGAATTTTGTGGACTAAGTGAAATGGAAAAAAAAAGGAAAATTTTGCTGTTCTTATTTATCAAGTTCTCAGTAATATTCAAATTACCATCAGTATTGGGACCAAAGTAAGCTGGTAAACTGGGGTGAATCAGTACCATGAAGTATTACCTCATGGCTACGCAAAACTGTTTCATTTTCAAGGACCCTCATGACACTGAAGCAAAAAAGATATCACTGAGGATGAGATGTATTCAGTACATAAGTATTTAGTAAACATTCCGTAAGGAATACCTTTAGTAAGGATTTTGGATAGATGAAAATTTTGCCTTAAGGCTGATTACTACGACGGGCTTGCTTGTGTTTTCTTCTGGGAAAACAAAGGACATGATGCATTTTTAATCTTATCTTTTCCTGTGTCCTTATTAAAAGAGAAAAAAAAGATCATCTCATATGACTATGTAAAGCAACAGGACAAACTGTAATTGTTATGTATTAGAAGAGTTGTTCTTGTCCATTTAAGTCTGCTTATTGTGTATTATGTTAACAATTTTCTCTATCTTTAATTAGAATTTTGTCTTAAAATAAATTCTCAGGAACCTGCAAATACACTGTATGTAGTGTTGTTACATAGACTCTACTTTAAAGGTGAGACAGTTTTCCCAATGTACAAAATATATATTCTACACAATAGTTGTGTGTAGCAATCATGGGAGAGAAGAAAGAAGTGGGGAGTGTTTGCAGGTGATTAGCAGAGCTTACCTTATGTTTAAACACTTCACTGAAGTCAGACAGTGGATGGGCAAAGCAGAATGAGGCAAAACAGGAGGTATACAAATATGTATTTAACTTTTAATCTGTTTTTTATCTGATTAGTGTTCAGAACAATCCACAATTCGTGGGATGCAGTGGGCTGTGTAATTCCCTAACCTTGCTTCCTGTGGTAGCCATAAAATTGAGTTAAATGGTAGTAATGTTCAAAGTAGCATTTCAAAATACGGTATGAATTTATAAATCAGCAGAAATTTATCAAACATGCCTGTTTGATAAATTGGGGTGTAAGTAAATAAATAAATAAATAGGGGTATGTTATCAATCTTACCCCTAGCGTTTAAAATCAACTTCAAAATACTGCTTAATGAGACATGCCCATTTTAAGTGCTGAAGCCCAATGGCCCAGATTTCAGAGGGCACTTCAGGAAATCTGTATTTGAGCTTGCCCTGTCCGTCTGCGAGGAGCTGTGCTCTCCCATCGCCTCCTCCCCTGCTCTGCCCTGCTCTCTCCAGCACGCATGGCCCCGGCAGCGGGGCAGCCCCCGGGGAACCGCGCTGGCTGGGCTTGTTACGAATAGCTCTCCTCCAAGCTTTTCCTATTTAAGAAAATAACTTTTGTAAATTACTCAGTGTTGGAGAAATGGCCTTGCCCTGAGCAGAGAAGGTTTTACCTTTGCAGCCCAGGTCCTGGGCTGCTGCAGCAGTGGCAGTGCAGCAACGCTTTTGAGTAAAATACTCTTTACATTAGAGTGGGCAGGTGGAGAGAGAGGGTTTTTGCAGGCATGAAAGGAAAATGAGTATACACACAACTCCTGGAGTGCTTGGATAAGAACGTGCCATGTGGGTTTAGATTTGAGTAATATAAACTGTCTTTTTCAAGCAGTTGGTTGTTTATCTGCATGGGACTAGTGCAAAGTGGCAGAGAGGTGATGTCGACCCTCTCCCCTTACCTGACTTTGTTTATTTTTCCTGTGTAAAGAATATGGCGTTTGAGCTTGGTGTTTTGTGGAACAAGGACAAACGTGCTCCAAGCATCTTGCAGTATAATTTCTGTGTATTCAGGATGTAAGAAAATGCTAAGAAAAAATAGTAGGAGGGGAAATGAAGTTAATGACTCATTTTTAATTACTGGGAAATCCAGAGTCCTTACCCAAACAGGCATTTCTTAGAAATGTGCTGGAGGTGCTCTGGACTTGCAGGCTGCATCTCACCCAGTAATTTAAACCAGTAAATTGTTTGAATGGCCCTGGCACCATTTCAGGCCAAGCCACCCAACTTTCTCCCAAACAATTTCTCAGCACAGTTAGCACAGCCCAAGAAAAAGACATATATTCATTCACTGGGCAGTTTGCTTAGTAGTTTGGCTGTGGCCACCCTGTTTTAGAGGGTGAGAATCACTGTTGCTTTACCTGCTCTAACTCCCCGTCCTGGACCGCCGAGGTCTGGGCTGCCGCTCCCGAGCATCCCACTCCTGCTTCAGAGCCCTTTCCACCCGTCCCTGCCGCGCCGCAGGCTGTTTGCCAGCTGAGCGTGGGCTGGTTCTGGATAAGTACAATGGATTGTCTCCCTCTGGTAAATTGATTATGTCCCAGTGCCTGTACGTTATAAAAAAGCCAAAGATAACCACAGCCTTGCCTAATGGGCTGGAGAATATTTGATCTGCAGTCCCAGGCAGTACATCATCTCAAGTGTCCTGATTTCTTTCTGGAATAACTATACTGTCTTCAGTGGCATTTTTTTCTGATGTAATGTAGAGGATAATCAGGCCTGTCTTTCCTGCACACTTCTGCCCTTTTTTCTGTTTTAGGATTTTCCTTTTTGCTTTTGGAGCAGCTCTGTTATCATGTTTCAGGTTTGACACATTCTTCTATTGTATATTCTCTGAACGCTCAGCAGCTAACACTGTGATCTGGCTTGCTGAGCCTCTCATATTCCCTCAGAGTGCTGCACTAGAAGAAAAAAAAAAAAATTAAAGTTTTTAACTGGGAAGTTTTTTATTTGCGGAATGAATCTTGTATCAGGGTCGTGTTCCCTGGAAGAGAGTAGAAGTTAATTTTGTGTACATAAAGAACTGTTGTAGATGGTGTTTGTCGGTTGTTGTAGGATGATGTTGCCTGCAAGCAGGAACAGGTTGCAGTTTATTCTCTGAGGTCTGTAAGGTGCATAAAAAACATTCTTCTTCCTGCTTTCTTCTGGGTAGATCTGTTCATCCTGCACAGCGGTCTCACACGGTGGACAGTGAAAGGGAAGGGGAGTGGGGGATGCAGTGTCACTTCCTTTCTCCTTCTCTGTGCGGGCAGGGAAGATGTGCTGTGCTCGGCAGCGTGCTGGCAGAGCAGGTCTGTGTCCTGCCCAAAGCCAGTGAGGTCTCGGCTTCAGGGATCTCTTCTCCTTCCTGCACTGTGTGTTTGTGCTTAGCCTTAGTGAAGGATTTGAAGCTGACGGCAGCCACCTAAGGTTTTACCCTGGTAAACCCATACGGACTTGGCTGTTTTGAGGGACAGATGAACAAAAGTAGGTTTTAAATCCTCAGCTTTCCTCTGCCTGTAGCCCTGTTGTGCAGCTCTTGCAGGGAAGCGGATGTTGCAAACTTGAATATTCTGGGGGGACGGTGATGTTTTTGCCCGTTTTATTGTGGTATAAACTATAAGATAAGAACTTTGGGTAGAGCAGACTGGAGCTGTACTGGGGTCATGCTGCTCAACTGGTCCAGTCTTCCCAAAGGCACAAGTGAGAGGTGGTGTCTCAAACAGCCTCGGGAGCGTGCGTGACACGGGAGGGCGGGGGACCCATGGGTGGCCTGTGTGCAGAGCTACAAAGAGTTGGAAGTCAAGGATGTGATTTGTGTTGACTGGACAAGAGGCCTCATTTCATTCCTCTCAACAGCGACAAAGCTACAGCTCCAGGGATAAGGACCTCCTATCCAAGATGCTTTCCTTTTCATATATTTACATGCACAACAGAGATCTAAATGCTTTCTAGCAGTTTAAAGAACTGTAAAAGAAAATTTGATTGAGTTAGTGCACACCAGCGAGGTACAGTAAAGGACTGAGACAGCTCAGCTGATGTCTTTGCACTGTGATTTTTGCTATTGCAGGTTCTAAGCTCTCATAGTACCAGTGTATGTCACTGCAGCTTAAGTCAGCTGGGGCATTCCTGCAGCTCTTCATCTTCCAGTTCAGGTTCTCAGCTTTCAGCATGCCGATCCAGTTTTCATCACTTGTATTCTTACAAAACAACTAAATCAAGACTGAAGAAGGGGACTGTAAAAGAACACTCCTAGAAGTTGAATCTTGCAAAGAACCAAAATTAATTTGGAGGGGGATGGGAGAGAATAGCTTTTGAATTGGAGAAAATAAAATTTAGTGTAGGTGGCTTATCCAAAGGAGAAAAATGCATGAGGTTTTCTCTAAGCTTTGCTGACCAGTTTCTAGACTTTTTGCCAAAGACAAATGAGTGATGTTTTATTGATGTTTGCTTGGGATGACTGCATTCTGAACAAGCACGGATTTTGATCAGGGAAATAGTTTGTTAAATTTTTAATATCTCAGACTGATAAAATCCTATTCATTTTTGGTGCAGTTTTTATTTTTCTGTTTTCCTGTCTAGCTAACATAGTTGGAGGCTTCTTGATGATTCCTGCTTTTTCCTTCTACGTAGGGCTGCTGCTGGTTTGCAGAACTGTGTTCTGGCAGCATCTCAGAGATCTCAGAAGTGGCTGATCTTGCTCTCCAAAGTGGGAACAGCTCATCATTATCATGATAAAACTCACTTTTGCTATTGAGTTTACAGCTTGATTAAAGCTACCCCCTTTCCCCTCATGAAATGTTACCTAACGTGGAGATAGATACATGCGTTTCATGCAGGTGGGAAGGCTTTTCCTTGGTCGTGCTCTCTGGCAACAGCAGAGGTATATGGTTTGAAGTGGGCTGTAGTAGAGCCATAACTACCAACCCTACCTATTTTCTGGTACTGCTGGTCTGAACGTCCCCCTAATCTTCAAAAATGTATCAGGCAGAATATTCCCGTCGGAGGAATATTGATTTTCCCTCTAACTGTGAATAGAAGAATGAGGGAAAGATGAAAATGAAAAATTCAGTATGCTGCTGCTTTTCTGACAGTGTGGGGAAAAGAAACTTGGATTTTACCTTTTTCCAACTTCTTAGTTGGAGTTCATCCTGGCTTCCTGGGAAAGAAAAATGCCTCATGTGGAGTGAAACGGGGTGATTTGCTGGAAGAGGTTTTGCTGCAGTGGATCACAGTGAAAGGCGTCAGTGGCTGGCTATCCACATAAGATAGGAGAAGAAATGTGATGGAGCTGAATGTAGTTTTGGGAGCAAGAACAATCTACATATGTAAATTCATGTTATATAGTGAAATTATGTCATACAGCATCTCCCTCTGTACTCTGGGGAAATAATATGTACAGTAAAACGGGAATGTGAGCATGTAAATTCCATATACTGTCATCCACAAGCGTGAAATAAAGAGCTGCAATTCCTAATTAACCTCACTGGAAAGCTCTTGGGTGTGAAGTTAAAACATACAGAAGGGTTGCCTAGCAAGCTGTTCCAAATTTCAGCTTCTTTTTGAAGGTCTGGGTCAACCCAATGGCTCTCCAGGCATTGTTGACTAATAATTTTGTTTGTTTATTTGAGGGCTTTAGAAGTTAATTAAGTATAAATCAATGCTTGAGGCTTCTGTGAGTGCATTGCTGAAGGAACGCTGCAGAAATGGAAGGAGTGAGGAAAAGGTGACAAGAATGATTAAGGGCACGGAAAACTCATATGAAGAGAGATTGAAAAGACAGATTATTTCTTCCAAAACAGTAACAGGTGGCAGTGTAGAAAAGGAAAAAAGTATATAAAATGAGGAACTGAAGAAAGCATGAAACTCTTATTCTGTCTTCTGCCCAGCACCAGGGCAAAGATGTTCGGTTACATTAAATACATAAAATAAAAGACTAATAGAGGAAAAGCTATCTGCATAATACAACTGCAACATGCAACACTGTTTCTGCAGAATGTTCTTGATGCACAAGTTGTTATCAGGAATCTCAAAAACCAAAGAAGCACGTCAGAAAAAATATTCTAGGTAATAAAATAGCTGATGATGTTTTAGAAGATGTCTGTAACTTCATGCCCCGGGTCTTAAAATAATCCAAAATTAAGATGTGACAGTTTTAGGAATGTGCCCACCTTGTATGTGTTCTCATGCACTGTTCCTGTGGTGCTTCTTGCAGACAAACTGGTGCCTGGCGGAGAGGTCTGGGGTGGCATTAACAAGCCCTGTGCTTGCGTGAGTTGGCGAAGGGAAACCCAGGAGCTTCAGTAATGGCCAAGGAATTTCTTGTCTTTGAAAGCAAACACACACACGAACGCCTTGCTGCTGCTGCGGGGTATTTATTGTAAGCGGTGCCGGGGGGCAGGTCAGGGATGGCAGGGAGGTCTGCAGCTCTCCTCCGGGCAGGCAGTGCCAGGGCACGACCGTGATCTGGTTGAGAGCACAGTTGTACAGAGCGGTAGGGGAGAGCCCAAGAGAAATGTGCATTTTTGCTGTTCTTGCCGTTTTCTCCAAAATGTGAAGTCTCTCTGTACCTCTGACCATCAGTACTGAGTATAAAAACCCTCTGTTTTTCCAGTATCTCCTGTAACACTAATAAAGTGAATGCGTAGAAATATTGACCAATATTTTTAATTCTTTAAGACTTTTGTGTGTGTGTCTGTTCTCAGAGACACTATGGAACTCATACATACTATTTTTTCCATAGTTTAGGAGAGTTTCTCTGTATTACCAAGTTTTTCACTCATAATAACCTGCTCTGACTTACTAGCAGCTTTGTGTTATATAGATCCTTTTTTTTACACTGTTTCCTTGTTCAAAAAATTTGTATTTGTTCTTCCTAGCAGAGTTAAGAGTGATTTCGTTTTTATTTTCAGTCAGGAATGGGTGGAAAGCAATGACTTTAGTTTTCAAATCAGGAGAAGGTAATGACTGGCAATTTCAACTGCCATGATAGATGATGTTATGAAAAAAAATTTGTCGCTGATGGCCGTCCTTGCTAAGTACTTCCTTATCCCAGCATCATTTCTTACGTGTGTAGCCACCTTCTACGAAAAAAAACATATTTGAGGTTTTTAGAAGTTTTTAGGACTTCTTTTTGTATTTCTCTGACTGTTTTTAGTATCTGGTACCATGAATGCAGTTACGCAGACTTAAGGAAAGCAATAATAATATTTGCAATGGGCTAAAATAATATTTTTAGACATAAACTTGTGGCTATACATTTGTTTCTTTCCGAGGAAGAAGTGCATGCTGAGTCCTGCTGGCGAGCTCAGAATTCTTATTCCTAGCAGAAATGATCTCCCATATTTAGTCCTGCAGGGCAATAAAATAGTGGACTACACAGCCTTAATGTATATCTTTCCTGAGAAACTACAGCTGGCTTGGGACTGTATTTTTTGCCTGCTTTGGGCCCCAGGCAACTATAAACGCTGGGAGTGGAAAAGGAAACATTTGTGGCAGTTATCTGTGAAAGCACTGGCATCGGGCTTTGGGTGGGTTAGACAAAGTCAAAATACATGATGAATTTGCACGTGGTTCTGCATGGTCTTTCAGGTTAATTCAATTGTTACTACGGTTTATTTGTAACCCATACTGTGCTGTATGGCTCTTGCTGTGCTAGCGGTGAATTTACTGTGCAAATTCATATTAAGAAGCAGCTGTGCCCTCATGAGCATGTATTTGAGTTAGTTAAGATGAACAAAGTATGGAAAAGGTGAAGTTTGTTTTACACATTATTTTTCTCTGTCTAGTGACTCCTTAAGAAATCTTTCCTCTCCCAGCTTCATACTTACCATATACTTGTAAAATGCTACATGCAACCACAGCTGAAATGCGGGAAATGCAATTTAGAAACCAGCATTGGTTGAAACCACCAAAAAAATATATTCCTTCTTGTTTTTTCCCTTTTTTTTTTTTTTTTCTTTTTTGTGGCAGGTAAGTCAATCTCATATCCCGCTGCTTCCAGGATTACAGTTGTCTGAATTGCAAGACCAGTAATGCTCAGACACCGTCAGGGACACCCTGAGAAAAACCAGAGTACTTTAACACCAGTAGATCTCGGGTGACTTCAGGTCTATGGTTTGCAGATCTGTCCTATTAGAAATAGCCCCTGGTTTCTTTGGAGGCATCCAGGTAGTCTCTTTAAATCCTGAGAGAAACCACCATGATGTCATTATGAGCATGGTGTCATTATGCAGGGAAAATACCAGTTCAAATCAGTTTAAAGAAACATGAAATTTCTTCGTATATCTTCTCTCTGTGAAGTCCAGTGTACTGCAGTCATGTTAAGTCAGGCATCTGTTTCGTAAAACTCTTCCCTCTTTTAGAAATCAAGGATATAAAGTCATACTGACTTACACAGTCCCAGCTAGAGTGGTCTCTTGTATTTTTGTATAGGAAAAAAATCCCCAGTAGAGTAATCTAAACATGGTCTTCAAATTTCACTGGTCCTCTGGAAAGAAAGCAGTATTATCCCCAAAGATGCCGGTGCTTTCCTGGCATGGACAGCAGGGAAAACACACTACCGTTATTTCCAGGAAATACCATTAGACCTATGCTGTCACATCTTCCTTGGCGACACGAGCCATGGAAAAGACCTCTCCCTCCTTCAGCAGCTTCTGGGCTATTTAGTTGTCTACCTTGTTGACGAGAGGTTACTGAAAGAATTAAAGTAAAAATATTTCCTTAAGCTGTATTGCATAGTCATTGTCTTCGGCTCAGTGCAAGCCAGAAATTTTCACATCTACTGGACTTCTGGAGACGCGTACAAGACCGTGATGGCTTTTTGATTGGTTGGTTTGGTAGTGTAACACTGTGCAAAGACTTGAATTTAAAGAGAGGGAATAAAACAAATAAATACGAATAAAGGAAAAGTAATTTTCCATATAAAGATAGCCATGTTTTCTTTGCCTTTCCCCTCCTGCATGGGCTTTACTTTCTTTGTGTACATGAAGAGAGGGGAATCGTAATTACATGATTCACCACCAGGAAACACTCGCAATGCTAAAATATTTGAAATTTTTAATTTCACAGACCATAATCAAAATTGGGGTTTTGTTAGGAAAATGAGTCTCAAGCCTGTGTTTGACTGCAATGCTCTCAAAGAGAAACAGCAGCCCTGTTTAGGTCTTTAAGGTCATTTGAAAACCAAACAAAGCAAAACCCCTACACCGAGACTCAGAGTTATATCCAGCTTTGCAGAGGGTGGTGCAGTACGAGAGGGCAGATAGTAAACTGAACTGGACAGACTAAGGCCGTATTGACAATCAAATAAATACATTTCACTTTTGTCTTTTTTCTTTTTTTTTTTTTCCTTCCAAGATCTATCACATACAAGTCTAGATAAATATGAATTGTACAGGGTATGGATATGTAATGATACCTTTGATGCTGTGTCTCTCAAAATATTACTCTCAAACATTTTTCCAGTATCTCCCTTTGTTCCTTTTCTGAAGGCACACTGATCTCAGTAGTTGCCTTTTCTGGCAAGGATAGAAAATATATGTACAAATATTCCACATATGTAAACAGCTCTTTTACTCCTGGACAAAAAGTGTGTTAAAATGAAACTAAAGCTTGAAAGTATGTTTCAATAACTCAAAAATAAATGGTAATAAAACTGTAATTATCCCCAAAGCTACAAACACAGTAAATAAGTTAAAGTTAAATTTATAACACCTGCAAGCATATTAAGTATGCAAAAGCAAAACAAAGGCAGCCAAATGACTTTAGCTTCACCCTGTAGTAACACTAAGCAAATTTAGTTAGAGAATAATGATGTTTGTAGTCCTAGATTCATTTGTTTAAAAAAATGAGCTTACCTTATTTTTTCATTTTTTAAATCTCACTGTGTTATGACTGCATCCAGAGCAGAACAGTTAAATCCATGCTGTATGTGCAGACCTCAGCTCATCCTGTGAATAATGCCTCCTTAATTTAAAGGAAAGTGAGGCTACTATTTAATTAAATGTATTAAAGCTGAGAAGAAAAGCATTTTTAAAGATCTTATTCTTACATACCTAGCATATAAAAGGTTACATAGATTCTTAGTTTTCATTATATGTTTTGTTATAAAGTATAGCCGTGAATCCTTTAGAATTAATAGTCAGCATTTTTAATTTAAAATTTCTACAAAACAATTTTGTTTCGCATGTAAAATGAACACAGTGCTATTGTGATCATGCCTGCTTAAGCAGATTTGTTTCTGATAGAATATTAGGCAGGTCAGGTTGAAAGGGCTTGGTGTACACTCAGCTATCACTTTTAATAAACAGTAATTTCTTTGTCTAATGTCTCTGCATTTTCTTAATAATTATACCATGGAAGGGTTTATTGTGTCTCATATTTTGTTAATTCTGAAAATAATTGTGCCACACTGGTTTCTGGACTAGCTCAGGTGATTTCCATTTGTATTTGTTAAGCAAAAGATTTTTAAAAGCGTGGAAATGTTAGGCCTATTTCCTGGACTTTATTTTTGGAATTATGCAAATTTGGGGATCAGTTACAAAAATAAATTATTTTCATTAATATATAGTAATTAAATTCTGTTTCTTTTTCTAAATAAACTGGAAAGTTGGAATTTCCCTCAGATCCCAGGCTCCTGTTAAGCAGATCTGAGGTGAATGTGACTGGGGAAGAAGAGCAGTATTTTAGATATGAAGCTATTTTCATTTACTTTGGACTGAACAACTTCTTTATAATGCGCCTGGTACCAGCTAGATGAGAACAATTCATGTGCGGTGGTGGGTGGCTGGACTTGGACTGCCTGAAGATACTGCATAGTGCGTTCGCATTAAGTGGGTATATTTTAATAAACAGCAACCTCCTCGCTGGAGGCAGCTCTGAGGTGGAGTGCCTCATCTTTAAGAGTAATGAGTGGAAAGCTGAGGTGCACGTTGACCATCTCTTAACCTGGATGCTCAGGTCAGGTCTCCTGCCTGTGACGTGCCACCCTGAGCTTTTCAAATTCCGTTTTTGCAAATAAAACAAGGGAAAAGATTCAATATTGACCATTCAAGCCTCAGTTCCAGCTGGTTTTAGTTCCATGCTTGCCTATACTCTTAGTCCTTACCAGGGTGTATACATAGATTTCTCTCCAAAACCAAACATTTTAGTAAACTATGTGGTCTTAATGGATTTTCCAGATACCTACTGTATTAGTTGAACTTGATGGAAGATAAACATTTCTCCAAATTATCGTTTGCTGTCTTGCCCTTCTGTGACACTGATGGCTGCTGTGCATCACGAAGCCAAGTGGCAGCAAATGCTGCTGCTGTCACTAGCTGGGGACGTCCAGAAGAGGTGGCCTAACACTTCTGGTGGTAAGCAGGTTGCATCTCTAAACCAGACCTGGACAGGTATCTGTGGGGTTCATTTCTGAACAGACTTGATGCCTCCTTGGTTGAGAGGAGAGTTTCCTACTCATCTCTTCAAGTTCATCAACTCATCTCTTCTTACTCATCTCTTCAAGAGACCCATCTAACAAAACATAGTGGTAAGGCTGGCTCTCCATCCATGTGGGTTGTTGTCCATTAGGTGCAACAAGTCTCTTAATGCCCTTCTTTAAATGTGGATAAATTACATTTATGGTGCAGTGTGGTTCATTCACAAGTGGACTGTACGGATTTGAAAATCCATTTGTTGTACCTGAGGAAATAATTGTTGCTTCGTGCTTCTCCTTGTCTCTGTGAGGACAACCAAGTATTAGGAACACTTTAAAACCTCATTGGAAGAGGTCCAGGGGTTTTCTGAGAACACTGGTTACGGTTTGTTTAAGGTTATCAATTATTTCTCAAATAAAAAGCTCTCTGTAGTTGATCATTGTGCTGTACTTTGAACTCATTTAACTGGACATTATTTACAGAATATTTGTCTTGGTTATGGCAGTTTTTGTCACACAGCGATATTACTTTTCCATTATATACTGCATGTGACCACCACATAAGTTTGGTAATAAATGTTGGGAAATAAAAAACAGAGTAAGTGCCTCAGTATGATAGCAATTCCCATGTGATGGGAAATAATGTCATAAACTTCAAATTACCTTTTAAATAAATGTTTACGTCCAACCCATCCATTAGATCATAGCCCGAAGGGTCAGGAGGATCATTTCTTCATATTTCACTGTATGCATTGTGATTGCTTTTTTAGGTGTAAATGATGTTTTTAAATAAAGAATGGCACTCGAACTATACACAAACAACGGCTAGACATTACTGAGTCGCAGTATGGCAGAAATAGCCTCAGCCACTTGGCTAAATATAGAAGTGCAACAGTAAATTGAATTCATTCTTAGAAAATATTTTTAATGGTGTACGTGCTGAGATGATACAGAAATACAGCTCGTGTCATTCTCACAGTTTGCAGCTTTGACATTTTAGTCAAGTTTAAATTCTAATTGTGGTTTGGTAGATGGCTGATTTGCTAAACGCTTATGAGAGTAGAGATTTTGGAGAGTGGGGAAGAGCATACCTGAGCGTGCAGAGAAGAGTACAGGTAACAGATACCATATTAATGAGGGTCTTAACCATCAAGGGCTTTGTGTGCTTGTGAAGTGATGCCACCTCTGTAAGTGCCCAGGGATGGTGTTTCCCTTAGAGCACCTGGTGTGAAACACCCCACACATTGAGACCCCACTATTCCCAATGCCTTTCGCAGGAAGGGGACATTGCTGACCATCTCAAGGATGAAGCAAACCCAAATCCCACACTTAGACATTTCCCTGCTCTGAGCTGGACCTTCCCAGTCCGTATGTCCTGGAGGAATCCATTGGGCTCCCCAGAACGCCCCACGCATCAGAGATTTTATACGTGGTGGTAACTGTGTTCTCCCTGCAGCACTAGGCTAAAAACCCAACCAGGAGTCGAAATGGTTGGGCTCACAGAGAGGTGGCTTTGAAGAAGCAGAAGCTGTAGGTGTCCTGAGACTGCTGACGTGCACATGGGGCAGGTTCCTCAGCCTGGGCTGGGCTGGCTGGGAGTGTGGGAAGGAAGAGCTGTCCAGGGCCGTTAGACCAATCTGGAAATAAATTCAAACAAAAAACTTGTTTACAGGCAGGGGAAAACCCATTGTCTTGGAGATTTAAAACACCAATCAAGAAATTCAGTGGTGTTTTTGCTGCAACTATGATTTGACCTTCCTGTTTACATTAAACATTTTTTGTGGCAGAGTGCAGTGACGTGGTTGCTTTGTTTAAGGTATTTGACAGTTACAGCAGTTCTGGGAATAATTGTTTTGGTTCTATATATGTCAGGAAAGAAATATGTTAATATCTGAGATCAGGTTACTTTTTTTTTTAAACTTATTTATATTTGTTGTGTTTCTCAACTTTACCTTCTTTCATGAGGACCATGAACATGTTAAACTTAGTTTTAAAACAACATTTCGTAGTAACATATTAAATACTTTATGTCCAAAACATTCTTTTTAGTTGGAGGTTAATCTGCTCCAGAACCAGTTGGCTATAATATTGCTTCTTTTGTCATTATTTGTGTAAAAATGGTATATTAATTTCTTAGAGTTCACTTGATCCCAATTCTTTTTTGTTAGCAGAGTTCTATAATCCTTTCCACAGCAACCACTTGTAAAAGCAGAGGATTATGACTTGAGGCAGGATATGAGCAGCAGGAACAGATCAACTTAAAAACAAAGATCCTGTTTGAGTACAAATGCTATTGTTAGCACAGAGTTGGGGTGAGTCAAGTGGCAGGATGTCTATTAGAAGATAATAAATTAGTATCTACGCCACATGGCATGCTAGCCAGAAGACACATCCTTTTAGCAGTTATGTGATAGACTACATATTTTTATACCTTTACTTATTATACTTTTGCTAGGTCCAATAAACCATTCCCTCTGAGAATGGCTGATACCTAAACATCTGAACAGCTTTTTGGTTTTCTGTAGATTTATTTTTCTGTCTAAAAAGTTTCCGCACTCTTATACTTTTCCCAAAATCTGCTAAAAGCAGGGATTTGAAATTACACTACCGCAAGGTCGTTCTGAGGTTAGTAATAGCCATTTTGGACTAGCGCTATCTTTTCTTATGACATGTGTGATCCTTCAGAGAAAAGGAGAAGGAGAGATTTTTTTCTTTGTCCCTATATTTAAAAAAAGAGAAATACAATAACATTTTTTCTTCTGTTAAAAAGTCTTGGTTTTAATACTGATAGTTTAACTGACCTATCTAACACTAATATATGTGACTCAATTTTAAAGTATTTTTAAAGTTTAATTTTTTTTCCGAATATTTTTCCTGTTAAGGTCAGTAGGAAGTAACAAAGGTATGAAGTGACAGAAAACATTCTCGTCAAGTGTGGAAAACTCCCTGCTTTTTGTAAAAATTTGAAAAATTCTTACATGGCATGGACGAAATTAATAAATATATGAAATGCAGTGATGGAGTCAGGTAGCAGTTTCACTTGGGACAGTCTATACAGTTAGTCCCACAACTGACACCAGAAACAAGGAGTAATCTGTGCTTCCCAAACTTCTGTTGACTGTATTTTTGTAATAGACAACAAAATATATCCTGTTTATATATGATACGAATTTTGTCTCAGTGTATCTTAATTTGCACATGCATATATATATATATATATATATAAAAAATGTATTACACACCATAAAATAGTAAAATTCCACATAAGCATCTCTAATGACAAATCAAACAGAAGCTTTGGTAGAAGAAAATGTTTGGAGGGGCCTTTAATCATTGCCATGTGGTGGCAAGAGGAAACTCAATATAATGGTTTCAGTGGGTTTGTCTGAAGGCTTGCTACTGCATGGATTAGGATTCCCCCTTCAGTGTCCTAAAGTTTGCAAGGTTAAAAAAACCACCATAGTCTTAAAGTTATATTTCTAACTTCTGTCTGAAAAGATTTTATTGCGCTTGATGTATGGAGGTTTTCAGATCATCCTACTGATGGCGCTTGGGCTGCAACTATATTATCAACGAATAAGAAAACAGAAGCCATGGCATTTCGACAGTATGAATTCTTCAGACTGTATTATTTTGTTAGCCTGAGGCAAGAGACTGTGCTCTTAGTACTCGTCTGTGCAGAATGAGTAATCTGAGACAAATGTGCAACCACACCGCGTGTGCAATATGTCCAGATACTATGGACTAGCCGGTCTTGCTGTGCGCCACAGGCAGCCAAGTACCTCTCATGGACAATAGACATATGTTAAAAAATGATAATTTTATTATCCTGTCTGTGATTTCACCACACATAACTGATTCTAAAAGCATTATAACGATGACAGTGTAACTGTGGGTCTGTTTATCCCATTAGAGTCAGGATTTTATACTGTAAGGAGTTGGTTTCACCAGCAGGATTTTCTGTTACCTAACCAGAATTCTGTATTTTTGCGTGAATTCTATGCATGGGAGCAACTGAAAATATGTATTCCCAGTGCGATCTATTTCGGTGTTTTAACACGGCTTGCATTAGCGTGTGTGAGAGCTTGAATTTTCTTTCTTGCCAAAGCTGCTTAAACAATACAATGACAGATTTCTGCTTTTATTCTTCGTTAATGTCATTCTTCATCCTCTCTGCCCCACATCAGGGAGGAAGTGTTGTGAGTTTGCTATTTTAATGAAGAGAAATGAGGCATCTATCAACTAGGATTTATACTGGAGAGCACATCAATTCAGTTGCCTTGAGCTTGCTGAGTTTGCATATCCAGGGCCAAGCAGCGCTCTCAATTACTCCCGTGCAACCCCATTAACTTCAGGAGGTTGCGCAGTTCAAAAGTGGCTTCGCAGAACGTGGGGTGATATTAGGGGGAAAAAAGGCTATCTGTTAGAGAAGTCAAGCTCCAAAAAATTATTTTTGGTTATCTAAAAGGAGCTGTACGTGCAGTCATAATTACACTGTTGAAAGGGTAGGGTAGTCATCGTATAGTAATGTCATTGAGTATTTCTTTGTAGATGTGCCTAACAGAACAGACAGCCTCCCAAAAATCACTGCAGTGAGGGGGAAAACACTTTCAGCCTGGAAACATATTGTAAATCATATGTCTTTAGTAGACTGTATCCTGTAATTACTCTTAACCGTAGGTTGTTTCTTCCTCTTTCTCTCTCTAGGAGCTATGCCGTCAGCGCATGGCAGTGAAAACATCTGATCGCCCGGAGCCCCTGCATGCTTCTCGAATAAATAGTGTGTCTTCACAATTTAGCGATGGGCCCATTCCCAGCCCGTCGGCCCGGAGCAGCACGTCGTCCTGGTGCGAGGAGCCAGTCCAGTCCAACATGGACATCTCCACCGGTCACATGATCTTGGTAAGGTGTTTTTGTCTTCATGGCATGAGAAATTTCGTCAGAATTTAAGGTACCTGTTCAGCTTTTGGAAAGAGATAACTTTTAAAGAAAGGGAAGCTGTCTTTTCACAGGTAAAAAATATTCCTGAGCTTTGTTGGTAATCTTAGCTTTGTATAATTAAAACTAGAGGGATTTTTCTTTCCATTTCTTCTTCATTATATCGACTTTTTTCGTCTCTGGGGAACATTGTTTTATCTTGGACATACGAATTGTTTGCGTGCTTGCTTTAAAAAAGGTAAGCCCCATGTTGTCCTTTTGTCCTATTAATTCATGTTTACCTCAGCTTGGACAACTGAAGAAAACTGCTAAATTTCTGATCAGCTTGCTGCTTTTTCCCATGTATCTTCAGCGTGCGGAGGTATCTGAGCTGAGAAGGCAACGGAATATTAGTGATACAGAGCAATTTGTTTTCCATTACACTTAGAAAAGAAAAGGGATTCGAATTTTGAGCCTTACCTGAATTTTGTTGTCCTTGGCTGAATTTCTTCCAAGCTGGATCTCTTCTGTTTTTGAAATGATCCAAATATATTCTATTGATGGAGTCTGCATTGGAAAACTTGGGTTACTTCCAAACACGACTTGCGACCAGTGTCAGTATAGAAGATGGACACGTGAAGATCTGTGTGTGTGTAAGAGTCAGAATCCAGTGGTTGGGACTGGCGGCAGCTTGTTTCTGTCTCTCTCTGTTAGCGTCCTGCTGGGAGAGCTGTAGAGTAATCCCCCATTTTTTGTGCCTTATTTTCCTCCCTCTGTAAATATTTGCTGTCTTTGTAGAGTGCACTGAAATTAGCTGAAAGATGGTGATGGTGAAGATGATGAGTCAGGTGTTACTTTGCTTTCTGTATTTGATTTCTGCTATTTGTTAGTACGGTTGATCTAAAGTAAGCACCCTTTCCAGTTGGTAGTGTTGTTGTGCTTTTGGAAACTTCCCTGCTGGTTTATTTATGCACTGCTGAGAAGACTCACCAGTGGGGTCTCTCAGAAGAAAACTCTCCACCATGCCATACTTTTGGGCCAACTTCTTTCTCTCTTTTTCTGGACTTATATTTGAAGTTACTATCTTCTCAGATATTTTTCAAGTTCTTATAAGCCAACTCACGTAATGGAGAAAGGAATGAAGGCAAGCAAAACCCAAAGAGCTCATTTGACCTCAGCCAAGTTACTGACCTCCTTCAGCCTTGATCAGGTCAGCTATAAAACTGAGCAAAAGCAGGGCAGGATTGTAAACCAGATGCTTCATCAGAGTATGTCATCCTGAGTACATACTTCTTCCCCTGCCCTGCCTATTCCCCCCCCAAAGGAGTTAATTAAGTATTATGTTAAAATCTGGTATACAAATGCAGTTTGGAAGCGTTGCTCCCATGACAGAAAATAATTTGTTATAGTTTTTACTGTCCCACTTTTGCCTAACCAGAATTAAAATTAACTTGATTTCCTTTCATAGTTAACTAAAATGCTTGGGGGAAAAAAGAACGTCTCCAATTGCCCAACCTCAAAATAAGTACAAATTCTGGTCGTAAGGTTCTAAGGCAATATATTTGTATGGAAATAAGAGCAAAATTTCCTATGTAGACAGAAGTATGTATTTAACATTTGCAAATGGTTTCAACTGCTTTAAATTGAGCAAAATTGTTTTCAGTTATATTGTTGGGAAAAATAAAAAATCACAAAGTCAAGCTTAAAGTTGCATATGGGAACCACTTATTCTGGCTCTGGGAATTTCTGCAAAATTGCAAGAAAGAATTGTCTTCACATGGCAACAAATAAACTTTAAAAAATAGTCAGGTTGGTCAAGATCACTGTTACGGTGTTCAGTGTCCATAATTCAGTCAATCCTGTTTAACCCTGGATGAACTCATACATATGTTAGCTATCTAACAGCATATGTTGTATCTTAGATGGTGAGGGTTCAAAGAAGGGTAAAAGAAATGCTGTAGTGTCTTGAGAGTACAAACCACACAGAGAGAGTAAAAATAGTTAATTTGTTTAGTCTAAACTGAACAAACAAAAATCAGTGATTCAGGGGAGTCTGCCTATGTGCTTTGAAATACAGGATGGGAAAAAATTGTTCTTAATGGATGCAGATGATACAATTAGGAAGAAAATATGGGTTAGAATCGAAAGGATGCATTTAGCCTGGATATCAGGGCAAGCTTAATAGGAGGGTCAGGCAGGCAGTGGGATGTTTACTTAAGGGAAGTAGTTAAACTGTAAATTCAAGATTTGCTGAAGGCGAAGCTAGGTTAGGTTAACATGGGAAGATCAGCATCGCTTGGCTACAGCACTGGAGCAGATGATTGGACTTGATCAGAAATGCTCATGTTTTGTGTCACCGTGGGTCACACTGAAACCAGAGAGCTGACCCAATTTATGTTTTGCTCCAAAATAAATGCACGTATCTCTAATACCTTATTTGCCTGAATTTCTGTCCCTCTGGAGATGCTGTGGCTTGTTGGACTTCAGCAACAGAAGAGGCTCGCCAGAGGTGAGCTTTTCCTCCCCTTGCCCTGCAGCTACAAGTGCAGGAGAGTGAGGGGCCACTTCGCAACTTTTGTACCATTCAATACAAGATGTTTTCCAGTTCTTCCCATTTCCTGCTGCCACAGTCGTCTTATCTTTTAAATTTTGTAGATATTTTCCGTGAAGAATATCTCAGTGCCTAAAAAAGCAACGAGAAATATTAGCAAGGGGCCTAGTAAGAATGGCAAATACCATCTGCTTTGCAGGGTAAATGCACTTACAGGTCTGTAAATGTGTTTTTCAGTTCCACAGTGTGCAGCGAAGTAGCAGTTAGCTGACCTAGGGCTCCTCAGTCTTTATTGTTCATAGGTGCCAGGACCTCCCCAGAGAAAATAAAACAATGGCTTACTGTATAAAGTGGCAGCAGGGAATGTTTTATTTTGATTTATAAACAGAATAAATCTTTAATGAAAGTAGCTTAGAAGAAATGCATCTGCAACTGCTGAATGACTCTATGTAATCTTGCTCAGAGGTAGCGTTGGTCAGAAACATTTCTGTAAAGCTGTTTAATTTGCTGGAAAATGCTAGCAGGTTGTACCTGAAGTGATATCCAAGCCACCTCAGCTTTGGTTTTATTGGAGTTTGTGGTTGGCCACAGGTACTGTTTTCTTGGAGGACTTGCTACTTGTGGTTAGCCCATCGTTTGTAGTACTCAAGGTCTGGAGAAACCAGGAATCTTCCAAACCCATGTGGCTGTGGGGCAGTCTCCTCACTTAGACCTGAAACCAGTCTTTCAAAGAGAAAAATCCTGCATTTCTGCCACTTTCCTGTACAGCAAAGACAATGTCTCTGCAGTGCTGACAGTAGCATGAGGTAGTTTGTACTGTTGGCAGGAGGAAGCAGGGAGGACTCAGGAGACCCAGAAGGACAGCGATAACAACATGCAGAGCTTTTTTTTCCTTTTTCACATTCTTTTTCCTCACATTTATAGCAGGAGGATGGCCCATATGGCACTTTTTGATTCTCTTTCTAAAAGATCCAAGCACTTTGGAAAGTGTAATTAGAGGAGCGTGTTGTGTGCAGTCGTGTTTGTGGCGCTGACTGGCTGGTTTCAGCATGAGCAACAACAAAGAAGTGCCCTCATTTCGGTCACCGTTGGTTTTGCAAGAAAACAATTGTTTTTTGGAAGGTCACAGCAAGGAAAAGAGTAGGATCTCAAAAGCAGATTTCCATCCACTTTATTCACATATGTACATCTATATTTCAAGTGCCAAGAGAAGTCCTAATAAAGTGCAACGCTTCCCTTTTCAGTCCAGCAAGAGAACTGGGGGGGGTTGAAGGTGTCCAGGAGAGATTTAGTCTCCCTGACTTGGGCTTCTAACATAGCTACATTTTAGGCACTTGATGAAGTGGTGTTGTTGACTTGAGTCCATAAACTTCCCGTCTAGTTGGTAAAGTGAGTGGGTGGCTGTGAAGGTCTCCAGAGAATTAGGCAGAGAGAGGATTTCTCTTGGGAGGCCTCCTGTTGTGCCTGCACCATCCCATTGACGTTTGCAGCTTAGATGAAGGAGTCTCTTTTGTTCGTGCTGGAGCACAAGTTTAGCAAGTAAGTTAGGTAGATTGGATCCCACATCTGCTTCGTATATTGCCACGCTTGTTTGGTTAAAATAATTATGATCTTTTATGAGTTTTTAAATGAAGAACAGTACTGCAAGAAGGGAGCGTATGCTTTTGATGATAACATTTTGAGGTTGTTCTCTGAATACCATATATGAGAGGGAATTTGCAGAAGCAGAACTGATTTTCTGTGTTTTGGGTTTTTTTTCCTTGTAAAGACAGATGTGCAAAATTTGGAGCATTATACATAAATTAGAATTTCAGAAAGTGTGAATTTCCAAAAGGTGCTCTTCAGTACTTGTTTAAGCTGGAAGTCTGAAGATTCTTCTCTCTGAGGGTATGAAACTGCTGTATGTATTGGAAATAATAATAGTCTGTGATAGTTTGTGCATACTGTACTTTTCAGAAGGAGAAGAAAGTTTCATAACTGGGCTGAACGAGGCAGTGGGAGCAAATGAACTAGAGACTGAAATCTAGGGCCTCGCATGTAGGAGGTGTAAGTCCACTTGATCCCTTTGTCTTTGGCAATTCGCCTGCAAAACCGAAAGGACTTTCCCCTTAGAGAAGTGAAGGACGGCTTCATATGAGGACTTTGTGTCAAAAGAAAGTTCTGGGACAGGTTGTGTCGCAGAGAGTGAGCCCCTGTGAGCACCTCCTGGGACACAGCCTGAACTAGGGGCACATGGGATGGAGACCTGCTGCTGGGAAATCAGTCAAACCCAAGATACTGAAGTTTGCATCCAATTTAGTGTTGATGCTGAATCAGTGGCAAGGTTGCTGTGGGACTGAGAAAGGTAACAAGCAGGGAATAGTTTCCAAGGTTGAACCTGGGTTTTTTGATAACGTTGGTATTCTGTAGTCTCTGCATAGTAACTTTTTGATGGTTTCTAAGCAATTTTCCCTCACTCTCATTTTTTAAAATAAACTCTGTTTGAAACGAACTCTATGGGGTAGCTGCTATAGATTTTCTTTATAGATTGAATGTGGAAGAGTGGGGGATTGTGTGATAGAAGACACTTTCCAACAAGAAAAAATATTTGTTAAATCCTGCACCACGTTTTGCTGAAATCCCTTGATTTTATTCCTAAAGCTGCAATAAAAGCATGAGCAAAAGGCATCTAAACACACTTCTCTAAATAAATAGAGAAACTTCAGCATGTGAGGACCGATAGCACTGTGCTAGATGCAGGTGTTCTTTCCACCTTGAGCTTAATCCATATACACACAAAACATTTCCTGAGCGAAGGAGCGTGATGCACGGTGTGTGAGTGCAGTGCACTGCCCGGGGACGCATGCCGCAGAAGTGATTAATGCTAGCAGGGACAAAGGTGAGGACTGCAGGTACGGAAAACAAGGTCTTTGCCACAATTATAGTGTGTTTGATTATTTAGTCGGTTTAAAATTTTTTTTCTTTTTCCACCATTTCCTTCTACCACCATTAATTTCTCTGTAGCGCTTTATGAATTTCAAGAATAGAAATACTCTGTTTTAAAAAAAGCATACAACTGAGAAAACGAAGAAAACATCCTCCCTCACATGGGAAGGGAAACAAGTCACCGGCAAAGTTTAGCTAAAAGCATAACTCCTTACACATGTGCTAAGTGGGTCTAAATCCCAACTTACCTTTCAACTGTGCCGGTATAAAGAGTTGTAGGAGTATCACGAAATGTAAGTCCCAAGAAGGGCTTTGGCCCTAAAGGCCGTTTCATCACGAACAGTCAGACGAGAGGAGTCACAAGGGAAAAGGCTGTTGTGTATCGCATTACTCAGTGACAAGATAGCCAATATCTCAAAAAGACATAAATACTGTGGATGGGAAAATCTTTACCCCTCTCTCCCTGAGTTGTCACGCTTTTAGGGACAAGTGGAGCTGGTTGCCTCCTGAAAGATCTTCTGCTGATGAAATGGCATTTATCCCTTCCTTTTAGGTTTTTTTCCCTCCCTAAATGTTTAAGTTATTTTGAAACATTTGCCTCTGTTTGTTTAAAGCCAGGACTTGACATATAGGAACAAAGAAAAGCTGCAAAGAAAAGTGCAAAAAATCTCATTGCATATGAAAACAGCTCTACTAATAGAGCCATAAATCTAATAAATGGATGTATGTGCTACATAGATTTCATCAATAAAACTCAGAAAAAATATTCATGAACAGGTTACCCTTTGATTCTTCCGTTTTTATTTGTTTCATGTTCAGTTGCCTCCCTTTTTCTATATTAATCTTGTTGAATGGGCTTTAGGAAATAACGACAATTACAGAGTCAGTATTAAATCAAGAAAAACATTCCTCTTGAACACAGTATGAAATTAATTTCAGATTTATTTTTTTTTTCCTAAATTCTTCCCTGTCGGTTGTTTTCCCCAGATGTATTCATGATTAGAAATAACTCGCCAAATTTCTGTGACTACATCTTGGCCTGTCGCTTGACTGTGAGGTGTTTATTCCAGCTTTGTTTAAGCTGCTTTGGTTGAACACTTTTAGCCACCTTACATCATTCCCTAAGGCTTTTAGTAGAAAGATGAAGAAAACATTGCTATTAATATTCTAGAGTACTAATTTTAAAAGCGTTACATTGAGAGAAATATATGACACAAAACCAGCTTATGCAACTATGTGCACAGAGTAAAAAGAAAGGATCATTACCACGGCTGAAACAAAACTTGGTGGCTGTCTGAACTTTTTTTCTGTTTCTCCCAGCTTTTTTCCATTTCTAGAGAACATCCAGGTAATGTCAAGGCAAGATAAGTACCAGTTGTAGCAAGTAGCAAGAGATGCTAGAGGTCATTTAACGAAAAAGATCTGGGTTTTGATACTTCACATTGAAGAGAAGGGATGTTACTGGGTCCTCAACTGCTTCAGAGAGTCTCATTAGTGGCAGAAACCAGAGATGGACACTCATCCAGGAGGCTACTGGTCTTGTCTTTTAGCTCCAAATGCGTCCTCAGTAATGAAGTGCTCTTTGCTGTATCTGTCCTATTGTGCATGCTCACATCATGCATTAAGTCATTGATAACTCATTGTAGCAGATGTAGCAGTTAATCATAATTTTGGATCTAACAGGTGGAAATGCCTATTTAGAAGGAGAAGAATACTAGAAAGAGGGTGGTTCAGGAAGACTTCTCAGGCAGGAGGCCCGAGTTGATATTACGTGTTATAGAGTATTTCTGAGCTGGTGGCAGAGTTTGGACGTGAGAAGGAGGTGAGTTTTCAGTCGCTGTGGGATAAAGAAATGGCTCACAAAGGTTGCAAGACACGGTGCTCCACTAAGATTAAATGTCATGTGGTAAATGGGACTACAACTTTAGAGCTTCTGAAAACACGTAACAGTTTAGGATGAAACTGGGACTTGCTTCATGATACTTACAAAGAGGGGACATCATACTGGCACTGTGTTTTTGCACCGTTGTACCAGTTGCAGTTTAAGATATCGAGGAGAACTCTAGTGGTATTTCGGAGAGGTCCTTCTCTTCATGTGGGCTACGCCAGCAGAAGTTATTGGAAGTGCTCTGGTTAAGACGCTACTGGCAATGAAGGCAGCTTAATCCCTCCATTCATTCAACAAAGTTAAAAAAATAAACAAGAAGATAAGAATCTTTATACTTTGCTTTCTGCAACTCCTTCTGGGATTAGGCCTTAAGTTGGCAGTGTTTCATGAGTAAGGTATCAGAATTCAGGTGGTATTTGGAAAATTTAATGTGTAGGACACAGACAAAATGCTCCTGTGATGATCAAATTTTGCAGATGCACCCACGATGCGGCTGTGGAAACATTTTTGGCTAAGGAGATAACCATTAAAATAATCTCTGAAGTTCACTTGTGGGTGACATAGAACATTGCTGTTCTGTAAAGGAGGACTGTTACTTTTTGGTCAAAACCAGATAATGTGAAAGTCTACTACCCTCAAGTATTCCAACTACCACCACCCCCAGCATGCCTTTGTAAAATAGGTACTTTTGCTATGAATTTCTCTCTTTTATAGAACTCTTCTTTTGTTTCAGACGAGAGTAATATCTTTTCATTTTTTCTAGTTGGTAGCTCTCCCTCAATGCTGTCATGTCTCCCTCATCCTCTTGTCCTAAACTTGTGTGCTAATGCTGCTTTAGGTTGCCCAGCTGGCCAAGAAAACCCTATTCATAGCTGGGGAAAATTGCGAGTTGCCTCTTGCTTCTGGCTGCTTGCTGTACCATTGCATTGTACTAAGAATAGAAGGAAGGGGTGACAAACTGCTCACAAGCATCACCTCCTTCAAGCATGACCTGTTACTGCTCTGGGAATTATTCTCTGCCCTTTTTCTTTTTGGAATTACTATGAGGGCTGGCATCCAGGTCCTAAAACGTTTCTGTCCTCAGTCTGGTTAGTAGTAAATCCATTCATGTCTGTTGAAGATGGTTGGTTTCTGGATTTGACATGTCTTTAAAAAATATTTCTCTGACTATGTATCACAACTGTGTTATTTTTAAGATGACTTATGTGAAGGTTTGCCTCCTTCTGACTGGGCTGTTTGTACTATCTCAAATATTCCCATGAACATCCAATAACCCTACTGCACATAGCAGCTAAGCTCTAGTAGCTGTCAGAGTGTAGTGAATTGAAGCAGGTTTCTGTACTTCTTTTATTAAATATGTGCACATGCAACTCATTTCTTTAAAGAAAATAAACAAACAATGACAATGTCTCCTTATTGGATACGTTATATTTATACTCTGAGCACTGAACAGAGTCTGGAAATTATAAAGTTGTTTAAGCATTTTTGTTTTAAAAGGGTACTGAACTTGAGAAAACGAATACAGTGAGTTATTTAGTACTGGATAGTTCTTACATTCTTTTCATATCTAATTTAAGTGGACTTTAGCTGGTTGCAAATAAAAATACTAAAGGTCTAGCAATGCACACCATGATTTGTGTTCTTGCTGTCATCCAAATTCACAGAAAGAAGGAAACATATTAAAGAAATTTGATAAGACCAGGTGGTCTGAGTGAATAATTTCCCTTTCATTAACATATTCCCCTTATTAACTCTGTAATTAATTGTACATAGCTAAGGAAAGCTATGGAAATTGCATTTTGAGATGTATCAAAGCTGACTTTATGCTTCAGACTTCCATGCAATTTACTATTAATGAAGCAAGAGATGGAGGCCCCAAATCTATAATTATTACTTACTATTTGAATGACAAGCAAAGAATTTTATCAGCACAGTTTCAAATGAAAGGGGATTAGCAGCTAATGTTGAAATTGTTAATCTTTCTTATTAAAATAATTTTGACGAGAGTGTTTAGCCTGAAAGAGGTTTCTGGAACATCATTTACCATTAAAACAGCTATTTTCTGAAGCTCAGTATGAATTTGTCTAAGTTTGACAGCAGGGTGCAAATATTTTTTAAATGAATGAATATTTTATGGGAGCTAAGGCTGTTCATGTGTGAGCTGATGCCGAGCTGCTTGCTGTGTGCATATTCCTGGAATGTGTAGCAGGATGGTAGTTCAATATCCATCTTACCAAAGTGAAGATGTCTACTGAGATAACAACAGAAAAAAGCTACAGCAGAAAAACCTGAGAACTGAAATTACACCCAAGGCTGTATCTGCACATGACTGATTAGCTGGTGGGAGCCCTGTCAGAATCGGGCCCTAGATCTTGGTGATATTTTTATGACACAGAAAAAGCCTATGATTGTGTTTGGTAACAATGTTACTTCATGTTTAGGTAGGCCTTCTTACTCCTTTGAATGGTGGTATATTTTCAGTTTTCATGTATTTTTATTAGAGTGATGTACCTTAAGGTGAGTATTCAGTGGTGGGTGCTTTACACCCACACGTATGCTTGTGTACAAATTCCATGTACAGCAACGGTATCCTCATATAAGTATAGATAAATATTTGTGAGCAGAGATATAATATACACGTCTTTTAAGTGTTAATGAAAAACTACTTGGCATTTTAAATTTTAAAACTTTTCCTTGCAACATTTGCAATTTTCATCTCTTACAGGAGTGTACAAATGAAGCTGACAAGGCTGTTTTCGCTCCTCAGGATGAGGAAACTGCGAATATATAGTGACATAAATGGTGAAAAGCAAAGCAGTCGTAATTTACAAAATGTAATTTGCAGTGGTCTCAGCCACATAAGTACTGGAGGAGATGTATGTTAAAGGACACTATTAATTTGCTTGTGTCCCATTATAGAAAAAGCTAATGTAAGAGATGTCACATGTCTTTGCCAGTGACAAATCTTACCAGCAGAACAGATAGAGATCATTTAAATGCTTTGATTAAGACATCATTTGCATGAGTAGATGGACTTTGTGTAAAGATACCATCAACACAACAGACCCCCATGTACCTGCTCTACCATGAGATTACTCTGAGCTTTACCTCTGTGGGAACTTCATTGGGTTCACTCAGAAAATTACCGGTTACAGAACTAATCTTTGTATTGATAGTCCTACAAATGTTCCTTTGCGACAGTCTTGCAGACAGAGTGGTATTGTAGCAGAAAGCGCCGTAGACTGTACGTTGGCTTCATTCGTCAGACAAAATTAAAGGGTTTTTAGCTTAAACATAGCAGTTGTTAAATAGCATGCAGTAACAATACCTGAAGCAGCAGTTTCATTATAAAAGCATGTTTTGTATATATTATAATTAAGTGTTAAGTCAAAGACATCAAGGGTTCTTCTTACTCTGTAAGAATCATAATAAACCATGTAGACCACAACCGTAAGACAGTCACCATGCCAGTGTGGTAGGCTGGTGTAGTTAAGAGGTTGAATTTGTCAACAGAGAAGCTAATGCAGAATTCAAAACCAAAGCTTTTCTAACTGCAGGAGTATTTCTGATGCAGATATTTACCTACTGCTTTAGTAGGAAGGCACCCAGAACAGTTGGTTTGATTAACCACAGCAACCACACAGAAGCAGCAACATAAAATCCCCAGGGCAGTGGTGGCTCATCGTGGGGGGATGCCCTGCTGCTGCTCAGGTGGGCATGTGTGATACCTGCCTGAGAAAAGCGCTTTCTTCTTTCCTCATTGCCTCCTTTCACCTATTAGTGTCTTTGTTTGCATTAGACCAGTTTGACTAAAAGCATTATAATAGTGTCTAATTGCTATTAATGTAGTGAATATACTAATGGTGCCTAATACGTTATTTCTTCTGGAAGTCCAGAAATGACTTTTGTGTCATTTAAAGTTCTGGTGGAATCAAGAAAACTGCAGTATCTGAGGGTATGCACCAACCTTTGACTTACCATATGTGTATCCTCACAACTGAATTTTGAGAAACTTTGTCCTTCAGGTAGGATTCTGGGGCCTGATATAAGAAATTTTGATTAAAGTCACTGGGAGCCTTTCAACTCACTTCAGTAACCAAAATAATAATAAGCCAACTCTTACATAGCACTTTTGATCAGTAGGTTCAAAGCTCTTTTTAAAGGTCAATGTCATTATCCTGTCTTTTTGGTCCAGGAAGCTTAGGCACAGACAAGGAGCTGTCTTGACCAAGACTAACCTTAAGGTCAGAAGCAGAGCCAGGAGTAGACCCCCATTCTCTGGTGTCCCAGTGCTCTGCTCTCACAACTAATCATACTGGCTTTAATAGAAAAAGGATCGTATCGAAGGGTAATATTTTTGCCCTTTTTTGTCCCTCATTAGTCTTTTTTAAGATGTGAAAGTATGACATGAAAGTATAAAGGAGTTCTGCACCTGGGTCTGTCAGATTTGATTCTGCGAGTTTAGTTTTGGCCTCATTATCTAAGAGCAAACTATTCCATATTGGGAGAGCTGGCTGAAAGATATTAAATACACATTGGAAAAGCTTGTGAAAACCAAACTGAGGATGTGCAATCTATAGTTAGTTACCTCTATGATGGAAAGGATGCCATCTACTCATTTTCTGAGTCTCTTCTGAATTGATAACAGTTTTTGTCAAGAATATATTCCCAGTCTGCTAGATCCTTAGCCATTGCACACATGCACATGCACACATGCACTGAATTTTAGGTCCTTTATTTTGCTTTTCCTTCTGTTTAGCAGTAAGCAGTACTTTCACTGTCTACTCAAAACTACTACTGTCACTCTCAGTGTTTTCTCCTTGGTTCAGCATGTGAAGGGAAGTGTTCCAAGGAAAAGAAACAGCACATGAGGAAATGTTAACAGTTACCAGTTATGACCCAAATTCACTTATTTCCATAGCATTTTCTTCATTTGCTGTGTTCTGGTTTTTGTTTTTCTGATTTTCTTTCTTCGCAGTACAGTGTCTTCTTCCATCATTTCACTTCTTTGTTGACCTCTGCAGTCTGTTCTTGGCTTCTTTTTCTGTCCTCTTTCCCGTTGTCTTTCCCTTGTTCTTATTTTGCCCTCTGTCACTTCAAATATTCTCATCTGTGGATTAGACCAGCGTTCCTCAAACTTCTTTAAAGCGTTATCCCTTACTGGCTTCCATGGAAACCCAAGAGTCCCAGGAGTAGGTAGGATGTCTTCAGTTTACGCACTTCTAAAGCTTTTCTACCATTACTTCACAACTCCTTTTGAATGCTTTCATGAGAAAAATATTTGAGAATTTGAGAATCACTGAGCTAGGCCAACCTCAGCTGAAAATCCCATGAAGCATAGATAAAAGGTTACCTAAAAGATGAGACACTTCCTCTAGCTTTGGGGGCTGGGTAGATGCCAGCTGCATCTTTCTCATGGCCAGCATCGCTCAGTCTGCTGCTGCTGTGGTTTGGCTGTGGCTGTGAGTGTGACATGGAAGGGATAGAGCAGAAGTCAGGCATGTCTTTTCCCACAGTCATCTCCATTAAGTTCTGAAAGGAATTCTGTGGAAAAAGAGTTTCTTCACTGCTTACTGTCCTCACTGGCAGTTACTCTAATTGGGTTACTTCTCTGCATCCTAGGTCTGGGATGTGGTTCCAAAATGGTCTTGAGGGTTAGGATTTGACCATCAAAGATGTTTATGGAGTTTGAAGGTTCCTGTCTCTGGCCGTTATGGGAGTTTTGTAAGGAAAAGGCTGATTATCCAGTCTGTGCTTTCCCTGCTTTTTCTCACAGGTGACTGTATGTTCACTTGTGCTTATGCATATTCTGCCGCTAGGCTGTGGGTATAGCATGGATTGCAAGACTTCTTGGATTTCGTATTGCATATTCTCAATTTTCACACAAACCTGTGTGTGTTTGTGTACAGATTCTCACGATCAATTTTGATACCTTCCCCCCCCCTCCCAAAAAAAAAAAAAAAGCTGATCTGCTCCTGGAGAAGCACCTTTTCACTTTTATTCACGTATTTAAGAAGAGTAGTAAGAGTATTACTGCTTATCCCTTTGCTCTAGCGGGGATGGTATGTCTGTAGAAATAATGTTTTCCTTTCTACCCTCAAGATGGCCACTGTCTAGCAGAGGCATAATTTGCCAGACTATCTATAAATCACATCATGTGCTGTATCGCTTTGATGTACTTGGTCATGGTTGCCTGGGTTTTCCTAGTCTCATTATCTCTGAAGAACTTGACCACGCTTGAAGAGAAGATTATTTTTAAGTATGATGTTTTCAGAATTCTATATTTATCTCTTGGTGATTTTTATATATAGTAAATGAAGATGACTGTACAAGTGCTCTGAAAAGAAACACAGACTTTAATTCATTAAAATCTAAATTTGCAAATACAGTACCCAACCGGGAGCCCAAATTTAGATGCTTAATTGAGTTAGCGGGGCTTGGAGAGGAAGAAGGCAGGGAATTTGGTTTTGTGTTTTCAGCTAGGTAATTAGTGTGTAGTAATATATTTTTAAAGTTTTCATTTCAGGCATACAACATCATTAGCAGGCATATAAATGAATCACAAATATGTCTTGGATTGTGGTATGATGTTCAAACCATTAGTAAAAAAAATAAAGTGAGAAGAAGGGATCAGCTGAAAAATAGGTTTAATGTGTAAGAAGAAAATAGCAATTTCCTGTGAGAATGGAATTGGGTGTCAATATTTATCACAAAGAGTTGAAGGACTTGATTTGGGGGGTTTTTTGCAGTTTTCTGCTACTTTTTTATTCAGCTGTGTAGCTTGTGCTTTTGCATTTTAACAAAGCTACCAGAAGCACTTCCCAGAGTGTCTCAGTTGACGAATTCAACTGACACTAACCTTGGCGTCAGTTCCTATACTGCAGAGTTGTCTTTAATGGAGAAGTTTGGGTTTTTTTGTTTTGGATTTATTTTTGTTTTTAAGAAATGTCACAACATATCTCATGCTGTGAAATAGTATTTGGCTAAGAGGTCTAGCCCCCCATTTTTTGAAATAACATTCTTCCTTTATTTAAAGGCTATCTATTATTTAAGATTTTTATTGTGAAATCTACCGTAAGAAGCACAGAAAGCCTGGAAACTGATTTTGGCTAATTCATCTTTTAAATCTTTATTATTTAATTTGGTGTGTCTTGTATAAACAGAATCTAACGTGCATAAATTAAATTCCTCTACTCATCAACCGCTTAAACACTGTACTTCTAAACAAAACCCCCAAACCAAAATCTGTTTTAATTCCGTTAGAATCAGAACATTTAGTATGCTCTAATTACAAAAATGTTATCAGATATGGATCCCTGAAGGTTGCACAACCTTTAGCCCTGTCTATAAACATGATCATGGGAAAAGGAAAGAACAGTGGTCAAGATGACTGATTTCTGATTTTCCCTGCAAAATAAGAGGTTTAGGAGCATGTTCTGTGACCCTGGGAAATTTACTTCAGTGTTTCTGCCCTTTCATTTCCCATCTGTGAAACGGCAATGATAGTTGCCTCCCCTGCAGAAGTAATGTGGGTACTTTCAGACAGTTGGACAGAAGGAGCCATAGAAATACAGAGATTGTAAGGGAGCAAATTATATTCCTTTTATGGTAATCATATTCTCCTTTCTGTTGAGGTTTATTTAAAGCAAATTAATTGCAGGTGTGAAGCTTCATAGGCATAATTTAGATTTCAAGAAAGGGGGTAAGGAGGAGGAGATGGGGGTGGTTGTATTTTAAGACCTAGAAGACACCATTAAGTAGCTGATAATCCTCAAGAAGGATTCTTTGTAGAGTGAATTTCTTTATCTTCTGCTATATTTAGAGAGCCAGGTAGAGTAAATATTTCATAATTAAACATCCTCTTTTTTTAAAATGTTTGATTTCTTAGCTATGTTTCCTTTCAAAAGCATACCTGCCTCCATCATTCCTGATTCAAGCAATGTTTAGCATCACATGTATTTTCCAAGATTTCCTCCAGAGCTGAAAACCTACGTCAGTCCACACCAGGTTGTACCCAGCCATTTCCCTGGGATTTCATTGAGCACCTTTGGCAGCTGGGAGCTGTAAGAAAAGGGATTAGCGAGTATTTGTCTGACACACACTGATCCCAGCACCTGCTGATTGGATTGAAGTAATCCTTTTACAAGTTACAAAACTCTATTATCAGAGCATTAAGAGAGGGGGAGGCAGTGATATACACCACATCAAGGGTATATTAATTTAGGTAAACAGAACATAGGTTGCCATTTAATGTACTTGTGAATTACAGTCATTCTTGCAAAAGTTGCACGATAGTCTAGTTTGATAGATAATGTCATAAACTGCTCATGCAAAGCTGATACTTCTCTAGAAATTCAAGGACAATCATTTAAAATTATTTTAGATGGCATGCTTAAAGCATGACTGTGCTCTCTGTGTACATGCTTAGTTGTTTACGATAATCTTTACATCTAAAAATATAAAATTGAAACTATGGAATGTCCTTTTTTATTGTTGGCTGACATCACCATGGAGGTTAATTTATTTCCGAATAATACAACCTCTTTGAAACAATATAAATATATTATTCTCAACCAGGCTGAATGGTTGCTTTGTCAGAGAATTGCCTCCCTCTGGTTTTTTTTTTAGTTTTCCTTCATCACCTACCATATTATGTATGATATTAGTAGTATTTAATGCCAAATTACTATTAAAGCTTCATAGTAGTTTAAAATACTGGATTGAAAATGCTTCAAAACTACTCTTTTCACTGGTGTAGTCAAGTACTGAGAAATACGAGAAAAATTAGATCAAAACACATTATGGTAGTAACATGGCTGCAAACACTGAGGAGGAAAAAGTAATTTCTCAGTGTGTTTTATAAAGACAAAATACAAATTCCCAGGGTTTTATTTCCTAGATTTTTTCATTTGTGATTACCTTATACAGTTCTCGCTGATAAGATCAGGAGATCTGGGATGGCACAAGACAAGTTAGAAAAGAGAAAGGAGCCTTCAGCCTAAAACGACTGACTAATCAGATGATGAAATCCTGGCTCCAGTGAAGTCAGGAGTGTTGCCATTGACAGCAGCGGATGCAGAACGCTCCCCAGGATTGAGAATATGTGAGACTTTATAGCCAGATGTTAATTTACTAGGATTTCTTCCAGATACAAGTTCTGTGAGATACTGACAATAAGTTGCCACAACAGAATCTTTTATATATATATATATAAGAATATATATATAAGAATATATATATATATATATATATATATATATATAAAAATGTAACTAGCCCAATAAAGTCACACTTCTCTACAGTTAACATTGAAAACTTGATTTGCCATGTTAGGGCTAAAGCTAGTGGTTTTAACAGCAGTTATGGAGTGACATTTCAGAGGTGGAGCTGGTCTCAGTAACAGCTATAGGCTCTGCATTATTGCGAGTTGGTTGGATCAGAAACATCTGTGGTGCTTTAGCAGAACTATAGCTATTAGAGAAAACTGTGATTTTCTTACTGTGTTAGTTGATTGAAAGACTTAAATTGGTTGAGATAGTGCATCCTCTCCTTATTGAAGGTCTGCTTTGTTAAGGAAGAAAGGTAGGAAAGGTATGGGCATAGTTTGGCTCTGCTCCTGTGTTTTCTTCTTCTACATGGGGCACCACTGAGAGCATTCTTCATGGAAACGTGTGGTGACCTCCCAGCCTTCGGTCTCTGCAAGACCACCACAGAAGCTCAGAGAGAAAGACCGACCTTCTGTAAACAAGGAAGAGCCCAAAGTAACTTCAGCACTACTATGAACCTGTGTTAGGTGATGTGAGAAATGCTTAGAAAATGTGAAGAAATATTGTGGTGCTCCGCATGGTCTGAATATGGCTCAGGATTCTCATAGTGACACTTATCTCAGGGAGCTTTATTTGAGCAGATCTGGACAAGTGTGGGTGCACCAAAATAGAAGAATAAAGTAATCATAATTTCATAAAAGAGGAGTGGAGAGAAGGAAAGAGGAGAAGAGAAATGAACCTTTCTATTGCTATTCCCTGAGTCCAGACTCCAGCCCTAGAAAATAATGGACCATATATTTAAAAAGAAATTGCTGATTATCTAGTGAGAGATTTTTCAAGGGCATAAAAGGGAGATAAGTGTGAGGGTCTCATTTAAGAGGATGGGGAAGGCTGGTGTCTTTCCTTTGTGCGTTTGCTAATCTCCTCCATCCTTTCCATTGGGTAGCTGCACAATGAGTAAGAATGTGCATAATTTTATAAAGAATAAATCTTGCCTGGACAAACTTGATTGCTTTTTATTTAACTAAAACTACAAAACCAGTAGAAGAAATGAAAACAACAGATGTAAAATATCCAGATTTTAATAAAGCCTTGAAACTGTCTCATGAATAGTTAATTGAAAAATTAATGTCAATTTTTTAGAAGACAATTATGTGGATTGAAATGTGGCTAAAGGATGATATACAGAAAGTAATGATCAAAAGCTATGTATGGGAGTGGCTGGCAGAGTACAGGAACTGCTGTTAGATCCAGTTATATTTAACTTTTTAAATAATGATCTGGAAGTGGATGGAAGTGACTTAATGACTTTTGCAAGTGGTATCACAGTGTAAAGTTCTGCACAGAAGTGATGACAGAGGAGTAATTCAAAAGTCTGAAAACCTTATACCTGAAAACACATACAACAAATAAAGTTAAATTATCTTTGAAGAAAAGAGTTGCAAGAAGAGATGTCTATAGTTTGCATAGATCCATTAATTCATGATCTGTGAAGACACTGAAATATATACAAGCAGAAATTATTCAGGACAGCAATATTCTGTGTAAGCAGAGTAAGGTTGAAATAAATGGATTGGTGACAATGGGTAGCAAATTAAGTTTGCAACAGAAAAGCAATACTATCGGCATCCCTATGAAAAAGCCATCTCAAATGAGTACTACTATTCCTTACTGAAAATATTTGAGTATTTCCAGAAATACAATGTATAGTTCAGAACAGTTCGTGTCCCAAGCAATAGTCATGAGCTGTGTTTTAGGCTTCTGTTTCAGATACAGGGCACCTAAATGTTAGCAAAGTTTCTTAGTGAAGTACAAGACACAAGGCATTATTTGAAGGCCTGGAAATGTGTAATCAGATAGGCTATTTCTGTCTCTAACTTCTATAGCACTTCAAGTAATATGAGTGGGAACAGAGAAATTTACTGTGAAGCCACTAATGATAAGGTATTAAGCCAGAAAAAGGAAGGAGAAAATCTTGTGCTGTGTTGAAAGTAAATTGGATTTATGCAGAAAAGTTTTCCTCTTACATATAGTCAATGCAATATGTACTGTAGAAGACAAAGAAGTTTAAGCAGAATAGCAAAAATGCTGGGGTGTCCTGTGCCAGAACAATGTAGCCTACAAGTTAGCAAGGAACTCAGGCAAAAAAAGCCTTTACTTCAGTCAATTGGAGGGAATAACAAAACAAATTCTTTCGAGTATGGTCGTTTAGTGCACAATTTGCTATATAATAGCTAAGGCCAATTCTCTCCTCTCCAAATTCCTCTGAGGAACCCAGTGAAGCACCACGGCACTGCCTGGCCCTCTGCACCTGGAAGAAGCGGCAGCAGTTTGAAAGCAGTGGCTCTCACACTGCTGATGAAAGGTGTGGATTTGAGTGGTCACCGTTCACGAGGATTAAGATAATGTCCCATCCACTTCTGCAGCTGACATTTGAGATTCGATTAGACCTGTCGAGGTCTGTCAATTTAACAGTTGCCCATTTTTCATTGAAAGAGACATCCTCGGTCGTGAAAAGAATGTCTAATCAAGTACCATTTTGGAAGTACGTTGTCAAAAATAATTGCTTTTTGTAATAGCTGAGCATCAGCTAATAAAATAGGTGTTTTTAAAACAAATATCTTGACAGATGCAAACCATAGTATCTCTGAAGAAGGTATTTGGAGATTGACCAGACAATTAGAATGTAATTGTTATATTTGTTAACCTTCATTTAGTCACAGAGCATGCACTGGATGCCTCTCCTTGAGTAAAGAAAAAAGCAAAAAAAACCAAAGTGGTTTGACACCATATTAGAACATCAACCGAGCGCTCATGGAGCTTTACCAAAGGCAAGCCAGGCTGCTGTGCTCTGTCTTTGTGCCTGTGTTCAGGCACACTGAATCTGTCTTAATATTTGCCACTGGCACTGGTTCTCTTGGCCAGAGATTCATTGTCCCTGGGACAGTTTTTCATCTTCTGGCTGAAAGCTCATCTCTTGCCTTACGACTGGCATGTCTCACACAATAATAATAGAAGTTACAACACATCCGCCCTCTCCACATAACATCGATGCACCCTCCTTATCCCCATAACATGTTTGGTAGCGAGAGTATCTCATCTGTGCATACAAGAGAAAGTATGAACTAGGCTATTGATTGTTCTTGCAGGTGAGGCCCTGTGGAAGGAAAATTAAGCCTTAATGAAATTTAAGGTACATCAGGAGATCTGGCCAAGCAGACAGTGTTTGTTTAAATAATAGCGTATACTTGGGGTTACAGGACTTGTCTTGATGTGGACATATTGGTGAGACTAGACCTCTGCCTTTTTCAGCAGGCTTTGAGGAGCATTACAGTAGCGTAACAATGGCGACAACCTCTATTTATTTTACCTGCTGCTCTGGGACAAGGACAATCACGTGCATGTTTGACATGTTGGTAATGAATTTCTTTTGTACCAGGCAAACGCTGCAGAATGTCTTATGAAAACATCCTAATTAAGAGGTGGATTTGAGTAGACATACAATCGCTAAAATATCAGAAGTTCCACTCAATTTAATGTACATCCAGCAGCTCCCAAGAGAGTGTTTCAGAATCACTAAGCTTCTGTTTAGCAAAATGGGGATGAGTGTAGGGGCTCTGAAGGACTGTAAATGAAAGATTACTTAACTCTGAGGGAATTGTCTGACTTCTGAATGTTTTAAAGCAAGCTTCTTTCTTGGTAGCTTTATTAAACGTGCATAAAGCAGATGTTTATATTGCACAGAGCCTTCCATGGGTCTGTTCAAATAGTCAAACACCTTTTCACGATCTGTCAGGAAGTGCCCTGTGAATCTGATCTGTGTGTTCTAGGTGTTGAGACTACACGAAAAGTGGTTGTCCGGTTAAAGTAAAGATTTCAGTTTGTTTTCATTTGAACATTCATTTGTCTTTACAGTCAGGATTCCCTGACAAAGGAAGGTAAAAGTAAAAAGAGTATTCCTTTTTAAAGAGAATGAGTTATTTAAAAATTCATGTGCACTAAAAGCAATCCAATTACCTTAGCTGTGTCACATTTGACCATTTAAAAAGAAAATAAAATTTATTTTTAAAATATAATCCTTGAAATCATCAAATAGGCAAGTTGGAGCCAATGGGAAACTCCTTGCTACATACAGCCTTGCCTTAGGAATTAAATGTTCACAGCCCTTTTCCTACAGCTTTGTGGATCTCACAGTATTTTGGAGAGATTCAGTGTTGGCAGATCTGTATATCTGCATAAAATGTCCCTGAAATCTATGGGACATTGGTGACGGGCATGTCAAAATGAATCAGATTATAAAACTGCGGTTTAAAATGGGAAGATGCTATGGGCTGGTCCTTGACTGCCTGATCTCTGCCTGCTGCATGCTAAACAGCTTCTCTGAAGCCAGGAGTCTTGGCTCAGTGTTATTGTAAGGTTTTGCTGTTTTTTCCCTTTGCCTCATAAAAATTCTTATATACCAACTATTCTCTGCTCAGGAGGGATTATCTCTTTTTTAATGTTCAGTATACATGTCCAGGCACAGATTTACTAGGAGACGAGAACGGGATCTTTAGCCTCCCTCCTTTCCCCAGTAACAACAGCCTTTCGGCAAGGACAAGCAAGCTATCAGAGGATGGTTTTCTCTCATTAACTTGCAGGTTAAGGCTGGGAACACGTTAGCTGACGCGCTCCCCTAGCACACGACGGGGCCACGCAGCTCTCCCAGCTCCCCATCCGTCAGGTCGCGGCTCTGTCCACTGCGATGCTTTTTCCTTCATTATAGAAAAGAAGCAATCACACAGTAGGTGTTTTGATTGTATCTAGGCCACCACTATTTTTTACCTCCTTTAGAAACCTTTCTTCTAACACGATATATTTCTGCGTCCTTAAAGATATTCTTTCTGGAAGCATCGCTTCTTGAATTGCTTTTCAGTAACAGGTTTGATTTACAAATCTCATCTAGAGACACCCACACCCCACAAACCCTGCACAAAACAAAGCTGAGTGTCAGGGGCTCTTTTGTAACCGAAAAACCATTCAAGCTGCAAGAGAGAGCAGTCTCCTGCCTCGCTGGTGGGGTGGGCAGCACGGTGGAGCGACAGCTTTAGCAGCGTTCCCATTTGGTGGAAGACAAGCTGCAAGCTTTTTGCACCTTCTGTTAAACCTGCTGAGAGGGCATGCGAGCCTTTCTTCTTTAAAGCATGTTTGGGAAGAGCTATTCAACATAACGGAGATTGTCTAAGGAAAAGGTTTTGTAAGCAATTAAACTGCTTTTTATACTTTTCAGTGAATCCTTTCCAGGAGCTTTTTCTAGACGAGTGTTGCTACAGATTGGGCTGTATTAGTGAGTGCTCCAGTGGGAACCGCTTTGACTGCTGTTTGGGCCAGAGGCACCCACAGCTCTGCTCCCAACCCCTGTCCAGACCCTGTGCCTGTCCCCTGAACAGTCTGTCCCTTCTTTAATCTGTTTAAGGATGTTAACTTCAACCTACCTTGTAAAGGTAATATGGAGTTTAATTTACAAGTACGAACTGGGTGTAATGTGATTATTCTGCTGCTTACTGTAGGAGAAGATGACAGGCTCTGACAGGTAATTTGGCTGTATAAGTAGGCTTACAGTACCAGGTGATCACTTTCTTACTTTTCATGTTAAAGGGAGGGGATGATTTCTGGCTTTCCCCACCCTTCCTCCTGTCTGCTCTCTTCCCTTCACCTACTGCATTGATTTTCAGGTCCATGGGGTGAAGGAATAGGGTTTTAGTTCGCTTTTGGCAAACCTTTGGAGCTGCCATACTGAATCTCTAGCCTTGGGAGATCTGTAAAAACTTAAGACCTGCACCAGTATACTGTGATGGGCCATCATTCCTGCCACAGCCAGTTAATTTTTCTTTGGTGAGGCTTCTCCTAACACTGTTGACTTTACTGAATGCCAGGTACAATCTTTAACAACCTATATTAATATTAATTTAACAGCACCTTCTCAGTTCAAGGCCCTCTCTGTGCCAGTCCATGTGCAGGATGAGTTCCTAATGACCTGGTACTTGAGTCGTGACACTTCAGCCTGGCAATTTTTTAATTCTCAACAGCTGTATCGTTGTGAGTTGCATATGTGCTTGAACTTTACTTTCAAAAGCCTTCGGTTTGACGTGAGCTGTTGTTGTAGTAATTTTTATCAATGGACTTTTGTTTCTTTTTCATTGCCTGATGAAAGAGACATTTGGGCTTACATTTTCTAGGTACTGAAGCAGAAATATTTTTCTCCTGAAGCTCAGTAGCTGGGGGTTTCAAGCATTTCTTCTCTGTTAGCACTGGTACATGTTAGCGTTCTCATTTTGTATAGCACAAATAAGCTTGAAGTTAACTCTCTTAAGTGAATGAATTAGTCATAAGACTGAGTGTGTTTTGTCCCCAAAGCTCAGGATTCCTGTGCTTTCCATCCTGAGATACATCCTTTTAGCTTAGCTCTGAGCCTAGCTAAGTCAATGCTTAATACCGTATTCTTTTAATTGCAGTCCTACATGGAAGATCATCTGAAAAACAAGAATCGTCTGGAGAAAGAGTGGGAAGCTCTGTGTGCTTACCAGGCTGAACCCAATGCCACCACCATTGCACAGCAGGAGGAAAATGTCCAGAAGAATCGCTCACGGGCTGTAGTACCATGTATGTACACTCTAATTTAGATGATTGCGTTTTAAGTCGTTGATACTTTTCTCAATATCCTTTGCACAGTGGTTTGAAAGCTAGAGATGACAGGCAAACAGAATACAGAGTAGCTCACGTGTACTAGAAAACTGTAGCTACAACTGTGGGTTGGGTGCATGTCCTGTTGTCATATCAGACACTGTTTAACTCCTTATAAGTTGCATTTATGTTACAAAAATGCACAACTATGTCACATAGCACTGCTGCTGCAGCTGTGCTGTCTCATGAAATTCAATAGCCAGAGTGCTTTTCAATGCTGGAATATACTTTCTGTACAAGAGTGGCATCTGTAGCCATTCAACAGAAAGAAGTTTGGCTTGTGTTTAGACAAGTTGGTATCATGTCCATCCAACAGTAATACCAGCAGTCTATAATCAGAGCTAGATGATCTGTTTATCAGATACTCAGCTGTACTGAATGAGCCCCTTTAGGCTTCAGTGGATAAGCTTGCAAACTGGCTTCTCTCTCTGCTAGGCTTAGGATAAAAAGAGAAAAAGAAAAAAAACCAACCAGCCAGTGTTTATGTTCCTAGAATCTGCTCTTTCCTGTAAGCAGCCACCTTTCTGAGCTTGAAATAAAGCAACATATTTTTCCTATGCAAATATATGTATCTCATAGATTACATTGGTAATCTATGGCCACACATTTTATTAAGCAACCAATGAAACAAAACTGAAACTGAGAATATATGCATAGTCCACAGCAACACAAATGCTCTCAGTCAGTGTGCCCACAATCCAGCTGGGTAGCTTGGCAAAAATACATAGCTATTTTAATTTTTAAAGTGCCCTGAAAACATTAATTTTCCCTGTGAGGGCCTTGAGTAAGTTCTATTCCTCCTTTAGAAATGGGGAAATGACAGGTAACACATTAAGTAAATGTCAGAGCCAGATTTAGAGTGAAGATTCTTTGGAAGTACATGATAATTTAACTGAGCCCATCAGTCCTTGCATATTTGCTTCAGCAGGGTTTGGCTGTGTTGTTTATGTACTGGCTCTGTCTGCAGTACTTTGCTGCCTAGGAGAGGAGTACAGTAGTTTGGCGATATGGATTCTCCTGAGTAAATATCATGCTGGTCAAAAGCCTTTTGGGGCAACAGCAACAGTTTGCTGACTTCCATGTGTTGTGGGATCAGGTCTGTTGAAAAGTTCTAAAGAGGTAACCATGAAAGTTAAAGAAGTGCAAGACTTCTGTGCTCTTTTCCATCCTGAAAGAATAGCATTTATCCGACATGATAGGAAGTAAAAATCGCTCCATGATAATGTGTATTGATGCAAATTGATCTTCCTGCTTAAAGTGTTCTTTTCAATATGGACTTATAGTCAGACCATCTTAAGCTGTTCCAAGTCTCTGCTCATAAATTAAGCCAGATTGTTTCTGGTTGCTGCGCTGGAGACAGCATGGGCACTACAGGTGTTGCCAGCAATTGATGCTGGTTATTCAGCTGATGTGGGAAACGTGTCTGCGTGATACAATGAGCAATAAGATAGGGACCCTCCGACTAGGCCGTTCTAGCTCTGAATCCGGATGTAACATAGCTGCGGCAGTGCTAAAGAGCAGAGATTTTTAGCTTGGGTGTCATGCCATACTAAAGAGCTGAACTATTTTCAGAGCTGAGATAGTCTGTCTCTTTTCATTATATTGTACCATGCGGATGAATCATCCTACACTGATGAGCCTTCGGTTGACAAGTCTCTGCTCATTGCTTCTTCCATGGCATGTTGTTATGCCTGTTCTTCCCATTGCTGAGTCTGGACTGAATCAGTACTACCTGGGAAGGTATTTGGACATGGACAGGGTGGCTGCAATTTATTTGAAGCTTTAATTAAGAGTATTTTAGCACATTTAAAATCCCTTAGTACTTTTAAGAGAGTAAAATGCTATTTTTTGGCTTTGTTACAATGTGGAAACTTCTATTAGAGCTATTAGTGCACTGGGAACTTTCTTTTTTTGACTGAATTGCACAAAATTACCTGCCCTCACTTTCTGAAGTTGCTGTGCACTGGTAAACAGCTGTCATGGTGTACCCTTAAAACTACTTTGATGATGGGTAGAAAGTGTGGCATAGAGTTTAAACAATATTAAATTTTGATAAGGTGATGGTTATTGTAGGCTCTAAGATCAGATTGAGATGAGAAAGAGCCCAGTTTGCCCACTTCTTTTTGACTACATTTGACATTAAAACTATAGCAAAAAGTCACAGATTTGCTTCATAATAAATTAAGAAGCAAAGCTGATATGGTTTTGATATGCTACAAAGTTGTTATGCTACATTCAAAGTATTCTCACAGAGTAATGCTTTGTTAGCATTTACTTACCCCTTTCATATTCATCATCACCTTGACAAGGTAGAACAAGATTGCCAATTCATGTAAAAGATTTCACCTTAGGAAGGCTTCAAAGAAGCTTTAATATCGTGTTGTATTTACTTTGCATTTTCCTTTCTTAACCAGTCTTAAAATAATATGATATTATTTTTTACTGATTACACAACTGATGTAATTTCTAGATTAACATTACCTTTAATCTCACAGATTTATCAGAGTTTACTCTTATACCTTCTCTATTTACAAACAGCTTTTAAAATACTTGGTAGCAGAACACCTCGACATGGCACTTAATTAATTACTAGTTTAAAAATTCTAACAATTGAAGTAACTCGGACCTTCTAGATTAACAAAACTGCATCATTTTATCCAACCAGCAAGCAGATTGCTATAATTTAGGGCAATGGGATACCTTTTTTTCTGTATGAACACATGAGCAGCTCAATTTGTTGATGTCCAAAAAAAAACTTTCCAGACTTCATTTTCTCTTCTTGCATCTCTGCAAAATAAAATCATCTCAATGGGGTCGATACTGTATGTTGTTATTTATGTATACCATAGATACATATAGGTATTTTAAACATTTGGCAGACAACTTTTTGCAGTGTACATCTGTCAAAAGCTGTCTACCGTAGCTGTGTCCATGGGTCATGGTATATGTTAGAGCAACCTGCTTACCTCTGTGCTTTGATTTTCCCCCAAAGGAAAGCAAAGCGTTTGCGGGCAGAGTGTGCACTCAGCTCTGAGGCTTGTGTGCAGTCAGAGCAGAGCCAGGGGATGTGCACCGAGGATGGGCACACCTGAGCAGAGGGTGCTTGCTCTGGGTGTGTGCATTATCCCTATCAGTAATGCATGTACAAATAGTGCTCTGGAATAAATGAACTTGATTTCAGTTCAGATCTATGAAGAGTTCCAGTTTGTGCAAATAACCTATGGGCAAAATAATGATAATCAACAAATTATGATTCTTCACAGTCTTCAGACTGCTCCACTTTTGCTCCTCAGTAGTTCTTCACTTTCTTACTTCAGTGTGGTTCTGTACAGTGCTTTGTATGGAAGAAAAAATATCAGCCTAAATCTAGAAGGAAGAGAATGATGATCCAGGCAGAATGTGCCAAGTTGATTGTTGTGAGATTCACTCTGCTCTGTGATGCTTGGATTCAGACAACCCAAAGTCGCCCATACTCCTTGTGTCCAGCCTTTGTTTGTTGGTTCTGTTCCTTCAGAAGTATCTGACTAAAAGGAAACAGAAGACAGAGGGAATTAGGTAAGATGGGAGTCTTATTTTTCCAAGCTTTCAATCCCCATTGGAAAAACAGCAAAAGTAATAGGTCTTCATTAAGTCACAGGGCCACTGTGAGATAAATAGAAGGCTGTGAGATGGCATACTACTGTAGTATTGGTGGCTGTTTCAATAATCCAGATAGATATGACATTTTGCACTGAACTCAGTTGTTTAAAAACAGGAATCTGGTGCCATTGGAGATGCCTGAAGTATTCAAGGCACCCACGCAGGGCTGGTAGGTATAACACAGGCTCTATGGGAGACCTGTGCCCTCCTAGCTGCTAGCCTGAGTGTCCTTAGGGAACCTCAGATCTCACTACAAACCTACACTGAGGCATTGAATCAAGTTCTCTGTGCATGATTCTGTGATATCGTAGATTAAGATGCCTAAATTTAAGTATCTCCATGTAGCTGCCTCCATGCAAGCCAGGTATCAAAGCACCCATTACAGCCAGTGAAGAGCTAGTCAGTGCAGTGGCATCAAGAGATCTGTGCAATGACCAAAAGCAAGTTTTTTATTTTCAGTGAAATGAATAGCTCTAGGATGCCCTCAGATATCCTGTGTGAGCTTCAGATGCTGGTCCAATAGGATACAAGTCGTTAGGTCTTGTGTCCTATCTGTTAACGTTGTGCAATGTCTAATCGACTCTACAGTTTCTCAAATGGTACGACATGTTCATGTGTAGCCAACTAAATCAAGCCCCATTAACTGTAACCTAGTCCACATGAAGATATCTGTATGTAGACACCAAAACTTAGATTTCTGTCTATAAACTGAGTTTTTATATACTACAAACTCATGTGTTCTTGCTTTATATTTTATCCTTTATCCTCTACCCTTTATAATTTATACTTTAATTTATATTTTATACTTTATATTTTATATGTATATAAAATACAACATTGTGTTATACTTTTAGCTATAGGTTAGTACTAGCCTTCTTGTTTAGGAAGCCTCTCTCTGCCACGCATATCCATCTATATGTTTCGCTTTTCTTTCAGCTGTGGCTTTGCTGGAGCAGTAGCAAATGCAAAGTAGTTCAGCATTCAGCAGTAGCTATTGTAGATATTTGAAATGATGACTACTTGTAGCTTGGCCAGATTGCAGTAGCTAGTAGCAGCATTTGTCTTTTCTCTCACTTCCTTATTACCCTCCCTCTCCTCTCCTATTTCTTCATTCATCGTTTTTTCTTGCTTTTTAGATTGATCTTATATATCTTCCTTTTCTGTCATCCCCTTCCTTCCTTTTATTTCCTGCTTCTCCTGCTTCTCTTTCCTTGCTTCTAACATAATCAATATGCATTTTACAAAAAAAAAATCTTGTACATTTGGCATTTTCCCCATAGTTGCTTAATGTTAACGTAACAAACTGGTGTCCATGGTATTCTATTTTTTTCCCCCTTCTTTTTCTGCCTGTTTCTGAAGAGCTATTATGCTAGTTCCTAGAAGCTTTGAGGTGATAACAGGCATAGACAAGCACAATCTGTTCATTGTCAATATGAACGCTTGATGCTGCCACTGAAGCACACATGGGTGCAAACTCTTGATATATGCAGAAAACACATGTACAACCTTTTTTGCACCCTTTTTTTTTTCTGAGCGCAAATACAAAGTCTCACCACCTTTTCACCACCAAAGCCCTAACATGTCTCACCCTCTGATAAACCGTCCAAGACAGCAGGATAATGATATGGTATACTAAGTCAGAGGGTCTGGATAAAGCATTATGTTTTAAAAAAAAAGATCCTGAAGTTACTGATCTGACACTTGACTTTTATTGGAGAGTCACACTGACATCTGTTTGCTAAATACTAATGAATCACTGTCTGCTCTCTCTCCCTCATCCATTTGAAAACATTTCACACATTTTCATTGGTGATTAGTTCAAACACTTTTGCAGTCCAATGAATGGGACTTATCCTGAGTGCTTACTTAGCTTAAGATACATGAGAGACCACATTTAGTGCATGTAACCTGCATATTTCCTGCATAGCCAAAAGGTTTCAGAGCTGTAGTTCTTCAAGCACTCTGTGACAATGCTCATTGTAAAGCTTTCTATACAAAATCTTGGGTAGCCAGCCCCAGGATCTCAGATGTCACAAGTTCACTTTTATGTTTCGGATTTTTTGTGCAGTGGTGCCAAAGTAAGGTGGAAGTGAATAACGTGCATGTTCACGTGTTCCCTTTCTCATTTTCTTCATCCTCCTATTGTGTTGAAACCTTACCAGAGGAAATAATTTTATGTGAACAGTTAAACATAGAATTGTCTAGGTTGGAAAAGACTTTTAAGGTCATCAAGTCCAACCATTAACCTAGCACTGCCAAGTCCACCACTAAACCACGTCCCTAAGCACCACATCTACACGTCTTTTAAATACCTCCAGGGATGGTGACTCAACCACTTCCCTGGGCAGCCTGTTCCAATGCTTGATAACCCTTTCAGTGAAGAAATTTTTCCTAGTATCCAATCTAAACCTCCCCTGGTGCAGCTTGAGCCCATTTCCTCTTGTCCTATGGCTTGTTACTTGGGAAAGAGACTGACACCCACCTCTCTATGGCATCCTTTCAAGTAGTTGTGGAGAGTGATAAGGTCTCCCCTGAGCCTCCTTTTCTCCAGGCTAAACAACCCCAGTTCCCTCAGCCGCTCCTCATCAGACTTGTGCTCCAGACCCTTCACCAGCTTCGTTGCCCTTCTCTGGACACGCTCCAGCACCTCAATGTCTCTCTTGGAGTGAGGGGCCCAAAACTGAACACAGTATTCGAGGTGTGTTCATTAGCACTCGGCACATTCACTAGTGCCGAGTACAGGGAGGTGATCACTTCCCTAGCCCTGCTGGCCACACTATTTCTGATACAAGCCAGGATGCCATTGGCTTTCTTGGCTACCTGGGCACACTGCTGGCTCATATTCAGTCGGCCGTTGACCAATACTCTCAGGTCCTTTTCCGCTGGGCAGCTTTCCAGCCACTCTTCCCCAAGCCTGTAGCGTTACATGGGGTTGTTGTGACCCAAGGGCAGGACCCGGCACTTGGCCTTGTTGAACCTCATACAATTGACCTCGGCCCATCAACCCAGCCTGTCCAGATCCCTCTGCAGAGCCTTCCTACCCTCAAGCAGATCAACACTCCCGCACAACTTGGTGTCGTCTGCAAACTTACTGAGGGTGCACTTGATCCCCTTGTCCAGATCATTGATAAAGATATTAAACAGAACTGGCCCCAGCACAGAACCCTGGGGAACACCGCTTGTGACCGGCCACCAACTGGAGTAAACTCCATTCACCACAACCCTTTGGGCCCGGCCATCCAGCCAGTTCTTTACCCAGCAAAGAGTATGCCTGTCCAAGCCATGAGCAGCCATTTTATCCAGGAGAATGCTGTGGGAAATGGTGTCAAAGGCTTTACTAAAGTGTGGGTAGACAACATCCACGTCCTTTCCCTCATCCACTAAGCGGGTCACCTTGTCACAGAAGGAGATCAGGTTAGTCAAGCCGGACCTGCCTTTCCTGAACCCATGCTGGCTGGGCCTGATCACCTCGTTGTCCCAAACGTGCTGCATGATCGCACTCAGGATGATCTGCTCCGTAACCTTCCCCAGCACCGAGGTCAGACTGACAGGCCTGTAGTTCCCCAGATCCCCCTTCTGGCCCTTCTTGTAGATGGGATTTGGGGGTTTTTTTGCTAACTTCCAGTCAACTGGAAAGAATGCCTCTTCATTCATTTGACATGATTTGTTCACCTCTAATCTTATTCCAGGAGAAGGTTGCTCACATTGGTGGGTTAAATTTTGCTGATGCGATTGAGTGACTATAAACAACACTCATACAAGCACACCTTTGTCTTGCTCACATATTGAACTGCCATGACATTACTGGTGAATAAACCCAAGCAGAGTCCAGACCCTCTGTCTCTACTTTCCTGTGTGGTACTTACTTACATTTATTGTTGCTCATTATTAAAATAATTATTAGTACTTAATAGTTTAAAAAGCCAACTTGTAATTCTGCTGTTAAGAATGGTGTCACGGACCACTAGACCAGATACGAAGGGGGACAGGGTGTATTCATGTACTCTTACTTTGTCTGTTTGAATAAATGGTGGAAAGATCCTCTCAAAACATCAGTATCCATGTTCAGCTGTAGAGGGTTATAGAAAGGGCAGCTCCATGACCTCTCACCACAATATACTGTGCAGGGTAGGTTTGCTGAGAAGTATCAATTGTGCTGGTTATGTATCAGGTACAAGTTGTTTGAGATTCATATGTAAAGACTTAGACATCTCTCGCATAAATTATCTGCGTGTGGTCTGGTCTTTCTTTCTTTAGTCAGTGGAAAGAAACGGGCACTTCTCAAGTGCTATTTGGCCTGTTTGAGACAGCTACATCAGGGCAAGATGATTCATGACATAGAAATGTTTCTTTTCTCGTAGCAGAAAGTGAGTCTGGATGACTGGAACAGATGCAGACATCTGCATTGTCACCGTCTAAATGCAGACAAATAAAACCCATCCATTACATATGTCCTGAAGTAAAAAAAAAAGGACTGGAGTTTGAGGTGTACCTGTTCTAAACATACTTGAGCTAGCACCAGTAAAAATACAAGGTAAAAAGTGATAAAAGAATCTTGATGGTGGGCAAACAACATGAGTAAGTCTATGTCCAGAGCTGCTGTTTTCTTTACTAGTGGTGTCTGAACTAGCGACATTACCAGCAGTGTAAGATGGCTATATGTGCTCTGGTCGTACTTTTAGATGCAGTTGTTATTGGCACTTTCTCTCTCCCACAATCATCCCCAAGTCATATCGTCTCCCCTCATCACTAACGTAGCACCACACAGCACTTGTCTTTGATCAGGACAGATTAACTTTCTGTCCAGCTCTGAACTGTACTTCGATGTTCCTGCTGTTCATTTTATAGATAAGCCAGCTGGACAAAGTCCATCAGCTTACTTCTTCCAGGACCCTGCAAACACAGGAGTGTTTTCTATAATACTGTATTTTCCAGTGATTTGCCTAGTTTAAATCTTAAACTCCCTGAGCAGTAGAGATTCCCCTTTTTCCTACGAGAGGTTGTAACACATTATGATGCATCTCATGAAGACATGCTTTCTGATATTCAGCCTCTGAAATATCTTAGAGCTTCATTCCTGAGTCAGGCTGTGACTCTGTGGCTGTATCAAGACTATGTGCAGTTAGGAGTCAGAAGGAAGTTTCCTTTCTGATATTTACCCTGCTTGCCTGTCTTAAAATGCACATTGATCTGACTTTGAATTGTTTAACTTAAAATGGGTAGAATACTTGTATAGAAACTTTCTTCTCTTTATTTCTCCTTTGCAGATGATCATTCCAGGATATGCCTGAAAGCTGAAAATAGCCACGACAATTCAGACTACATCAATGCTAGCCCAATTGTAAGTATGGTAACCTATGAGAAATAATCCAAATAGTGAGCCCCTGTCTTTCCTTGTTGTTAAAATATGCTTACTTGAGGCACCTCACTGCTCAGGTTGTGCAACCCCAGGTTGTGAGCACCTCACAACACTGATGTCTCAGGCTGTCCTTTCAAATTGAAGAGAAAGAAATCTTCTACATGTGCATGCAATACCCTTGAAGTTTATGTACTAAGAAAACAAAGTCACTAGATAGTCATCGATCTACCTTGTGATACTGTCAGGGTTTCTGTACATGATATTATTAACTTACGGATTATAAATTCAATGATAGGCCCTTAGCGGAGTTTTTTCTTCTCTGAGGAGGTAAAACTTGCTTGGTTTTTTTTTGCTTTGTATTACTATCTACTGTCGTAGGAGGAATGGTTTTTGCAGTTGTGGAGAGCTGAGCTGCACAGGCTTCTGAACTTCTTCTGCAGCAGGAAGTGACATTTCCTTTTACCTCTCTTCCTCTGTTGCCCTACAGATGCATAGCTTTGTGCTTCTCTAGCTCTCCCAGTTCTTCTCTGAGCTAGCTGTTCTGAAAGCAAGAACAAGATCCCTTACCACTTGTGTATTCATTCAAACTGCAGAATAGGTCAATCCAATTTTTGCCTCCAAATACTCCAGCATGGCCCAGCTGCCCTTTCTCACCCTATGTAAGCTGAATATGAATCCTTTCTTGTCTGTGAAAGGAGATAGGGAGAAAAGGTCTCTATTTTTAGACACAAAACAGGTATGATAGAGCCAGTAGCATTGCCCTGTCATAGGGTCTCAATGGAAGTGTCATGATATCCATTTGAAGGGGGAAAAAGGCACTGTGTCCTTGACCTCCGTGAGACTGCTAGTATTGGAGTCACTTTTACTCATGGTTCTTACTCACATTAATTAGGCACCAAAAAGTTATTATAGGGAAACTATGAGAAAGAACCTAGGATGGAGAATTAGATCTCACTGCAGTGGGCTGTGTATGCCATTACCGGCTCGTTTTCCTGGGGAGTATCACTCCCCCACTTAAATCACTTTGTGTGGGCAAGGCAGCTGACAATTTGCAACAGCATGAAATTACAGGCTGCTTCCTTCCAATGTTGTTGACAATACTTTTTTCCTTAAAAAAACCCACAACTACATAGAAACTGTTCTCTGAGCTTTGTTTTTGTTACTTTCATCAGAGTTCAAAAGCTTCATTTCCTTGAACGTACAAAAAATGTTTTATTCAAAGAGTTAAAAGATGCACAGAACCCAACAAACATCTTCAGGATGCTTTTGTCTTTGGCTTAGGGTAGAGGGTAAACCAAAGCACCTGCATGCTTCAGGGATTGCCAGCTGCCATTTTAGAGAACAGGGGTAGATGCGCACAGAGTAGAGCAGGTTTTGGACTACTTTTAAGTATGTCTCTGACTAGACCAAGCTCTAGCTGGCCCCAGGATCGGGAGATCAGAGTAACTTGGTGCTCCAAGGAGCACCTTGCTTGTATCCTGCTTGTAAATCATGCACAGAGGTCCAGCTTCAGGGCTTCAGTGCTCTGTTTGCCTGTCTTCAGGGCACATTCAGACAGCTACGTTCGGTCAAGCCTTAATTTGATAGTAGAAGCTGAGAGGTTTTGTGGCAAGCACGGGAGTGGGAGGTGTTAACTGGAAGTGAGATATTGTATTCTTGTAAGAGCTTGGTTGTAATTCGCATGACTACAAAGTGGTGCAGAAGCACAATTACAGCATCTGTAGACAGTGCTAAGCCAGGTTCAGTGCTAGCAACAGTACAGAGGCTGTGTTTTTACCAAATAACCAAGGTGGGCTTCTGCAACCTGCCCAGAAGTCTGTATAGACACAGCTTAACTGGTTTTAGTACACGAATTTGGTTGGGGGAGGGATAGATTGTTGCATGTGTGTATATGCCTGTTGCAATTGTAATTCTGGTAGTTAATTACACTGATGAGAAAAGTATTAGATTAGGTACTGTTGGGTGTGGAGAGGCAGGACCAAGATGGCATAACTGGGAAGAGATTTGCTTTGTCAGCATGCCTGAAGCTAATGCAGGCAGAAGGTCTCTGCTTCCACTGCTTTAACTCTCATGCTTTTACAGAGGGTTGTAATCTTGCTTTTCCATCCACCACTTAAGGGTGTTTTCTTCTGGAAAGTTAGGATATTTATTTTTTGTAGCTTTCCCAGACTCAAGAGTTTTGTCCAATAAAACAAGTCACACTGATGAAGCAAAATGCTTATGGTTGTCTCTGTAGCTCTTACAGAAATATTTCTATGCCCAGAGATAAGTGAGTGCACGAGTGTTTCATTGAGTTAGGACAAGCACCCAGTATCTTGCATAGCCATGAAAAACTTCCAAGAGAAACTCTTGAGTTCCTCTTTCTCGTGGTAGGATAGGGACCCTACTGTATGGGAAGGAGTGCCACAGCCCACATTTGTGTAGACAACCTGTTATTCCAAGGAAAGAGATGCTCCAGATGGCTTTGTGAGTTTGTTTCACTTAAGTCAATAGTCATTTTGCTATTTTGAAAGCAATAGATAAAATGTGTGTTTCCTGAAGGTGATGCAGTGGGAGATTGGTAGAAGGAAATCACTACTTTGTAAGCCCATAGTTTGAAAAGATTCCCTGCAAACTGTTTCATTTCAAGACAAATTAAATTTCTTCAGGTTAGTGTAAATGTATTTGTTAATCTGGTATTGCTTTTGTATGAGGTAGAATATAGAAGTGACAGAGACTTTCAGTCCTGCTTCCTGCCTCAGAAGCCTACTGGAATATTATGTTGGGCACTGGATTCTGCAGTATTTGCTGTGGCTGTGCAGCCACTGCAGCCTGAGCTGGACATACGTGCTATTGCTTTTGCTGTTCATTTGAGACATTTAATCAATGTCTTTGTAAGTGTACAGTGGATGTGGAGTACCAGTAAGTCTGCCTTTATTCGCTCTTGCAAAAATCCTACCGTTTCTTTCCTTCAGACTGCTGCCTTTCAACTTAAATAACCTCAGTAATTATCATGTCAATACAGTGATGTTTCTGGTGCATTTGCGCCTTGCAGCGCTTGGGCTACGAGTGAGTATTGTAGTGAGCTGCAAGATGGGCATTAATAGCACAGGATCAGTATGGTCTGAACTGACTGGAAGAGGATTTTTCCTCCCTGCGCGTGTGAGCTGTCTGGTGAGTGAAGAGTGTAGAATAAAGTAATTATATTTGAGCTTCGGAAAGGGAGGCTTCCAGTTGTGTACATGTCGCTGGGTATCTCCAGCTTCTGGGTCAGTGGTCCAGCCTCCAGCTGGGGCTCGCTCAACCTTAACTTAAGTCTAAATGAGTGCAGCAGTACACCATGAAAAAATCCCTGCGCTAGACAATGAGCTGGCCACCTGCCCACATGTTTCTTCCTTTTAAAAAGTGCTACCCCCCTCAAGACCTCCTTTCCCTCCAATATGTTGTGAAAACTGGGGTTAGAGTGATGGCCTCACCACGGTTGGGAGTGGGTGAGGAGAATCAGCAGAGATTTAGTCCAAGTTCTTCCTGTAGGTCTTTAATTTCACTGTAGAGTGAGGCCAGGCAAAATGAGTCCTTAGGAGAAATTTGAATGGTAACAGTGAGGTAGAAATCTGTTTCCTTCCTCTCTGAAATAACATAAAGTACTATGATAATAACTCTGCTATCGGCAGCTGAATGAAAGGCTTGCAATTACAGCACAAGGAGACCCTGACTGTGCAGAATAAAACTGTGATAATTACATCTGTCATATTTGTACTTAGTCCTCATTAAATTTCGGGAAAATCATCCAGTAGTAAATAATGTGCAAGCTTTGCTTTTAAATCAGAGGTCATGAAAGTAAATGGGAATTCTGTTTTTCCTCATAGGGTGTCTGAGAGAGAAAAAAATCCCATCAACTACATTTAAAAACTCAGTTTGCTTATTATTGAAGACACCAGACTGAGGAATGTCATTAGCATGACAGTTTGTTCAAACACAGCATACAAATTTCATCACCAATAATAGACTCTGAAATTCATAATGGCATTCACAACCAGATTTACTTCTTTCATTCCATTAGGGGTTTTAAAGGAAGGATTTAAAAATTGTTTTAAATTTTAATTCAAACATGAAGATGAGTACTAGTCTACCTTTTTAATTTTAATGCTGAGATGAATGTGATTACAAAGTTCATCTGCATTTGCTGGATATGCTTTCTTTTACAAAAACAAATATACTTTTTTACTTTTAGAGACTGTCTATACTCTGTGTAATAAATACATGCATGAAAGAAGATTTTATTGGTATTATAAACACATTAAATCTGGAAACTACGCAGTAGCTTGAATCTGTACGAATTTTGAAGGTGTCAATCAGAGTTCAACTTTCTTTCTGTCATATTTGGTCTACACTGGGTCTCATTCTGATCTCATATGATTTAGGAATATTTCAGCTGGACTCAGAGGATTTAGATCAAGGTAAACATGGTGTGACTGAGGCCACATCTCACCCAGCATCTTTCTGTGTGGAAAGTAAGGATCTGACAAGCTGAGAGGGAAGGTAAAGGGCAGGAAGGAATTGGTGTATCATTTACATGAGACTGCAAAATGGTCATTGATGCCTATTGACACTTCAGTTTACGGTTTTAGAAGACTACTTAACAGGAATCTGTATGTACCACTCTCAAGTCCAAATACAATAAATTTGAGGATTTACTCCCAGAATGTATTGATTTTGCTGTATTTCATCAGCATTATCAGTGAAATCATGCAGCAGCACAATCTCTATCTAAAAACTCAACAAAATTCAGAGTTCTTCAGGGAATCCTTGCAAAGTCCTAGGATAAGGCAACTGGATGGTAGAACTCTTGCAGGAAAAACTAACAGACTAGCTTTTATTCTCTAGTAAAGCAAAGGTGGAATTGTGGTCTGATATTAATTTTACAAAGATGCAACTAACTGTGATACTGTGTTCTTTATTTATTTTCCTACTTTAAGATACTGTAAGTCAACTTTCATTACAAAGCCCTGTAGAAAAACACAAGTTGTGCCACTAACCTATCTAACATATAGGGACTTTTTCATTCAGTTTTCTATAGTATTTCTTTTCCAACAAGAAATCTGAATGCTCCTCCTTTTTGTTTCCATTTGCTTTTGACATTGGTAGTGACAGAAATCACCAGTCAAGTGCATGGTCAGTTATAGTAATCCTTGATTCCTTTCTTTCCCTGATACAAAATCATGGAAAAATAGATTGAAACATTATCACCAGAATTGCTTTTGTTGTACTGCAGCAGAAAATGAGAATTCCACCATTGCAGAACAGTTGTAATAATTGCAGCTTTTTCTTTCCAAAAATGGCTGTTCGATCCAGTTCTGATGTAAGCCTTGTGAACTTTGTGCTTTGATGGGGACATAGAGGGAAAAATCCTGTTCTTTTTGAACAATTACTATTAGGGTGATTTCTGAAGGTTGTTCCAATGTAAAACGTTAGCAAACAGTCAATTTTTGTTTTAATGCTTGATAGTATGGAGCCTGCTGTTCTCTATTCTTCTCTGGAGAATACACTCTCTGTTTTGTTTTCATGAAGTGAGAAATCTGAGGGATCCTTGAAAGAAGATAATGACTACTGACATTAAAAAAAGCCTTTTACTTGATCCTTGATTAGTTAGTTTAAAACCCATTAGTGACTTTATTTCTTTATTCCAACTTTTGTTAACTTTGATAGATTAAGATGCCCTTGGTGTTCTCAGTGACCTTGAGAGAATAAAAAAGAACATAACAAAAACATTCAGGAACCGTCCCTTGCAGTCACCTACTCACATTAAATCGAATGTGACCAGAGTAGTGGTTTTTCACACTTTTCTTGAAATATGTGGCCTTTAAAACAGTACATATAATAGAAAATTGATGAAACCAGGAATTTCATTTAATTAGTTTAATCTTTGCTTTTATTTTTGTTCAGTTAAAGATCATTTAATAGTGTGATAGGGCTTTCTGCCATCTTCTATTTGCTCCAAGCAAGAAGACTTTCTGCTCATAATTGTTTTCTGTGCAACACAATGTGCTTGGAATGTAATAATTGTAATTGTCTTTTGAATTATTGTTAAACTGCTGATACACTTCACTACTCTGTGCTTATTGTAATGTTTGCCACGTTCCAACAGCACCTTTGTGACAGAGGTTGATTAATGCTGAAATGCCAAGATTGGCCTATTCCTGATTTATCAGCTGAATGTTGAGAAGTATTTCCTCCATGACAGCGCTATTTGCATCATCCTTGATTTCTTCTGCCTTTGTTTTCTGGCATGTCTACATACAAAAGAGTTTAGTTTAAGAAGAAATTCAAAGTAAATTACTATTTTTCTAAAGTTTGATGTGTTCACTGTCGGTTACATTTCCAAGTCAGGCTCTCGTGTGTTAGACAAGTGACATCATTTTCAGGTGGATGCAGCCTACAACAGTTTCCACTGGGAGTAGCAAGTCCTCTGCAGTGCAGGTCGATTTTTCTAAGCTAAGATTTTTAGTTCCAGCATAGGAAAACATTCAAGCACATGATTAAATCCTATAGATCTCTGTGGGATTCAAAACAAAACAACAGAAATTATTTCAACTATAATGGAGCCAAAAAACCCTTTAAGCCTGACTTTGCTTAATCACATTTGGTGTTTTCAGCTGTGTTTAGTTCAGTGTCTCAATTCTTATGAAAACAAAAAAAAGTTGCCCATTTTGAAATGGTTCCTAAGGTTTTTTTGCTAATACTGCTTTCTGAAGAAAGCTAGTTTTTCCCTGATTGCAAAATACCCACAGTAGTAAATGTCCTGCTATCAGAATTGCTTTTGTCAAAAGGCAAAGAAAGCAAGGTTGAAATTTGTTGTGAGCAATTGCTTGTTGTGAAGAGTTATTTGCTGATAAGAGAAGCATCTCAATGAAGCTCAGAATAAAATGATGGTATTATAGACATCCTGGTCAAGGTTTTTTGTAACTATGGGTGGTGAATCAAAAGTAAGCTTTTATTCTAAATGGATTCAGTGACTTCATTCTACCTGTGTTGTCATGGAGAATTTTAATATTAAGTCCGGCTTAATTATACATCAGAAAATTAGAAACATAAAAGTGTTCTCTTCCTTTTTGCAACATTCATCATATTGTTGTTCTGTTAGAATAACTTACATCTGTTCTTTTATGGTTCTTCCCTCTTTTATGTTGCACATAATTATGAGGTGCCTTCTTTTACGCTGACATGTACCATCACTGAAAATTTTGATAGGCTATGAATAAATTCAGTAGATGCCTCTTAATGCAAATGTGACTCACATTCATTCTTATTCAGATCTTTACTTATGGAACAGAATCGTGTATTGAGACAAATTCTGCCTTCAGCTACATGGGTATAAGTTAACTCTCGCCGACTTCGGTGTCACTGAGTCACACCCACACATCTGAGAGCTGAACTGGGTCTCTTTTCTTTATGTTCAAAGTTTTGTCTTGCCCAGTTCAGGGTTAGAATGAGTTTGCTTGGGTTTTAATCCCATCAGCAGATCTTCTTTTTCAGCAGAATGGGTCCTAAGATTTAGAACCAAGAAAACCACCCATCAGTTCGAAAACATTCATTGTAACACGCTAATCCTATTTACTCTTGATGGTTTTGTTTCTTAGATTCTTTATTTTTTCTGCTCAGTGAATTTTCTGCTCCTTGAATTAAATGTAATAATTAAGATCTTTAAGCAGAACTTCCTCTATTGAGGCTAAATCCGTGCATTTAGATAAATCAGCTAACCAGAAAAAGCCAGAAACTGAATTTGTTCCCCATTTTTGCTGGTTTTTAGTTACATGTGCCCTTGACAGGCACGGTGGAAATGGAGAACATATTTAGATGTGTGGCGCATTCTTAACACTCAGTGTAGAAAAATGTTTCAAATGGCTCCTAGGTTGCTATGAAACCATGAGTACTGATCTCAAATAAATGCCTTTGTCAACCACCATAAATGATCTTACGCTGCATATTGAGGACATAGGACATTGCTCATCATGTGTGCTGATAGTCATCTGGTAGCATCAGTCTTTTGTGAAAAAAGGTCTCCTCTGAGCTTATAAATAGAAATAAAATTCTTTGCTTGCCAATAAAGGATGGAGGGATGTGACAGTCCTTTAGGAAGTCCGTTGTTTCTGCCCTCGCATACTTTCTGTCTCTAAAACAGCAAGGGATTTTCTTTTAAATAAAACCAGTCTGTGTTCTCTCTCCTTATTCCAGATGGACCATGACCCCCGAAACCCTGCATATATTGCCACCCAGGGCCCTCTCCCTGCTACTGTCGCTGACTTCTGGCAGGTAAGTTAAACATTTCATTGAAAACTGAATTTCTATTACAAGTCAAATGTTTTCCTGTGCTTCTAGAAATGTAAGGTGTATAAAAATCTGTTGTGCTTGAGTCACAATAGGTGGAAAAACCTTAGTTGAAATGTCTTCTTAAAATCTAGTACATGGATATTATGTAGACATTTATGTATATGACAAGCCCTGCTAAGAAAAAGTTGATCTGGAAATTATATTGAAAACCTCAAGCCAAAGTATTCATATTTTAGAGCCAAACTTCAGGTCAGGTCTCCGTAATTAAACTGCTGCCAAGGACTGGATGATTTTCAGAGGGCCCGACCTTCTTAAGAGTGTAGCCAGAATTCATTGTCATTCTCCAGATCAAAAAGGACCTAACACTACGTGCCATGAATTTTTCCATTGAAACCTACTTCGCACATGTCCCAGTTCCCCAAAATGCTTAAATTCTTATGTATTTTCCCTACCACAGGTAGCTGAGTTAAAGGCTGAGTTAAGACCCTGCTGCATAGTTAAGTAGGTGCATCATTTTTGCAGGACTGAGGCTAAAGGCAGTAGTTACTGATGCACAAATATGAGCATACTTTGCATGCAGGTTTTTTACGTGCTGGTGCAGCTCTCAGATTTGGACATACACACACCGCCAGGCTAGGTGTGTGAGATTGCGTGACAGATATGCTGCATTAGGTATTCCTTTGTAAGTGTAAAAGCGTGCCTGAAAGCTTACTGAAGCTGTTTGGGGAGGAGGTCAACTGGGGCTTACTATCAACATGAACATATGTTTTTATTTTTTGTTTTGCATTACGAATTTAGAAACTTTTGTTCTGAAGATAAAGAATATCTATGTAAAAATTTCAGAAATGCCATTGTATTTTAGGAGCTTGCATCAGTTGAAATAATCTCTCTTCATCTGCAACACTTGGTCTGTGATTAGAAGGTGTTAACTGATCCCTATTAAAGACATTTCTCATGTCACAATTTCCTGCTGTCTCTGATGGGGAATCAAGACATTTTCAAAAAGTTTGTTTGATTTTGGGTGCCTGGATATTTAAATGCTCAGTCTGAGATATTTTGGGCCTGGTTTTTAGAAGTCCAGAGCAAATTCTTTCTGCTTGAAGTCAGTTGAGCTGTTGTTCTGGCTTAAATTTTCAAGTAACTTGTGATTTTTGTCTTCAATATCTTTTTTCCTTTGGTGAGTGGATTCCTTATATCAGGCATGATATTTGAAAATGTGTTTCTTAAGTAAGTTAAACATGCAAAATCAAATACCATGTTAGCTATTCTGTAATGATATTTTATGATTACTAAGGCGCAGGGGTTTTAATTGTAAATTTTTGCATATTTGTATATTTATGGTTTGTGTATTTTTACCTGTTAGTGCACCTTTACATGTCAAAAAAAATGTATGTTCTCATTTTTAAAGAAGTTATTTAAAGAATAAACTTTGTATAAGCACTGCTGCTGACACAGAAATCAGAATTAATCATACCACCATAGTATGAATGATATGTTTTGTTCTTCTCCCTTTCTAATTCAAACAGTTAGGCAAACTGTTTGCACAGACACAGAGCAACTAGAACCAAAACATTATTTCTTTGTTCTGTGATCCAATCTTCTTCATTTCAACTTTGTACTCAAAAGGTCTCTTTCTTGACTTTCTTCATGCTATTTGTGAGTGGAGAGTCTTCACTTTCCTTCACTTCCCTTCTGCCCTTTTTAGCGATTTCTCCTCCCGGTTATCCATCAGTGAAAGTTCACTCCATCTCCCCACCAAATTTGCTGTATACATCTCCACAGAAATCATTTGGCAACCGTGGTTCAGCTTCTGCTCAACTGTGGCTATGTGTCCATTTTTGATGTGATATTCTCTTATTGTTTCTTCTGTTAGGTTCCATAGAAAAGTATGTTTCTTACATTTATTTTGATGATGTCTGTTACCTCAGCATAACAATCTACCGATGTCAGATTGGCCCATCACCCACTTTTCTTAAACTTAAACTTCCTACAGACCGCGTGTCAATGTGCCGGTTCCTGTCCCAAGCTTTTTACATGGCCCAGGGTATCAACCAGGTGTAATAAACAAGCCAGGAGAGATTAACTCCTTACAGAACACTGCATCCATATCCGCTGAAATGGAGTAGGTCCATTGTACAAATCAAAAGCCATGGTTTGACGTTGCTGCAGTTTATATGGAGCAAATGCAGATGCAGGAGCAAAGTTTATATCCATTTTTCACCTAATCATGCCTATTTTAAGGTAAAGCATTAGAAACCTGAACTTGCTATGGAAAATAAGAGTATTAACTCCCGTCAGGGCAGAATCCCTTGATGTTTACTTGAATACAATCTTCTGTAGTTTATACAGACCATGGTGCTGCCACGGGGGATTGTTTAAAAATTCAATTATTCATTCCTGATGCATCTTCTCAGTGGTTCTCCTCCCTTTCCCTCCTCCACTTAATACCAGCTGTTGCTGAGCTGTTGCTTTTTCCCCCTTTTGTGTGCTCAGTGAAGCAGTTTTCTGACTGAGAGTGAGAAGAGTGACTGACTCCAGAGAGACCTGGGACTATTCTGCTGTTCCTTGTCTAAATGCACAATGTCATGCTTTAGCAAGTCCAGCAGAAACTCTTGGAGCTTGGCATCACCTTCTATGGCAATGTTTACTAGATGTATTGCTTCCTATTTCTGCAGAGACTTAGCTGCTAAGATTCCCAAGAGCCTAGCTGCATGGTGGGCATCAGCCACTCCATTTTATCTTGGCTGAAAGGCTACCCCAGCAAGAAACTGTTATAATTGTTTCCATTCCTGTAGGCATTTCAAGCTCATTTCTAGAAAACACTTGTCTACAAAGCATTTGTTTTACTTGAAAGCGTAAGACAACTTTCTTGGCATTTACAACACAGCTGATATCTGTGATGAAATCCAAACTGCTCCTGATTTGTCCTGACTATCTAGATTTCATGCTCGAATTCCAGAGAGACAGTTTCTAAATCTAGTTTCCCTTAAACTTGCATTAGATTCTTCCACCCATCAGTGACTGTGTCTACATTAGCAAGCAGTGTGGCCCACTAGGAATGGATTTGTAGAGTGTCACAGTATTTACTTTGTAGGTTTTGCTTTAGACCGACTGTTCAGTGGTCCAGTGGACCAAATGCCTGTTGGCGGGGGACAAAGCTACAGACGCATCTGGAGGAAGCTTCTTCCAAAAGGAGCTCAGTTCCTGAGCTCTAACACTGCTCTGCAGTGTCTGCTGCTCTTCATGGCTGTCAACTACATGGTCATGTGGTCACATCCATTATCTCTATTTAAGACCAAACAGATGATTTAGTTGTGGATAATCTTTTTTCCTAGTTTTATTGGCCGGCCCCTCTAAAACCTGTTATGTTGATCCAGTGCCCAGTATTTTTGTGCAAGTGCTATTAGACACTTAGCAATCAAATTCCCATTTACTGTTTTCAAGTTGCCCAGATCTGAACAAAGATCACGGTCAGCTCAGTGTCTTCTCTTTCCCAAACTTGGCAAAGCTTTTTCATAAAGCGTCGATGATGCTTTGTCCAGGCTCATCTTGTTTAGCATTCTTACTACTGGTGAGCAAACCCATGCCTAGTACCACTATGGGACTGGAGCAGGACCAGTTTCAATCATCTCACTAGTGACCACTTCTTGGAAGATTATGTTCTTTTTGGTAAGGTGAGGAAAAAGAGCAGGTATTGTTCTTCAGTACCATCTAACTTGAGGCACTAGTGCTGGCCATTAGACTCAGGATTTTCTGTACACCGTTCTGTTCATTTGGGTTTTCATGTTGACCTGAGACAGATCAGCTTGATGGAAGTTCTTCTTTCAAAGACACAGTCTTTGAGCTGGAGAGAGTCCAAACTCCTGTATATTGTTCATTTTCAAATGATGTTCAAACTTGTATATGTTGTAAAAATAATAATGATAAAAAAATGCAAGACTCTTACTCTGGCTTTTCTAATCACGTAAGACCACTTCCAGGCATCAGACTTCCACAGTTGTCTGTGTCCCTCCAGTTTACTTCTCCAGCTCCTTACAATCTTGGCATAGGTCCTCTAAGTCAGCAAGTGCCAAGTTAGAACTTTCCTGGCTTACCTATTTCTTTGAAAACTTTCTAGCTGCAGGAGTTGTGTTATTAGTCATCTCATTGATCTGTTTTGCCACAGGACTTCCTAATCTGTCTGGATACTCTGTGTTTGCGGCTCAAGCAGAGATTTCATCTCTGCCTGCATGTCATCTCTTAGACCGCTCTGGAAATTTTCCAGCTACTACTTTAATTAATTTTGAAAAGCCTCCAGCTGATTTAAGTCTTCTTTTAATTTCATCTGGTCTTGTTTTCATCTCTTTTTACCAATTACTATTTCTGAGAGATACCCCCTTCATTGATTCTATTTTCGTTCAGTGGGAATTCCACCTCACGATTCCCTTTCTTGAAAACTGGATGCCTCTCCTCACATGGTATTAATCCATTTTTACCTGAGTGGTTAAACAATTTGCCAGGTCTGTGGGTTGTTTTCTTCTCAGCTGGAAAGAGAATTCATCCTCAGGATAGGGTTTTGCTTTGATATAGTTCCATTTTATTTACAAAGAAAGTACAGAGTTTTATTTCCTTGAACAAAGGCAGAATCAAATAACAGGCAATAACTTCTTTTTTCCAAACCTCATTCACCCAGTGTTTTACCCCCAACCTCTCTTTCAGCTTTTCTTCTACCAGGATCACAATGCTAGTTTGTCGAGCTGTGCTGGTGGTTTCTTTATTCCTTTTACACATTTTTGCTGCTTATCTGGATTAATCATCTTGCCTTGATTAATGCCTCTCTCTCTACATTAAGCATATCAGTTTCTAGAGAAACTCATGGGTCCATATGCTTCACGTTTCGCTTGGTTTTGATGATAACTTCTGTAATTTCAGTTATCAGGCTCCATAAAAGAGTTTGCTTGTTTCTTACATTTATCTTGAATGAAAGGTGATGATTTTGTCCAGCAGCTTCAGTGAGATTTCACTCAGCTCTTTCACATAACGCTATTAAAATTCAACATCTCTTTGAACATAATTCAAAAGAAAGAGGATGTAGAACATTTCTGATCTATAACAAGTTTTCGCAGCAGGAGTTCCATATTGTGAATAATTCTGGAGGCATAAAATTTTATTATTTTCCGTATGTGCTGGGTTATAATTCCATGAAGTATTTGACATGAAGTACATGTCTTAACTTGCAAAGTATTCTAAGAAGCAAGGGATGATAATATGCAAGAAACTATTCCTAGGAGTTAGGATATTTAGAACCAACTGTCCTTCCACTGAAAAATTGTTCTTAATTATGCCAGTTTTATAAATTGAATGTCTGCTTAAGGTTCGTTGTCTCCAAATGGAGATTTCTGGAGGAGGCCATCATTTTCCCCTCTGGAAAGGACCCCACATTATGCCTTGCTTTCATAAATCTACCCACATTTGCCCTTCTTTCCCCTCCCCCTTTTTGGAGGGAAGTGCATTTTCATGGTTTTTTATTTTACCATGTTAAGTGAAATAGAGGGAGGGATCAGGCAGTTCCTGCTAAGTGACTTAAGAGGATATGCTTTAGTTGCCTTAGAAAATGAAATCACATATGATGTATATTTTTGTAAGTATTTGTTGTCTTTCTGTGATGTCCTGCCTCCATGACCAACATAATTAATAAGTATATGAACATTCTATAACTTCTACAGGAGTAGAGAAATACTATTTTTCTCATTTTGCAGACGTTCAATAAGGTTCAAAGCACCTACAACAGTAAGTCATGAGATTAAATACAGTCAACCCTTGTAGTTTGGACCAGAAAATTCCCTGGCTTTTGCCTGAATAGGTCTGTAGCTTAGGCTAGATAGTTCCCCAGATGCCTTAGTCCTTGAAGGGCTCCAGTCTGGCAGGGGTGACAAAGCAGATGCCACTTACGGACAGCACTGAGGCAGACATAGGACGAGGAAGGCAGACTTCAGGTGCTGCCCCTTTGTGGTTAGGATGCTGCTCCAGGAAGCGAGAAAGAGCTTCATCCTACGTGTTCTGAATCAAGCCCGTGCTCTTCATTACCCCATCTTTCCTCCACTATTTGCCAATACATGAAATACTCTTGAACTTGGGAATGCTCTTCACCCTTCTTGTTAAAGCTGGGCATCTGTTGCCAACAAACCAAAAGAAAGCTCACTGGAGTGGAGGTTTACACTGTTGTGATTATGGGAAGTGGAGAGACCTCATCTCTGCTCCTTTGATTATTTTCTGTTTTTATTGCAAGACTATTAAATGTAAAGTGCAGAAAGAGCCCCAAGAGTAAAAAGTAGAGCCCTAATCTGAGCCAGGGAGTTCGGTTGACATTTGCTTTTCATTGCCCTCGATGCTGCATTTCTTAATCTAAAACTATTTTTAGAATAATTTTTCTCTACCCATATTCAGGAGTATATTAGCAGACTCAGTTCAAAAACTGACTATTGTTTTCCTCCCAGATCACACCAGCATGTTAAAAACCCAAATCCGGAGTTGCAGTCTTCAGGACATGATAAATCTTTGCATTTCTGTTTGGCAGCACTTGCTTTTCTCTTCCAGTTTTTGAATTCAACAAAAGAAATACAAAACACTGTCAGTCGATTGTTTCCTGTGTAAAAAGGATTAGTCATCAGTGATCTCCAAGGGCGAATCCCAGTGGGCAGAAGACCATGTCCCTGTAGCTGAATGAGTCTCCCTGCAAAATCGGTGTTCCAAGCCCATGGGCTAAGTAAGAACAACTGTACCAAACCTTCCCCTGCTCTAATTGCTGGTTTCTGTGCTCCCAGTTCAGCATGTTTTGTGAGTGCTGAAATTAATTTACAGACTAAATTATTTTTCTGCATTTTGTTCTTCTGTGCAGAACACAGGGCTTTCAAGCAGTCTTGATTCCCAAGTTTTATTTTCCTTGCTTGGAATGGGACTTCCTGCATGTCTAATCAGTTCTCACCTTCAGAAAGAAGAGCAGATGAAAAGCGACACAAAGCAATTCAATGTGTAAAATATGCATATTTTAATTTAATAAAAGAAAAACAGCAAGGGAGAGATAGGCACAGAACAGTAGCCCCTAGAGCTCTAGTAACTTGTCAAGCCATGTGAAATAAATATAGCATTAGGAATTCCATAGGCGTTCAGTAAAGGAGTGCATATTTACCATACTCACTTCTAATTATGGCTCCAGTTGGAGAAGGTACTTAGAAGTGGTCCTTTTAAAATTTCTGTCCCTTTATTGTTTAGGTTCCACCTTTCCAATACTGAAGTGAAAAGCTAGTTACTGGTGATTTGGGTGGACTGTCCCTCCTTAATGTGGTTTTGTCAGCACTGCAATACTAAGTAGCGCTGCTATTTAAATTATTTAATAATAAGGCTTGAGTTAGGAGTCTGCTGAGAAGAATAAGAGCAGTTTATGTCTCTCTGAGAGAGCAGAAGTTATTGCAACACATACAGTCATCCTGAGTTTGCCTTTCCCATTGACTTCCAAACAAGCGTTGCTGCAACAGCAGGGCCATAACACATGGAGCCAGTCTGACGACCACGTTTTTATATATGGTCCTCTCTGAAGCTGTCTTTTCAACTGCAAAAGTCAGATAATTTTTTTAATTAAACATAGATTGTTGATCATTAATTTTTCAATCTACAGATTTGCTTAGCTGTCTGGCACAGCTCTGACTTTGCAAATGGCAGCTCTGACTGCCAGATTTGACCCATTTCATATCAAAATGATAAGTCATTTTCAACCAAAAGGTTTCACAAAAGAGGTTGCTTTTTGACTGGCATACATGGTGAAGTTCTAGTTGATAACAAAAATCTAAATTCCCCCCCAATTTTTTTTTTTTTTAGTTAAAAGCTCCCCCCGCTTTTTTTTAACCCATTAAAACATTGTGTTTTGGGCTTAAAATGTTCCAGAAAATATAATTTTCTGACTGTCTCCATTCAGTACAGTGTTTCCTATTTCCAATGGAGAACTTGAGAGAAGTCACAGTTGAGTTAATTACTTTCAAGATATGTAATGGGATGAATATTATCTGATCCAGAAAGGATTAGTACCTTGCTTTGTTGTTTTAGGAGTTGTGTTTATTCATGTTGAGTTTTGACTGTCATTAGAAATTATTTGGGTTTTGTTTGCTTGTTTGTCTGCTTTTCCAAACAGTTGCATTTACCAACTATTTGGGAAGCCTAAAAGACTGAAAAGGTGAATTCTTTAGTTTACTGGAGATCTCTCCCAGAAAGCAGCTGGTATGATTAGCCTGCTATTTTTGGTGAACAGGCTGGACTTAACTGATTATCCCATCTATTTCCTACTTTTAAGTCATCACATTTTAGAAACTTCTCCACCAGTGTCTGTCAAAAGAAGAGTGTCAGGTCGGAGCACATGTCATTTCCCCATCACTAAACTAAAGAAGAAAATTACTGAAAAAGGGGTTTGGGGTGGATCATTCATTATAAAAAGAAGCTTAGAAATGATGAAGTGTCTGAAAAAAATAAAAGGATTCATATTAACTATTTTATTTACAAGCTAGTAAACAAGGCAATTTTAAAATACAAGCTTTCAAAAACTGGCGTTATATCGGATTTGTGGCAGTGTTGTGGCACTGATTCTCCTATTTGTGCCTTTATTTTTCTCCTTACTTGAAAAACCAATCCTGTGCTCTTTTGCAAGTAATTCGTACTAAATACAATTAATCCCAATGCAGAAGTCCTTTGAATGGGACTGGCATACTAGATAACCACAGCGTGAGGTCTCTACATGTGGTGGATTTCATCAACAGGAAATCCTGCGGATGTCAAATGCACTGCTCATCTTTGGGTTGCAGGATTCAGCCCTTAATTTGCAGTAAATGGAGAGGGATGGTGTTATTCTTGCCTACGAATTGTTTTGAGAATGATGCATACGGCAGAACCTCATTAAAGATCATTAACATGTTACTGTCTAGGCATATAGGCTGAAGGTAGACATGTCACATAAAATTACACACTGTCTTCCCTTTTCAGCAAAGCATGCATTGCAGAGCTCTATAGTGAGCTCCTATACATAACTCGGACTTTATCACTTCCGTTCAGAAGACTCCATTCAACATTTCTTCTTCTCCTGGAAGTATTACCATGAATTACAAACATGAAACTGCCTGTGCTAAGTGATCGAAATAAGTTTAGTTTTATATATTATATATAAAACTAATATATTATACAATAAAACTATATATTATACATTATAATATATATTATATGTGTATAATATATGTTATAAACTGTTATGTATAAACTATATATTATACACGTATAATATATAAAACTATATATTATACGTTTTATATATAATATATAATATTGATTATGTAATATATAGTTTATATAAAAATGTATATATGTATATTTCATTTTCATAAACACTTAGAGTCTAAGGCTTAATTTTGCTGGGCTCTACCTAAAAAGAAAAACCTCTGCCCTGAAGACCTTGTGTTCTCTTTATTCCTATGTCACATGCATTGACTTACTTTCTATTGTGCAAGCATACAGAGTTCAGAATTACATGAATGACTGTGAATTTGCAACTGAACCTCCTCCTTGATTCTCTAACCCCAGCTGAAATGTCTGTTTGGTAACCAGAGGCACTTCTCCGAAGGCTGTACTGGGACTGTGCAGACCAGGTCTGTGCAATCTCTTCCTTCATTAATTACAAAGACACACTCCTTGGGGCCACTTTCTAGCACGTGGCCATGTCTGGACACTCTGAGCACAGCAGTGTGTTAGGTGTTGGGAGATGTGGCTTCTGAAAAACCCATCGCCAAGTTAAAGATGGGGCGGTGGGCAGGCAACAGTATAAAACTCTGAACTGCCTTTGAATCATCCCGCTTCTGCGTTATTTGGAAAGACATCCAGATAACAGCCTGATGGTCTAATATTTAAGTTATCAAGGAAACAAAGAAAATGCTGTAGTCCTCCAGTCACAGGCTTGTGAGTCTTAGTGAAAATCCCATCTCAATGGTAAGCACAGGAGATGCAGTGACAATTGCTTGTAACAGGGTTGAGGGCACTAGATTGTATTACCTTCTTGATTTAGTAGATTTGACTTCTACATTTTCACACAATGACCTAAAAGAAATATTATACCCCAGAGTAACTTTGAAATTGTTTGTTTAAATTAACTTTCATTTGGATTTATGCTTAATGAAATCTTCAGAGATGCAGACAGCCCCTCTCTAATGAAATGCTGTATCTTTGAACCAATGAATAGGGTTGCCAAACTGTAAGGATTCCTCTCTAAACGAGTGGGCTTTTATAATGTTACACTTGGGTGGCACAAGCAGAGTGCTAGATGATTAGTTTATGGTCTACATCATTGTATTTTTATTACACTCATAAAAACTGTGTTTCTCCTCATTTTCGTAATGGCTTCAATGAGCTTCTATACCTTCTAGAGGCACATTAAATCGTTATGTGATGAAAGTACTGATTTACTGGGGCTAGTTTTAAAGTAAGATACATGTTTTGAATTCCTATCTTAGTCTGATCGCTGACTGAAAAAGGTGAAACTACGTTAGAATGAATGAAATCTATATCATCTTCCTTACATACAAAGAAGGTTCCCAGTGCAAAAACAAATGCAATACAAAAAAGATACAAATAATAAATCTACGTCTGTCTATAAAATAAATTATCTATCAACTTAAAGTATTTTTGCTGGTTTTGTGGCATTGTGAGTTTTTAACAGGAGGATGAGTGGATTACAGATATTTTTTGTTAAAAAATCTTTTTAAGAGGGGAAAAAAAAGAAGATTAGAGGTTATTTTTATTCGTTACATTCAACTGTAATTTTTTTCCCCACTTCTGTTCAAATTATAAATAACCCTATTCTGTGCAAACCCTAGATTCATTTCTCTAAATAATTCTAAGCTGGTTTTAAAAGTTGTTTTAATTATGTTGCAAAATGCAAAAAGGAAGAAAAATGTTATTTGTTTCTCTATATGCAAGCTATTCTTAAAAGAGAAGACAACATCATTATCCATGAATGGGAAACCTTTTTATTTGATATGTAATTAAAAAAAATAATCCTTGAATTGAATGTATCATCTCATCTTTGCACAGTTTAGACAAAGGCCTTTTTTGTTTACAAAATTTACATGTCAATACAGTTGCTTATAAATATTTCTGTGAAATAAACATAACCCTTCACAAAAAGAGCAGTTTACTCTTCATTCAGTAATTTTATATGCTAGCAAAAAGACAATGAAAGTTGTATGCAAATATAACATCAATGTACAGCATAATAATAACAGTTTTTAGTGATTATGCTGCTTGGTATTAATTCATAGGAGCCTTTTTGTTCAGCCATGGGCTGTGTTTGGAACAGAGATACGCCAGACCAGAGCATCTCTGCTTGTTCTGCTGTATGTGGGAGACATCCACAAATCCTTTAGTTGAGGATGCGCTGGATTCCGTATCCTACGCTGTAGCTGGTCTAAATTATTAAGCACTCATGCTGGTAGTGAAGATACGCCGTGTACGCTGTTTTCCTCTGTTCCTGCTGTACCTGTGCTCCGTGAGTGCACGGGCTGCAGCAGGAGCTGGATTTGCCTTCTAGCTCCAGGGGAAGAAAAGGAAAGTAAAAGGGGAAAAGAGAGAGAGAAAAGAGGGAAGGGGGAGGGGGGAGGAGAATGAACAAAATGAGGAAAGAACATTAAAAGAAAAAAAAGAAAAAAGGAAAAAAGACAGAAAAAGAAATTAAGAAAGAAAATAAGAAAGGAAAAATGGAAAGAAAGAAAGAAAAGAAAAAGAAAGAAAGAAAAGAAGGAAGAAGAAAGAGAAAGATAAAGTAATGCACATTTGCAACAAATCTTTTATAAATGTGCTTTTGGAGGGACCATCTCTCCGTCTGAAATGTTTCTGGAAGAACAGATTTGGTTTGGGGTTTCCCTGCCTTTTCCTCGTTACGGTTGTTCAGATGCAACTTTTACGATTGTTTCAGCAACGCAGCAGTTTAGTAGCTTTTGCTACGTGCTGAACTGTAAAAAGAAATAGGGCTGAAGACACAAACAGGTTTCAGTACATGCAACTTCAGTAGGTCCATGCTGCTTTGGTATTAAATATCAAAACCCAAATAGCTGTGTGTTCCGCAAGCATCGTTCAGTGTTCACTTTGCGGGTCTAAAAGTTTGCCAGAAAAGCAGCTGAACACGGTACCAGGAACAAGGAGAGATTTTGTGGAAGACCCGAATTGAAATCGCTGGAAATTCTTTAATATTTCATGGACGCCTGCAAAATATGGTGCCAGTTTATTCAGGGATTTGAAAGCAGCTGCAGAGTAAAAGTGTCTAATGAAAATGAAATAAATTTCCTGTGAATGGAATAAATTTTGATTGTGTGTCTGAGTGCAGTAATTATACATGTCACGCAGTAATTAGGCAGTCACAATGTGGCCACGGTGTCTTTCTTTGTCTGCAGATGGTCTGGGAGAACGGCTGTGTCGTTATTGTCATGCTGACACCCCTCGCGGAAAATGGAGTCAAACAGTGCTACCACTATTGGCCAGACGAAGGGTCAAACCTCTACCACATCTATGAGGTACCTAAACAAAATATCTGGTTGTAAACGTGACAGTAAGTGTACGGGTTGATTTCCTACGGGGCAAAATGGGGTTTAAGCTGACCTAACCTGGAGGTCGGCTCTTAAGTACTCTTCGTGTGCCTTCGAGTAGTTCTAAATTTGTGAGAAATTCAAGCACAGTTTTAATAGCGAGGTAGTTTCCGCTGAATAAAATCTAGTAAATAATCAGCCAAGTATTACAATGAAAAAAGGACAACAATCTGGTTTTTCAAGCGGTTTTGCAAGTGGTTGAAATGTGAAACCGTGTATTTATATTTTATAGGAAAATAGTATTTTTAGAACTAGTGAATTTTGCCTTAGGAAAACCATATGTATATCTTTGTAGAAAAGCCTCTATATAGCTTTAGTAATTAATGCTATCTATTTTTACCTCTTGCCTCCGTCACAACAACAAATATATATTTTTATTTTCTGCTTTACCTCTCTAGCCGAAAATATTGTATCACCAGTTTTGTTGCAATGTAACATTGATAATGGCTGTCAGATTTTTCCACTTGTCCAGCTGAGTAGAGGAAGAAAATAGTGCCACAATGCCAAATATGAAGAATAGGAAAATGTGAAGAAATAGAGTTATTTAAACCAAAATGTGAACAAACTTTTTTCTGCATTTCAGCATTTTTGATGCTTACTTTTCTACGTAGCAGAGGAAACTGACTTTTCACTTCTCATGTGAATTCAACTCTGAGATTTTTAAGACCTCTGAGCATGGCCTGGGCAATGCATTGTAGGCATTTCCGAGTAGAAAGCGACTGGCAGCCTAACGTATTTTCAGGCAGTGTCTTTTGTATTCACATAACGATATAAAGTTTCAATTTAGTGATTATTCCTTTTGCATTAAAAGTCTCAAGAATTTCTTTTGTTTTCAATAAAATAGCAGTGGCAGCTAACGCCTTCCTGACAACTACGCCGATTGCTAAATCAGAAAGAAATATTTTGCCAGCACTGGCCAATTTGCTAATAAAAATAAAACTTTCGTGCAGTTCCTTCATCCCAGCTATCTTACACCTGCAATCCTGAAGATGTGGCTTGCAACCGGAATTGCTGATCTCCGTCTGTTCCTTCCTGCGGGGTGTAGGTAAACCTTGTCTCTGAGCACATCTGGTGCGAGGATTTCCTCGTGAGGAGCTTCTACCTGAAGAACCTGCAGACGAACGAGACCCGCACAGTGACGCAGTTCCACTTCCTCAGCTGGAACGATCAGAGGGTTCCTGCTTCCACAAGATCACTGCTGGATTTCCGCAGGTAAAGCACAAAGTATGGCAGTTCATTTAAGATGATACAGACCTGAGGAACTAAACTAGTCCTTTTAATTGTCCTTTAAATATTTCTGGTTTGAAAGGGTGTTCCTCAGCCTGTGATGCCACAATGCTCAACTAACACAGAAATCTGCAGTAGGTTGATTTTTAGCGTTGTCTCACACGTAGATGTTGCCTGGTTTTAAGACATACTCGTTTCCCATTTAGAGATCGATTCCTTTCCTCCCTTTGTACAGCTCTTCGGTGCTTCTGTATTTCTTTGTTTTCCAAGTATTTATCCATTCTGCAACTTCCAGGCTTTTTGTGTGGCTGCCCTATGATCCTTATTGCAGGAGTCTCACAAATAAATTATGTACTATGAGCACGCTTGAAAAAAAGAATCACAGTGGAGTCATGTGGCAATAACGGCATTCCCGTGGGAGCGTTTGCTCGTAAGGATCAAACAGTGAGGGCTCTAGACTTTCTTTGGCTGCAGGAAGGTGGAAATTTGAGAAAGCAGATGAAAATGTTGACAAAGCATACCCTCTGGAATTTTAAAGAAAGTCAACGTGGCTTTAAAATACAAATATACAGAGGCAAAACCTGTGAAAGTCCTTGCCACCTTCTCTAATGTTTGCTGTGTCTATCTAAATTTTAATTTGAAAATTAAAGCCATGCATGATAAATACTGGAGCGAAATAATCTTCATTTGATTGCAAACCGTGCCCAGTGCATCATGTGTAGGTGTTAGTGTGTATCAGCTAATCCACAGCGATACGCTTATGACTAATGAAAAGAATCTCCGGGAGGTTTGGGGAGTTGCTTCTCAATCCACAAGCGGCCTGTGGGATCGTGTGTTTCCCTCTCTGTACTCCGATATTACCTACAACCCCCCGAAGTGATTATAAGGGGCTCAGTGCTCAAAAGGTCCAAACTTGTTTCTTTCAGTAAGTGCTGGGAGCTCTGACTGATGCCAGTCGGAGTTACGCATCTGCACCTGAGGGGAGAGGCTGGCCTATATCCAACGGGAGCTGGTTGCACAGTTGTCTGTTGGCAAAATTTTACCCTTAAAAATTTCGGACTAAATGCCACCCTTCATCCATCAGTATTCTTGTACGTATTGCAAGGCTTTTCAAAGCAGAGAGTCATCTCACACGGTGCAGGTCAAGTAACGGAGTACAGCCGTACTGAGTCACTAGGAACTATGGCTTGGTAAGAATATAAGGACATGCTACAGAATCGCAATGCAAAAGCAATAGCGGAGGAAGGAAGCACGGCCATAGGATGGAGTTGAAACTGTAATTGAATTTTCAAGGTTTTCTTGCCTGGGTTCAAACTTTAATGTGGTTTTTATAGGTTGATTTCCCTTTGCTTGTGGAACTTGCCTGTAGTGAATTTCTGTCCTGAAAATTCTGAATTGGTTCCATTAAGTCGTGCGAGGCTGCAGCACGGAGCCAACACAGCGTCCAATTTTGCCCTTTTTGAAGTTAGTGGGAAATTTGCTAGCAATTGTAACTAGACTATAAATGAGCCTGTACAGCCAGGACGTCTGAAGTTCGGAGCACCTCGACTCCGACTTGCTTCAGTGAGAATTGAGGTCCCTGCGTGAACTGCAGGATTAGGTCTACAGTAAGTCGCAGTTCACATCGCCAAGAAAGCACTGCTTAGAGTGACATTGTGTAAGGGTTAAATAGCCATGTTGAAGAAGTGTTGTGCAATACTTTGAAAAAGAAAAATGATAACTAGGTGAGAAAAGTAGTGGAGCTGCCATTCTTTGTATTTAAAGCCAGTATGGGAATGAACCTGTTAAGATTTAATTGAATTCTGAGTGTTCATTTAATATGTATTCACAGTCCAGTGTAGGGTACTGTAATCATTTGCTACGTGCAGATTTTGTACAATGAACTCATAATACTGAATGCATAGTAAAATTCCGCCCGAAAAGGAATTTTGGCATGCACAATAGCTGGTCTATGAATCTCAGTTTTCTTGGTCATCTGATGTTGCTGGTTTTTTAATGACAAAAAAACCTAATGCACTATTGCTAAAATAATGTATTTGGAATTCATTTATACAATACATGTTTTGCACCTGAAGCGTCCTATTTAAAGTACAAACACGGCTGGATTACGACAGCTGAGTCATAAAGCCCCCAGAATAAACGTCTGACAGTGCTACCATACTCGTAGTAGGGTAGTGCTAGGAAGGGGCTGCTCTCATTCCTTTTAATCTATGTTTTTATGTGCATTCAGTGTGTTTGTATATATATATGGATATGTGTGTATATTTATATATTCACATACATATATGAAATTAAGCATATACATAACCAACCCTCTATTTTTTTATAATTCATCACCAAGAAAAATTGGATTCCCAAAATTACCTTGCCCAGAGTCTGTGGAAATATGGACCTTAAAATTTTTATTGAAGTAAATTTTGCAAGTCTCTTTGAAAACTGAAAGCTTACATTTCTCTTACTATGTATAAGACAGCGTTTTAGATGATTTTGCATTTAGCAGATACATTAAACTTTGCAGAATAATCTATCATACTTTCATAATGTAGGTATAAATTGCCAAAAAGAGATTATTCCATATATTTAAAAAATCTGTGCAAAAGACAGTCCCTGAGAGGTGAGGCTACTACAGAAACCACTGGTCAGTTTTAAATGCTTCTGGAGTCCTAATTTCATTTTGAACAATAGACCAATCATTATTACTCTGGACTAGCTTGTTAGTCATGCACTGATATGTGTAATTAAATATTTCTTGAGCCCAGAGGGAGCACATTTACACTTTAAAGAGGGACTGCTAAGCTAAAAGATAATTAGCATCACATGTGAGGGCTTTGCTTAAAATATATATCTATTATGCTATCACTTCTCGCTGTGTGCAATGGCATTTACTAACACTGCTCACTTTAAAAATGGACAAATTCTTATTTTGCCAGCTAATTAGCGGTTGCCAGTGTCATTTTTGTGATGTTGCAGCTAGTAATATGAGCCCAGTTGCATAGTCACAAAAGTGATCATTGGAAACTGTGACTCTGCTGCAGGGACAATGTGGGAAACCCCTTTTCTGAGCCTCTAACGACCTCTGACCTTTGCTTGCTGATGGTTTGCATGATGATTTCTTTTTCACTCAATGAGCCAAGGGTTGGTTTGTATTACTAATCATTCTTTCTAAGTAAATTCTTCCTGTATACGTGTGTATATATATATATATATAATATATATTTTCTTCAACATTCGAGAACTTTGCTTACTGATGAATTTTCAGCTCACTCTCATTAGCCAGAACTAAGAATGAAATGAGATGTTGTTGCACTTCTAAATATTTTCATAAACTATATATAGACACAGCTATGAACCAGCTGGATTGAAACCCTTTGTTTTAATGTGTTTTCTGGAATGTGTGATAATGAAAACGCCTTCAATAAAACTGACAAACATAAGATGTCTTTCCCTAACGTGTGTCTCTGGCTGTCTGATTTACTGATAGGTCTGATTTACTGATAGGTTTAGATCCAGTTTGTCACTGAAATTATATTAGGACTTTGGTAGATGGCTAGTCACAACATGCAAATATCAAATTAGTGGTGCCATACAAGGAACAAAGGAACCACACAAGCAGAAAGAGAAATGGTAAATACCCCTCTGTAGTTATTAGCTTTTAGTTAATGCTATAAATGCAGAAACGACTCTTTACTAATGCACATGATGGGGGGCGGGGGGAGGATGACCAGCTGCACGTAGGGGAATGCAGACTGCCTGTATCAGATGTTGTTACAGGCATTTCAAATATAATTTACTGCACAATACAAAGAAAAAATATCAGGCTTTATATTGTATAGAAGGAGTTGAGCCTCAGATATGACCATCAAGAATTGCATGATTCATTCATGTGAAAACTCTGCTGCAGCTTAAGTCATTGAAGTTTTGCTTGGTAGTGCCTGCGTATATATGCATTTATGGACATAGAAATGGTCCATCTGACTTCTAAAGTCATGTGCTTCTCGATGGCTTACCACTTATTTCATAGAACGTTGTTCTACTGCATTAATTACTTACATCCAAGGACTATAAATAGGGACAGAATGTCTCTGCAAGTATGATTTACATCAGTAAGCAAAAGAGTAAGAATTGTGAAAAATTCTTGAATTCTAATGTTTAAAGGGAATCATTACAAGAACTTAATATTGTTATCAAGTTTGGTTAGAATCTTAAATAATAAAAAGCAGAATGTGCAAACACGGTTTCATGGGACATCACCAACATCTCTGTAGCCTGTTTGGGTTGAGTTCCAGGTATCCCAACTCCCTGTCAGATTTAGAAGTTTAGGCATCTTCAGGCTATACTGTAAGCAATGTTTAAAGATATATGCATGTTTTCACAGCACAGATGTTAGTGAATAGATGAACAGCCAAGAACTAAATGATTCAGTAGGTTAGTTATGCTTTAAAATTCATAATAACATCATACCACAGTTGCCAAATTTCAGCAGCTCACTTCAGTTTAGCAGTCAGGATCCTATGTAACACTTGCGCTGAGCTGGGGACTATTAGAGGGTCTGGGCACCCCTTGGAAGCTGCCTTGTGAAATGGTTTTATAGGAGACCTTCTAGTTCCAGTAAACTCAAACATCTTATCAAGGAAATGGAATGAAAGGTTTTGATTTCTTGAAGCAATGCTTTCCCATTTTGGCCTTTATTCAGCTTGCCTTGTTAACATATGTGTGCATATTTTATGGTTTTTTGAGTCTGTAACATACTTGACATGCAAAATATATCCTAGAGCAGAAGAGAGGGTTTGGGATTTTGGTTTTTGTAAAGCAATTTAAATAGATTTAAACCAATTTTGTGGGCTCTATTCTTAGACTGAGTATCTGGCTTTGCTTCAGCACTAGTTAATTCCTTCATTGAGTTTACATATCAGCAGACCTGTTCTATAGCTGTACTTTTATTGATTGACTTCATATATATTCTCTTGCCACTGAGAATGTGTAGCCAGGAAGCTGTAGAAAACAATAATGTCTAAATATTAAATATATAAGACTTCTGCACTAGAACCAAAGCAGTAAAGCTTACTGATGGTTTTAGTTATTTTTACCACAATAGATTACATTTTAGAATTTTGTGAGAAGCTTTTCAGGAGATTTGGTATTTGCCTTTCTGGGGCGAACTGGTTTTACAAATCAGCACACATTGTACAAAGTATATTGGAATGGCCATTTTTAATTTTGGATTCAGTTTGATGTCCCTCGAAGTTTCTTTGAGCAAGCTCATGAACTCAAAGTTGGCTTTAAAATTAGAGCATCTCAAGAGAATCTTCGTTTTGGAGCTAAGACATGAGACATTTGAGAAAAGAGATCATTTATTTTGCCTAGCCAACAGCAATAATGGGATGTTGTCTGGGATTTCTACAGCAGCAAAGCAGAAGCAAACTTTAAACAAGATTATGTATGTAACAACTGCTTGTTATATTAGAAAATTATCAACCTGACTGTTTCTTTAAAGACTGCAATATTTGCTTTTTCTTATTGCTTATTTTTGACAGTTGGCTAAAGAAACAGTATGTAATATGCTTAATTAATTTTTTGTGTCTGTTTTATTTCAGAAAAGTAAACAAGTGCTACAGGGGTCGCTCTTGTCCAGTAGTTGTTCATTGCAGGCAAGTACAATTTCTAAAATAGCTTTAGAGAGATTTGTATGTGTAAGAATTTAATATAGATATAAACAAAATGGGCAAATTAAAGCTTTAGATGAATCACTAAACAGATAGTGAGGTAGGCTGAAGGTATTAAATACAATCCAACTGGGGTTTTATGCTAATTAATACTTAGGATCTGTTTTCATAATAAAATTATCCTTTCCTATGATTTCATAGATGTCGTGTCATGACTTAACAATGTACGGCCACCCTTTCCGATACAAGTAGCACTTCAATTTCATAAATCTCCTTGAAAATGATAGCAGTTCCTTGCATTCCCTCCCAATTTAGTCTTCTTTATTTTATTAACACTCAATTATGTTTTATTTCTTCTTTGCTTGCTGTTAGTGATCATGGTAAGAAGAGGGCAATGTCAGGGAGTGGAAACCTACCCAGAGATTGAGTAATCCTTTAAACCCAGATTATCTTTAGGCCCGACAGTCTGACAGATGCACAGGAAAGCTATTGGGCAGCCCAATGGAAAACTTTACCATAATAACGCTAATGTTTGGTTTTGCCATTGGAGGTTCTGTGTTATAAGGAGAATGTTGCGTTTATTTATCGACAATATTCTTGTAGATAAGGAAGACAGAAAACCAGTCCTGCTAAGAGGCAGGTTGTTTGACATGTGGCACTCCGCGCTGGGTGGGAATGAGGAGGGAGGGACGTGTTTCTCACCTGTGGCTCAGCAGAGTCACCTTCCACCGGCTGCGAGGGGGCCCTCTGCAGAAGTGAACGCTCTGGAGCAGGCTTCTTTGCATCGCCTTCAGGAAGCCTGAGAAAAGAAACATTTGATGGAGAATGAAGAGCCTTCAAGTTTCTTGCTCTTTCCTTACTGCGATGGATGGAAATGCCTACCATCCGCTCAGTAGTTTTTGTTTTTATTGGGCCTGATCGCTGCCTTGTCTCTCATTATTCAGCTTAACTAATAAGATTGTGTCTTTGTTCCCTTCATAGACATAGAAAAAAAAATTTATTACCATTACCTCCTTTTCTCTAAGCAGTGATCTTGTAACTGAAAGAAAAAAACTTCTGTCTACAGAGACTTAACAAAAATTAAGTTTCATAGCCTGCCTGTAAACAAAATGCAATAACGTGCTTCACGCTGTTCTATTATTTTTCCTTTCATTAATTCTTGTACACAAATTGAGCTATCAATAAAAATAATGGCTTAATTAATAAAACTACATACCAGCCTAATTGGTCACACATGCACCTTTGTAAAAATTTTGGGGAGGGAAAGAAAAAAAGCTTTTACTTAAAGTCTTAATTATGTTTGCTAACAGCAGCTCTAAAAGAGCATCATGCTGGCAATTACACGTCGCTCTCTGAAAGGGACACAAGCTGCATTCAGATTAGGGAGCTTTCCCCCTCCCAAGGCTTGGTCGCACATCTCTGAGGAAGGGCTGATGATACACAAAAGTTAAAGCTGTTTCTTAGGAATTACATGATAACATTTTTTCTGGTCATTGCAACTAAGGAAGAATTAAAGGAAAAGGTAAACAGAAAAGACACATCACTCGTGATGTATAGTGAGGAAAGACTGCAGTCCCTCAGTAATCAAATCCTTGGGTTCCCAGACAGGTCTCTGCATGCGTTCCCTCTGACCGCTGTCTTCAAATGCAATCCGTGACTTTTTGGGACCCTTCAGGATAACGTTCTGGTCTAGTTTATTCTGTGGTTCTTGATCTCATATACAAGTGACTATAAGCTCCTTATACGTACACTTGTTGAACAGAAATGGTATCCTGCTTTAGGGTTACTGACTTTTCCACTGTTGTTTAAAATGCTTTTATTGCATTAACACAACTCGGCTTAAAAAAAATCAAACCAAATCCCTCTTATCCATGCAGGCTAATAGTTAATTTTCCACAAACAGCTTACGTTAATTCCGCGCAAGCTTTCCCTCCTCTCTCAGTACCCTCCTTTAGCCCCTGGTTCTGTCCTCTCCCCCCACGTGTAACAGTGTAACATTAAGGGTAGGTACCTTCCTGTTGAGTCGAGATGCACATTGATAGGCTCTATTTTTTTCTTTTTCCCTTTCTGTTGGCAGCGATGGTGCGGGAAGAAGTGGAACCTACATTCTAATTGACATGGTTCTCAATAAAATGGCCAAAGGTGAGGATCGAAGGCTTGTTACTTCCTCGGTACTGAAAGCTGTGCTTGTGTTGCCATGGCAATGCGGGGAGCAATATTCACAGAAAATCTGAGAATAAATTAGAGGGAAATTGTACTCTTTCCTCAACGTTCTCAAGTTTTATTTTCATAGCCATTTCAAACAACAAACCCGAACGCAAATGCTTCGGGAATGAGGAGGTGGGGTTTGTGCTGTTGAGAAGTAGTGGAATGTTTAACTTTATCATTTAAAATAGTTATTACAGTTTTTCGAAGAAGATACCGTGGGGCTGTACAATCCTTATTTAGTGGTGACATGAGTTAGGTCCTGGGCTGCTTCGTGGCTGTTGCCCACTCCCGTCACCTACCCAGCCACGAGGGTCAGAGGCGATTACTTTTCTTTTTGTAGCTGCCCATTGCCACCAACGCGCCTGGAAGAGCTGGTACTGGCCAGGGCCCCGTGTGCTGCACAAATTTGCCTCTTAGGAGGAAAAAAACTGTAGCGAACAGGACAGAGGACTGAAAATAAATCATCTCATGCTCTGTTCCCAGCTCTGCCACTGTCTGTTCAATATTGAACAATTTATTTAACTTTTCTGTTCCTTTGTTTCCTTTTGTGCGATGTAATTTTATGAAGTGCAAAATCATCTGTCAACATAAATACATACTGTTGTTTGTTTAAAATGAAGTCTATAGATTCTCTAGAGATTGGGACCATTCCTTTACTTTTTATTGATTGGTAAATGGTTCATGGTTCACTTGAGATACCCTGGAATAGTCTTTGCATGTTAGAACTCAACCAAATTTCTGATACTGATGCTGTCTTCAAAAGGAAGGAGGGTAAAAGTGGGCATGTAAACCTGACCGTATGTTAAAAAAACATAATAGTCAGCTTTGTTTATATATTTTACCCCTTCCTCATGCCTTTGGCCATGTTTGTATCACAGTTTCACAGAACCGCATTTTAAAAGGAGGTTGTGAGGTTGAAAATAAACAAAAAATAGTTATTTGCCTTTCTTAAGCTGAGTACTTAAGCTACCTTGATCTGGCATTATGCACATAAGTGTATTTAAAGAAAAAAGATTAATTGTAAAAACATGTATTAATTTATATAGAGAAGCAATATTTAGCTCTTTGAGTTCTAATAACTTTACGGTTGTTGTTTAAAATCTTCTAACACAGACATATTTTTGTATGTAGTTTAAAAATACACGCCGTGTTTTGCAGTCATCTGTTGCATCTTGTGTATCCCAGTCCTGCGGGACATAGTGCCGTCCTGTCCCTTTAGAAAGAAGAGTTTAGCATTTTTTCCTCTCCGTATTCTGGCTGTTAACATGTCTCGTCGAACATGGACCTACTTTTCTGCCCACAAGCATCCTGCGGAACTTGCTGCCGATGTTAAAAGAAGTTGTGTGTTTGCCTTCTCCTTAGCACTGTACTGAAAATAATTTTTTCAGTGGGATGAGATTAGTTTTTCATGCTCATTGGAAAATAGGTTTTCACTCTGTGAAGGAATATGGAGATATTTCCAACGCTTGTTACGTGCCACGTGACAACCTAGTCTTTAAAAATAGAAGCAATGGTACGTCGTAAAATTAATGTAGACCTTTGTTAGGTATTTGTTCGGCTCATTTCAGTCATCAGCAATGAGAAGCCGTAATGAAAACTAGATTTAAAGTATACGCAATTTACTCGCATAAAGAAGTAAATGAGAAGTATTTTCTAGCTCGGGGCTTTCAGCCACTTAAGGGAGGGTTGACTTTGTTGTAAAAGCACTGAAGAATGCCATTTATTGACTCCATTGTACCATGTAATGTCAAATTCCATTTTAAGTGCGGGCTTAGCGCTTCACAATACCAGACAAGTCATGTGAAACTGGCCAGAGAAAGGCGTCACAGGGCTTTTTGGAGATCGGTCACCCCCATTTTGTTCTTGACCTGCTCCCCTCTGCCCACAGGGGTGTGCGACGCGAAATCCCCTGACCTGGTGCTTTGGCTGGGGTTTAAATGAAAGATCAAAGGGCAGAGCGGGCATCTCAGCCCTGCTGAGGTGGGCCTTTCCCAGGCTGTCACACTGTGCGGCCGCCAAAGGTTTTGTTCGGGCGGGAACCGAGGCCCAGCCTATGCGGCCGGGGCCCTCTTTGTCTGGCCTGAGAAGCTGGAGGCCCAGGTTGAGGATCCAATGTTCATCAAATGATCAAAGGCCTGAAGCCCTGGACATGAAATCTTTCTTTCCATTTCCTTTTCTTAGAGAATGAATTGCACGAGTGGCAAAGAATGCCCTTTCCAAAGCTTTTATGTGGAGTGCGAGGGCTAACTTCAGAGTCCTTCAGCGCTAAACATAAAAATGTAAGTGCACTTTCAATCTGGGCCCAGCTGCAAGGCCAGCATCTAGTAACATTTCTTTCAAAAAGGCTTTTAAGGATTAAGGCCTTCAGTCTTTCAAAAAAAAAAAAAAAAAACAACGGACTTTTAGGAATAAACTTAGAATAATTTGAGTTTCTTGTTCCACTGTCTGGTTTATTAGAAAGTAGACAATAATGCATTTTTAAATCAAAGTAAATAGAGGAGTACTTAGTTTCGGCAGTGGGAAAGTAGAAAGCAATCAATAAATGCCTTGGCTCTTTAGTGGGGTTTTTAATAGGGTAGGTTGAGAAAAGGAGCTCCTTTTTCATGTAATGATTTACTTCCCTGCATTCTCTTAGACAGTTAACTGTAAATGCCTTTGTCGTTTACAATTTCTTCTCCTACCGCTCATTGAATTAGTGCTAATACTTAGTCTGTTAAACACGTTATAAATTCATATCTTCTACTGTCTTGCCTGTTGCCATCCCTCATACTATTTTAGATGCTGAAAACCACCAGCAAGGGACTTGTGGGACCTGAAAAACCACCAGCAAGGGACCAGCAAAGCCTAAAGCAGGGGAAAAGAAACCAAGTTGGGGAGGATTTTGTGCTCGACACCTGCCACGTCAGGCTGACTGCCCCAAACAATTCCAGAAAGCAGGAATAAAATTAAAAAAAAAAAGGCAAAGCACCCTATTGTAGCGCACTTGCAGAATGGTGTGAGTTGGTACCGAGGGCAGAACTGCCCCGTGGTGTAGTCTGGGGGTGCGCCGGCGGGAGGGCACGCCGGGGCTCGCAGGGAGCTCGCAGGAGCCCTCGCCCGGCAAACACCGTCCCGGCCCCCCGCTGCCTTTGGGAGCCGCGCAGCCCCAGCCTGCAGGACTCCCTCCGGCTCTGCGCAGCATCAGGAAGGCTTTCCTGTTGGGTTGGGTTTTTAATGACTTTCACTGGCTTCCGTGCAGTAAATGTAATGACTGCCTCTGTGCGTTCACTCCGAACAGCCACGTTAAATAATCTTATTAGATACTGGAACAGGCAGAGAACAACAGTGTCTATTCAGTGCTATCATTCCTGTGTCGTGTCAGCAGAAAGTTTTAAATGCAAGTGTATCCTTTTGTTTATTTGTTCCGGTAGCTTAGCGCTGCTATTTATCATGTAGTTTATTACTATAATTATTTTTCTTGCTAGATTCATATGCAGAGCCGTTACAAAACCCTGATCCTATGCCCATCAAAGTAATAACAAAAACTAAACAGTGTTACATCTGACCTTACAGTAACACATTTAAGTACTATTTAACGTGATTTAACTGTGATAACTGTGTAACTATGATACTATTTTTACATGGGTGTTACAATTTTGAGACAGTTACCAAGTGACCTCTCATTTCCCCAGCAGACAGTTTAGGACAAGCTCTAGTGAGTGAGAAGTTGAGAAGTTATTTATTTCAACTCCATGTGCGCTTCCATGATTTAAATAAATACAGAAAATGATAATGGGTTGTTTTTGTAGATAACAATGCTTGCTGGATTTTTCACAGAGACTGTTTTTCTGAGGCTGATTTCTGCTGAGAATGTCAGCGTTCTTGATGTATTTACGAGTTTTATCCTTTGTTACTAGGGACGATAAACTGATTTAGATTAGTCTGCTTGATATTCCTTCCTCACCCCAAATTCACAGTAACTCTGAGCTGATCAGGTTTTTTCTTTTTGTGCAATCTAGAGAAAAGTTGCGAATGTTCTCATTTTTTTGTCTTTCCTGCAGGCTTATTGTAGTGACTAAAAGTTTGATATATTGCAAGACATTTTTATTGAGTGTTTCTGGCATGAAAAAGAAAAAGTATGAGATTATGAGTCTTCCCACTTTCATTTTTCTGAACTGAGAGGCTTGGATAGTGTAGATAGTAGTTTGATTTTTAGATATTAATGCAGCTAGCAGCTGCTTGGGGTTTGCTGACCATCCATTTTCTTGTGTTTGAACTAGCTGGAATGAGATGAGTCAAAGGGAAGGCAAATATGAATTTTAAAATCCTTTTAAAGTATTGATTTCCGAATTCTAAAACCCAGCAAAAAGATTGGATTTAGCAAAGCCAAACCAACGGTTTATTCTCTCACATTCAAAAGCTTGGATTATAATTGATGAGCACACACGCTCTGGCCTGGGCTGGCTGCGGAGGTTATCTCCCCAAGTCCTTTCCTTGCCCCCGCTACCCTATTGTCTGAGGGTCTTGTGAGTCAGCTCCTGAGCAGATGCAGTTTATACCGTGACATTTTAAGGCAAAACAAAAGATTCCTTAATTCGCCTTCTGACTCATCGTGATCAAATGATTTGGGCTAATCTGAACCCTTGCTGAGGTTTTGCTTATCTGCTGTGTGGATTTAACAATCATAATGAAGTTGTGGGGTTAGCTCCTCTCTGAAGGGGTTTTATGAAAGAAAATGCTTGCCCATATTCATGTTAAAATGGCTTCAATCTGCTTATTTTTGAGTCCTTATGCAAAGTCTGAGAAAATTCTCTTGTTCGGTTGTGCTGATACAAGTCTAGAGCAGAGTATTTCTGACATGCTCTTGGTGAACGAGGAAATATTTCTTCAGCCCAGGATCCAGCTTCTCCCATGAAAATAAAACTTAACATACTACATGCCATACAGTGGTTGAGAGAATATACAGTGTAAAAGAGAGATTACTTTTTTTTTAAGTGGTGTTTAATGGTAAGAGGGCAAGAAGCGGGATTAGAAATAGGTGGTATTCTGGAGAAAAATTTATGGCAGAAAAATTCAGGACTTAAAAATGTAGATGTTTTCATGTTCTAAGTTTGAACCAATGGCATTGCTGGTCTTTGAGAGCTGGGTGAGATAGGTTATTATCTCTAGGAAAAAGGAAAAAAGTGCAGGCCGGTAAAGCCAAAAACTTAGATTTTGCTTTGTGCACTATGGTACCATCCACAAGACTGCCTCAGTTCTCAGCAGCAACAATGCTAACCCTGTAAATCTGAAATGTGGCTGTTTCGATTTCTGAAGGATGTTCTTAGTGTCCATGTAAACATGTCATATGGTATAAGGCCGGTTTTTCAAATGAGCTGCATTTATGTATTGTAACTTTTATGTAATGAGTTACCCTGGAAACACAATTAGGCAAACATCCTTGCAGCCTTTCCCAGCAGATAATTAATCACAATGAGAGCTGGGCCCCCAGCTACATGCAAAAGTGTATAGGGAATGTATAGGACAGTTTTTTACGGTCCAGCCTGTGATGCTCAGGGAGCTCTCGCTATTTAGAACAAGCTGTTTAAAACAGTGTTTATTTCCTTTGCAAAACACAGATTGACATATGAAGCTTTAAAGCTTTTGACACATTACTGACCCTATAGAGTCATCGATTAATAGTTCATAAAATGAAGGTTAAAAAGTAGCATGTTCTACAAGCTTCTGTGGTGAAATGAATTAGTGACCATGGGGAAGGTGTTGGTTGATGTTTCCTAGTGCACATTGTATGGACTGCATTTTTTGATGGTTTCCTTTATGGCATATAGAGATTTCCAACAAAAAGCAAACAAGTTATTGATGTAATTTCTTTGGCTTTTTTCTTTTTTATATAGTTTAGTGGTCAAGGATTACTCTAAAAGAGCCATATTTCTTGTTATTTGCTGTTCTGGGGATTTTATTGGCAAAGAATTGGGACTAGGAAAGTGTGGTAGAAAGCAATCCTAATTATTCAGGGTTTGGGGCAAAAGAATTGTGAAGAAAGACTGATCAGACATGGGCTATTCCTTGGGAAAGGGAGCACGAAGGGGGGTCCCCATAGAGCGTTAGAAGACCCTGAAAGGAATGTATTGATGTCGGTAAGCAGCTTGAGATAGTGACTAATTTGAAAACAAGAGGTCATTGACTGAAACTAAGGAGGAGACAAGCAGATAAGGAATTTGGGCGGCATTTTTTCACACAATGGGTAGGTTAGAATATGGAAAAGTGGAAAAGCTGGTCATAGAAGTACTGTGCTATCGGTTTGAGAAGCAGCTGGGCAAATGTTTGGAAAAGGAGGTTTATATACAGAGTGAAGAACTACTTTTTTTTGTAGCTAATCTCATGCAGCAGTCCATAGAAGGATTTGAAGAGAAGTGTTTAATTGACCAGATGGTAGTCTTCTGGCTGTAAAGGGTACAATGTATATTACCTAACTAAAGTGTAATTATTCCACAACTTCTATAGCTGGACCAGTTTAGTCATTTTTAAGGATAAACTTTGTTAAAGAATGAATCCATAATAGTTGCATCTTTTATTCAGGTCACTCCATGTACTGTCTTGTGAAAGCATTGCCACCTACGTGCAACGTAAAATGAAAGTAATATAAAATGTAGTTCTTCCAATTTAATAGATTCATGTGGGTGAGCTACTTCTGTGTCCCCTGTAAAGAAAATTCACATTTTCCAAAGGAGACTCCAAGAATTTAGGGCCAACTGAGGCGTGTTTTCAGAAATGTCACTTTTGCAATCAGCATCTTAAGTTTGTTCATATTTGATTCAGCATGTGGAGATGAACTGCCTTCCAGGTAATTCGCCGGCAGTTTCTGGAAGAGGTACTAAAAGAAGCAAATTGTGTAGAACTTTACAGGAGCTGGTACTGGGGAACACCTATAAGTAGGCAGCAGCAGCACATCCACAGTTCTTGCTATCATTACCCTTTGCACGTACACGTGTGTGTGCGCACGTGTGCATGTGTAAGTTAAATTTAGATGTGTGCACTGATATTTTCTAGAGTGACCATAGGTGATTAGGGGTTATCTTACCCTATATGGAATGCAGCCCATTAACTTCTATTTCTTGCATGTAGTAATTTAGGCATATTCCTTTTACTTTTAACTTCTGGGGGGGCTGGGGGAAATCTAGATGTAAAGGAGAAACAATTCCTAGATGATATAGAGTATGATGTGACGTTCTCATGCACAGTGGAAGTGAGGAAGGATTGGGCCTCAAATTAGCATCCATTTGCATTCAGTTACAGTGAGTGGTTTCTGCATGTTTCTTCCACATTGACAACGGATATTAGCTTAAAAGCTGACATGTCAGTAGTGAATTTCTATCTCTGCAAGACTGTTGAAATCAGTGAAAGCTTAGGAGCATTATTTTCCTGTAGCAGTTCTTAAAATATTAGGCTGTTCCTACGTGTTCTGTCTTCCTTTGGATTGTGTACTGACAAAGCCATATCACTTACATTTATACATTTATAACACGCAGTTTTCAAGTATTAATATAAAATGTGTAAACAGTAACACATTATGTAATTTATACTCTGTGTGTGTATGACTGTCACAATAATTTTCATTACTTCACTTTTATTACTTTAAGTACTCCCTCCTCCATGTTGTGGTTGTTTTGTTGTTTTGTTTTGTTTTGTTTTAATAAAGGTAGTGAAATTTTAGTTTGGGTCATTTTTAGGTGTATAGAAGCCCTTTTGTATTTTGTCTTAAATTACAGACAGTTCACAGGTTCAGGTATACGTTGGGTCCATCCCTAACTGCATACACGCATGCACACAGATTTTGTTCATCTCAGAGAAAGAATAAGCATTTAATGAAAATGCCAGCCTGAATACATTTATCTTTTTTGTTATCTTTAAAAGTGTCCCCCTCACTAGGTTTTTGCTGACGCTTTTCTTTTTCCATGAAAAGCATCAAATGATCCTCCTGGCCAACAGCAGAACTCCAGCAGCTACAGCAGCAGACATCTGGATAACTACAAATGAAAATGGCTTTTATTTTTGTAGTTTCTAGCTGTTGTTCAGCTCCCTTTTTTAACTCTAATATTTACAAGTGTTTTTATTTAATGGGCACTCAGACAATGCAAGTTGAAGGAAGAAAATACTCTTGTTTCTTTGCAGCAGAGCACTATACAAACAGCAGTTACTCTTACAATGCTTTTTTCACTTCCATGGCTGTCCTGGTTTTGGCTAGGATAGAGTTAATTTTCTTCCTAGTAGCTGGTATAGCGCTGTGTTTTGGATTTAGGATGAGAATAATGTTGATAACACACTGATGGTTTAGTTGTTGCTAAGTAGTGCTTACACTAAATCAAGGACTTTTCAGCTTCCCATGCTCTGCCAGGTGCACCAGAAGCTGGGAGGGGCACAGCCAGGACAGCTGACCCCAACTGGCCCAAGGGCTATTCCATACCATATGGCGTCATGCTCAGTATAGAAACTGGGGGGAGTTGGCCGGGGGGCAGCAATTGCTGCTTGGGGACTGGCTGGGCGTCAGTCGTCGGGTGGTGAGTGGTTGTATCACTTGTTTTTTTTCCCTAGGTTTTGTTCCTCTCTCTCTCTCTTTCATAATTTTCCTTTTCATTACTACTACTACTACTACTACTACTACTACTAATAATAATAATAATAATAATAATAATAAACTGTTCTGATCTCAGCCCAAGAGTTTTCTTACTTTTGCTCTTCAGATTCTCTCCCCCATCCCACTGGCAGAGGGGAGGGTGAGCGAGCGGCTGCGTGGTGCTTAGTTGCTGACTGAAGCTAAACCACGACAATGGCCTTCCCTGCACTATACTGCAACTGGTTTATCTTTCCATTGTGGTTCCATGTTGCTTTTTCTTTTGCCATTTCCATCAAAATTGCCAAACTGGGGAGTGAGGGAAGAGGGGAGGGCAAAGACAGAAAACACAGATCTCAAACACTGTTAGATTTGGCAGATTCTAGCATTCAGGACCCCAAAAGTGCAGTGCAGAAACTCTAGTCTTTTCAGCCCAGGTTCGTTCCAGCTAACTTTAGCCATATAAAGCACCTAGCGTTAAGCATCTCGCCTAACCTAGTTGTCTAGGTCTCCTCAGCCATCAATGGAGAACGATACGCACCTCTGGAGGATAATTCTCAGGCAAATGAATTGCCCATCAGAGCTTCCCCTCTCTCTCTTAGCTGTTGGGAGAGGAGATGACTAACTCCAATTCGAACTTCAAGGATGGCTGGAGTAGATGAGATGAGGCTGGGCCTTTGAGACTAAGCTAGTTAGTAAATATTACCGGTATGCCATTAAAACTAATGGTCAGTGAAGAAGTGGTGTTACACTCCCCCTAGTTATGACCCTTTCTTCTTTAATCAGATTGAGTTTGCCCCTCATATGGTGTGATTAAATGTTTCGCTGCAACATTAAGTACTCAATGGGGCACACAGTCGCTGGAGCAGCTATGCGAACTGTCCTTTAGAAGTTGTCAGTAGGAAGCTGGAGGCATCTAGGGCTTTAGAAGCGTTGCAGATCTATAGCATATCTGTGCTACGTCGAGCTAGCTTGGGCATTGGGAACAGCATAGCTACGCCAGTGTCATAGTCCATGAGTGCTGATTTACCCTGCTAACTCCCCAGAGAGCCCACTTCGGTTTCCATACGCTATCACAACCAGCAGTATAGATGGGTCCTTTTGGTATATTAGCCTCCTGGCAGACCTGGGTCTAGTTACTGTCTGTCCTTCTTCAGGAGGTTTGTCCTTGGGTCTCCACAGTTCATTGTCTGCCTCCTTGCCAAGGCAAAGCTGAATGCAGAAGAGGGCCAGAAAATGTTGTACTAAACCCAGAAAAGCCTATTTGTCAGAGTCCTCACATGGGGAGGGAAGAAAGGCAGCATAAAGCCGCTGTGCACGAGTTTGCTTTGACCATGAAGCATCATTTTTAGGCATGAGTCATGCAGTCATCACCCAAACACGAAAACCACTTGTATTCTTCCTAAACACAGACACGCTGTGATGAGACAGCTGATTGTCCTTGCTGACACTGTGGTTTTGGCCTTATTTTCTTTCTCATGTGCATTTTTGCTGTTTCATAATACTACAAGTGATTCTTCCACAGCACTCCCGACTGCTTGCAAATACTGCGCCGTGCGTGACTCTGAGGGTAAAAGGCTGCCGATCAGCAGCCTCTCGCAAATATTAATTGGATCTTTTTCAGCTTCTAGCAACAGCAGTGAAAGAACTGTATTAGGGACTCTTCCTTCGAGATTTTAACGAGCCAGTTTTTAATCTGACCTAACAAGTCTCTTTGCCCTTCAAGGCCTAATTCAAAATCTATACAATATAATAAATATAAAAAGATGCATTAAGCAGGTAATATCTGACTAGAATGAAACTGAATACTTACTGCTGCAAAAAGAAAGGCACTTGACAGGTCATTTCTGTATTCCCCTCAGTACTCCGGTTTTTTTCTATTGGGATAAATGCTTATTCCCACACAGATCATCGTCATCTCCTTAAGGAGAAATGGTAACAGTGCTAATAATCCCACATTTACAACCGCTCAGCATGACTCCTACATCATATATTCAGCTTTGTGATCACTTTATGATCAAGGGGAACAGAAAGGTGCAAAGGGTATTGGAAAAAAAATAGAGTATCTATCTAGGTCCTCACCTCTCTAGTGTCCAAGTACCTTGTAATCATTAATGGATTTGCCTTCATAACTTATTAGGTAGGAAAAAGATGGTTCGTTTTATAAATGATGGTGTGAAACAAGGGGTGAATTTAATGATTTAGCCAAAGTGGTGTAGGAAGTCGGAGTCTCAGTCTGGAAGAGAATTCGAATGTATCAAAACATAGCAACCTAATGACGAAGCCATCCTTTAGGACTCACAGTAACAAATTTATAGCCGTTCCGCAGAGTTATAATCGTATCTTTTTGAGGATATATGCCAGTAGATCTGAAAGTTGTTCCCAGCTAGAAAAATCCTTTTTAATTTAATATTTATGAGTGATATGTATTTGTGAAACATCACAAAGAAAACTCTTCAGTTTGGGTTATTGAAAAAGAAACCCCCACAAATAACTGCTTTGATGAAGTATTTAAGGATCATTTTATTTTTATAAATACACAGAAAATTCAGAGCATCTAGAAGCTAAAATATTCCTTTTAATACAGTCCTTTAATATAAAATTCTATCAGTCTTACAGAATCCACGCTGCACTTTTCATTAGTAATGAATAAAATAGAACTTTTGACTTTGCTTTCAGTGCAAGTATGTTCAAGCCTATTACGTAAAAATAAAATCTCAAAGCTTGCCTTAATTAAGCCAAAATTTTCATACATTTATGTAACAAATGTTGATTGTTCTTATAACAAAAAAAAAAAAACCCCAGCACGTTTCCAGGTGCATGAGCTCTGTAGTTTGCTGAACCTGAAAACCACTTTTTAATGATACGCCTTCGTTTTTTCTTCCCAGCTGATACATTAAAAGATGTTACCCTTCTCAGCAAACTTTGTCTGTCATATTCCTGTACCATCACAGTGACAGCAATGCTGCTGCCATGTGGAAGGGATTATCCTCCACAGAGTGCTTCTCATGTTTCTTGTGCTTATCAAAATGGGTCCCCTGCCATGGTTAGGGGGACGAGAAGAGAGGGAAGGTGTCATTATTATAGTCATAAAACTAACATTAGGTAATTCATGATGATTTTAAATATCGCGAGCTGCTGCTGGTCACCTCATGGAACCTATTGCAGCAGAATTTGGCTAGCTCGTTATTTATTGCAGGAGGAAAAGGGAATTCAACTTTTACCCATGTTTTTATGACATGCTGGATACTGCATTTATGCGGCTATCTAAGGGCAAACACTTTAACCCCTTGAGATCTGCTAATCAGGAGCACCAGCTGTTAAGTGCCAGCGTGCATCCTGCGTTGGTGCCTGCGGGGAGAGAAAGGGTCGCAAAGGATGTGACCCTAAACTTCAGAAACCGCGTCTCTCCTTAGGGGCAAAATATAATTCAGCTTGCATCTTCTCTTATTTTCCTTTAGTTTATCCAGTTAATGTTCCTGATGTGGGTTGTTGGGCACTCACTGTGAATGCTTCAAGCCTTTAGGAAGATGAGAGTTAATTACTGAAGTTAAAATCTGCCTTGCACTGGGGTGGAAGTGCTTTTGGAGGTATTTACTCAGCTAGCTCACTGAGCTGCTAAGGGCAGGGGGAAGGCTAGTAGTATCTGGCTCAGTGAATTACTGCAAATGCATGTTCTGTTTAAAAAAAACCAACACCGCACATTGCACAGTCATTTTTCACAATGCTGCTGGTACAACATTAGCTCAGTCTCACACTAAGTTACATTTTTACGTTTATTTAAAAGAAGCAATGAAATCCATTGTGAAAAAGGAACCTGTCACAAATACGAACCAAATTTATTCCCTGCAGAGTAAAATACAGTCAAAAGGTGAAAAGGCAATTCTTTATTCTTTAAATGCTTCCTTTTTTATCCCACTCTTTATTTTCCGAAACCAGTAGCACTGTTAAGCAGATATGTATTGGTGGGGAGAAAAGATAGAAAATATTGCCTTTTTGATGCATTTTGTGTTCTCTTTTCCAATTGTCAGTGCTCTCCAGCCTAGTATTTTTAGCCCTTCCTCTAGATTATTTGTTGTATGACAATAAATTGATATCTCCATCTATTACTGGACTTCATCATTTGGTAGCCTGAGCAAAACACTTCCAATAACGGGATAGCCTTGGAATCAGAGGGTCAAGTTCTTCCAGCTTGTACTCTAAACCACTGCATCAAATTTAGTTTGTACGTGGGCTTTCCAGATAAGCAATGTTTAAAATATCTTAGCAGTGTGTGGATATTTCAGGGCCATCTCAGTAAGAGCGTGATTTGACCCTAATGTCCTTAGATGCAATATCTCTCTCTCCCAATGGCATGTAACATATGCTGTATTTTTTGTCACCTGAAATGGCTCCAAAGCATAAGTCAAGTGTTATTGGGTACTATAGAATGTTATGCCATACTGCTGTACTCTCAGATTAAAGAGAAAGCCTCAGCGTGGCGAAGAAGATGTTGGATTTGTGTCAGACTCCAACAAAATAATTCCAAAGAGAGTGGAAAGCTCACACTGCAGTTAAACACTGAGCTCCTCTCACCTGTGAATGCGGGCTGGGTTCAGACCTCCCTTTGTGCCTTGAAAATCTCTTCCTTTGTCCGTCTCTGTCACCGGAGAACTTTCTACAGGCTATCGCACACATCAGTGGAAGTGAGCTGAATTTACATAATATAACAGCAATCTAGCGTAAGTTTGAATAGAAAAAAAGCCCTCATCACAAAATGAGATTTAATAGTGGACTAGCAATATATATTTAAAGTCATTTGTTTTAGGCACAATAAGGGATTAGATGCAGAACATGTAGTGGTGGATGCGGGGGAGGCAGAGAGGTTTGCTCATGCAGAGAGAAAACAAGTCATGCTGGCTTTATCCTATCCCATTGATTTCATCCTTTTTTCTGTGAATTTTCTTCTTCCAAGATATTTTGCTTCCAAAACAGCTGCCCAACACTAAGTTTTGTTGATCAGCCCCTCCAGGCACTTAGGTAGTTCCCATCACCATAGTATCAGAGGCATTCAGAAATGGAGAAAAGGAGGTAGCAAACCAATCTCTGCCTCTGCTTCACCTTGCTTCTAACCCCCTGGCCTCTGACCAAGACACGGGCTTTGGGCAAAATCATACTTTGCTCTCCTTTTCCTTTTAATTACCTATGGCTGAGGACATCCGAAGTGCTTGTGGGTGATGTGCCGATCACAACCCATGGGCTGGGGGACACTGATCAGTAAAAAATGATGTTTCAGGGACTTCTACTGACAAAACACTTCAAAACAAGCTTCCCATTAAGCGCACTGGCCCACTAGGACTATTGTTATGTTCCAGTGCAAGCATATGCTTTGGTGTTTTGCTAAATCAGTATTTTATAATCAGGTGTTCACACTATTAGGCATGTCATTCCGTTAATGATGATAAAAAAGCAAGCATCAGTTCACTAGTAAATGCCTGCAATCTGCATCACCGAAATGGAGGAATTAACTCTTTCAAAGGTAGGCTCAGAAGCCCATCTGGCCGTTAAAAAGTGTTATTAGGTCTTGTCATGAACCTTTTCCCTGCACCTAATATGTTACTGTGTTGGCTTGAGGCTAGAGTATTTTTAGGTAAAGACCATCCCTTACTGGAGGGGGGACATACATGTTTGCAGCCGTGGGGAAGCCCACGTGGCACTCAAGCCTGCCAGCTCCACCGGGAGGATCTCCGGGTTCATCCTTGCAGCACACCTCGGAGGCTGGGTCAGGACTGTGGTTAACCTCATCCATGGATGTTGGTGTCTTAAATTTTTCTGATATCTTAATTTCTGAAAGAGAGAATTCTTCTTACGTTGAGCCAGGATGCTGCTGGGACATTTTAATTCCTGGTAGCCTAATGAGGCCACAAGTAAGGCTGTAAAGCATGTACGGTACTCACACAACTCTGCTCCCATGGACATCTGTGGTGGAACAGGAAAATCCCACCTAATTGCATGTGCACGTGTGAGACTAAACACTGAATTGAGCTACCATGTTACACCAGTGCTAGGGTTTACAAAGGGTGTACCTTTACTGATGCTTTCCAGATGAACTGCCACTGCAAAACCTGCAACAGACTTAAGGTATAATTACTGTCACTGTTATCAGACTTTACAGCATATGTGAGTATGTATTGCTTTGCTTCGTTGTAAGGAGGTTTGGGTTGTTTTTATTTTAAAATAAAACTTTCTATTTTTTCCAAAGCTCATTCCTGTAAATTCCTGTACAATGCAGGGGTGGTGGTAGAGGAAGCAAAAGCCATACAATGCCCCAACCCATGGTAATTAGCAAAAATATCTGTCAGATACCTTTTCTAACTTGTCACTGTTATATTTACTGAATGAATTAATTCCATTTCTGATACAGCTGAAGAACATATTTTCATCGATATGAAGAACATATTGCAAATAAATTATCCTTGTAGAGCTGATGTTATTTTTAAATATCTTCTTCTGTCTTCTATCAAAGGAAACAAAATTAAATCATTCACTGTTAGTTGCTTTTCTGAATTCTTTAAAAGATGGTGCTGAGTTATAAAGTTGAGTTGGGTAAATGAGGAGGTGCATGATGTTTACATTGACATGAACCTAATTACAGTTAGGCTTAAGCCCTTAAATTACAAGAGTTGTAGGAAGAGTGGTAAGCATTGGACCCAATCCTCCTAATCCAGTCCTGGGAACTAAACAAGTATATGTTCTAGATGTGCACAGGTTAGCTATTGCAGCAGCAATGCTTTAGGTGCGTGGCCCACAACTTAGACACCGAGACCCCTGTGAATAGTTGGGCAGATTTAAATGCCTCCAGAAGGAAGCCCCAAATTGTCACAGGCTGGGCCAGGAGATTCCTAGGGCCAGGCAACAGGAAATGGTTGTCAAATTGCGCATCAAGGGGCCACGGTCGTCTTCAGAGCACACTGTTGAGTATCCTTTAAAACAGAGCAGATTTCAGAATTGTAGCCAATCCCTGTCCTTGATAAACCATCTAGTGATGAAAGTGTACGTACAAAAGAAGAGAGACCTGAGGTCAGCATCTTTCTAAGCTTCAGAAGGTGTGGACCCACATCTGCCCTAGGAGAATGCATGGACAACCAGGGCAGTAGGGGACAGGGGAGCGGAGATGGGGCAGTTACACTTGGGCTAGGATGACCCTCTGCCCCTCTGCCTGATCCTTTGGCACGGTGTGATATTCTTGCAAGATGCAGAAGGGGACGGATGCGAGGGCGCCAAACTCTGTAGTTAACTTCTCAGCTCAGAGGATTTCCAGCCAGGCTTCTACTCTTGGAGTTGATACAGGAGGGACCAAAATCCTGATTTGCTCTCAATCCCTTCAAAAAACATGTGTCAGGTTAGGGACTTAAGGAAAATGAAGAGGGTGGTCTTGAAACATCTTAAACTGGAGGAGGAAGAATTGAGGAGGAAATCAGCATCTCCCCATCCCCTTTGGTTGTCCAGGCTCTGGGTTATCGTAAGAAAGGTGAGAGGCACAAGGACTTGCTTTGCTCTCCACAGATCATGTCTGAAAATAAAACACCTCCATGTGCACTGGGGAAGGGAGCCAGTCCCCACAGCAGCTAGGCTGTGCATGCCTATTTTCTGCATCCTGGTGCTGCCGATGACTACACAGCAGCAGTGGCCAGACACCCAAAGTATAACCTAAAGAAAGTGCCGTAGATTTGCCGGCTGAAACGGTGACCACACAGCAAGATTGTCTGGCAGGTCCTGAACTAGGAGGCCACAGACAGGTTTTCTGGATCTCAGTTGCAGGTGACAAAAATTCACCTAAGTCTTGTTTTAACAACATAAACCTTTGTGTGATTTGGGCCCTTAATTCAGTGCATACTCTTGGAAGTGACAAAGGGGCACTCGGTGGCATTGCCATGACGGACCCTTAGGTTCTGCCAAATATATTCTGCTCTAGGTGCAGAGACATTTTTAAGAATTTGTTTTTCTCTGGCTTTTCTGAATTAATGTTAATAAAAGCTGCCCCAACCTCTTATTTTTCTATATGAACACAAAAATTGCAGCTGCCTGCCAAGTCTGCTGAGAGATGGATGTAATAATTTTCAATTGGACTGTTAGCCCAAAGGGAACCCGATAGCAAGAGATTGACAGATGCAGCATGGATTATCTTGTGCTCTGAACTCAGCCCAATTTGTGGTTTGTTGCAGGTGCTAAAGAGATTGATATTGCTGCTACCCTGGAGCACTTGAGGGACCAGAGACCAGGCATGGTCCAGACAAAGGTACTGTCAATAAATCCACTGGGATTTTAAATACATTAAAGGTCTTTCACAGTAGTTGTTTTCATGACAGAAGAGAGAGGGTATGACCTAATTTAACGCAGGTCGCTTGCTGATTACTCTGTTTGGCTCCCTACCAACTGAGGTTTATTTATGCTGAAGATTTATCTAGGCTACTTTCTTTGGTGTTTACTGTTCTTTCTTGTAACATCTCCAACATCTATCTTGATTACCATATATGAAGGGCAGTCAAGACAACAATCTATAGCCTACTAAAGAAAATGTGCATTTGAAAGAATGTTCTTGCTTTCATCCTGAAATATGGATTATTTTCTTAGAGTATCTGTGCTTAACTGTGCATGTAATATTTTTTAAAAGCTTCAACTCATTAAAGAGAATGTAACTAACTGCTGCATTTGATTTTTTTCCTGAAAAAAGAAGTTTTGAATTAAAGGAAATACAGTTTTGTAGAAAATCAAGTAATTTTTAGTATCTTTGAACGGAAGAGCTTACATCATGCCTAAAGCCATGTCCTTTATGGATGTAGCATGGTAACTATATTTGTACCCTTTGGTGAGGTGAACATCTTACTCTATAATTCCTGTCAGTGGTAATAGTTTTGACATTTTTCCACGATGTAAAACTTTAAAAGATAGCTGATGGTGTGATTGTAGTCCCTTAAATTAAAAATGAAAGTTTCTGTTATAACAATTCCAGTGATGTATGGAATGATATTTTGGGGTATTTGCTGCAAGTTAAGAGCTGCAAATATGACAATAAAGAAACTCATTCAGGGCATGGAGACCAAATAAACCTGTATATGACATTGTAAAATATTGAATGAGAGTTATAGCCCCAAACTGAGTAACAAGAGCAATGTGATAGCACTCTGTCTTGGCCAGGCTGGAACTGATAGGAAAGTCTGCAGCATTTAGGGAGTTGAAATTGCTGAGGGACAAAGGTGAAATAAATGCGTGTTGCAGGAATCATTGGTTCATAACTTTTCTTGAATCTCTTCCTAATCATTTTATCTTCCCATTAATACTAGGAGAAGTGGTGCTGGAGAACAGTTGGGGGGATGTTCATTATTATTTACCAATTAAGTAAGTGCATGAAAAATAAAGATGAGCCAGTCAAAGCTAACTAATCTTTATCTGCAAGTAAGACATAAAATTGCACAAATCTTTCTTCTGCTTTGATTATTCAGACCGGCAAAAGAAATTCATATAGCACACAGTATCCAATGTCACATATATCTGCTGTGAGGGAAGATGCAAGTCCTGAACTACTCTGCAAATGCATCCAAAATGTATGGTAGCTCTGTAGAAATATAGAGCTCAGATTCCAGTTTCCCTCTCCGGGCAGAGAAATTACAGCTTGTTGCCTTCAACAAAAGAAAAAACATAGCTCCAGAACCAAAGAATGAGGTTATGTGAACAACTTGTCTTACTTAGCTCAGAAATAGTTACCCGAGTCCCATGAAAATCTCACTCAAGATGTGTTTTTCCCCTCCCAACATTTATCTGGTAGAGCTCCAGAAAAGAAATGTGCCCTGTGTTTTCACCCAGGATGAAAAATTTTCTCGGGATATTACTTATCTCTCCTCTTGCTCCTTCTTCCATCATTGTCATTTTCTCAAAACCACCCAGATCACTTATTCAAGCTAATGTCTTGCAAATTATAAATATCTGGTTACATGCTAGCAATGCACGATCCCCAGAGAATTTTTCTGATGGATTTAAACAAACCCCTGTGCTTTCCCAACTGAATACAAATGAGGAATATTAGACTCTTGGAGTAATTTAAAACAATGGATTAAAAGTCAGGTTAGAAATGCCAATTACAGAATATCCCTAGGCAAAATAAACACCAACTTACTTCAGCAATGTTATTGTGTTTCCAGCAGGCAGCGCTCCACATTTTCAATGAGCATGTGAAAGATTTGTTTGCAACATTTTGTCTTCTGGAAGGGATCTTTAATTCAAAAGCACTGTATATAATAAATGGTAATGAAATTATCATAACGACATTCTGCATTTCTGAGAAGCATAATAGAGGGTTTGTGGTTTGGGGTATTTTTTTTGCAGGAGAATCATAAAATAGAATTGATATGCCACATGTGAGAGGAAAAAGTAACGACGGAGGAAGCGTATTCTCTGTGACGGGAAAAAGATACATTTCCTTTTTTTCTCTCTCCTTCTATATCTTTCCTCTCCCAATCTGTAATATTTAGCTAAGATTCTTTATTGTGTCATATTTGCTACATGAACTCAGTTTGTTTTCCTGGGAATTTTTATTTGTAGACTTAATGAAACATAGCTTATTTTTTACCAAATACATTCTTGTCACCCGTGCATTATAGGTGGACTGACGCCACAAAATGCCTGTCCAGCTCTGTTTTCTAGGCAAAGCTAGATGTTAAAATTCATCTCCAGTCAATCTTGTATATGCAAACAGCATACGTGAATGACAGCGTAGCTGTACAAAACAACAAACTGAGCTCCTTTAAAAATTACTGAAATTCATTTGCTCTAACTGTGGTTGTTCTCATGGAAAGGTGCGGAAGGTGCTTAAAGGCTTTTCTTTGGCGGGTGGTGATGCACATCAGTGGAAGCTGCACTATCTGCATTTCGCCTGTGCGCATTATGCAGAAGGCAGGAGGGGGAAGAGCTCAGCTGTGCCGTCCCAGAAGGACCACGTCCTCACACGTCCCATGTGTCTGCTCTACTGTCCCCTTTACTGCAGTGTTTCACAGTCAGTTTTGAGCTCTGGCTGTAAAGATTATGCTTTGTAAGTTGTTTTGCCTCAGTAGTTTAGGGTCACACCTAATGTTAGCTGGTGGTCTCCACTGAACTTGTCTCCAAAATCTATATCTGAACTTTGGAGTTCATGTTGATCAGTCCACGGTCCTTGGGCGAGACAGATGCTTTTCCGCAGGCGGTGCAACGATGCTCTGTGCTCACGTGAGGGGTACCCCTCCGTGAGGGGTAAAGGCACTCGCAGGTCAGATGGTCTCCAGCCTGACAGATCTCCACAGTAAGGTGAGCACATCTCGGACCGACAAAGCTAAAGGGTAGATTTGCTCAGTGAATAGAGTAATATAAGTTATTTTCAGCAATGGAACTAATATTAAAGTATTGTAGTCCCCGATCTTACAAGCTTTTTCTGACTGTGAAATACTCAGATGAAGAGCACATTAGGTAGCCTCATTACCATGGGCAGCTTCCCTTCTTCTGAACTGACGCCCACATCTTGGAAGAGTCATCTGCACATCTCTGAAACTTGGCTGCATCACTGTGTCAACCCTGTCGTGCTCAGATCAGCCTCTTCTGTTGCTGTGCTCCCCGTGCTCCAAGGACTGGCAGCGACGGGGACCAGCTGTCCCGCTCACATCTGAGCGTCAGCACCCGGGAGCACCCGCTTTGCCCCTCTCCCGCCAGCCCTGGCACGAGGGTCGCCCACCCGTCCCAGGCTGCTCCCCAGGTCTCTCACCTCGCAGGGCTGCATCAGCGCGGCCCTGCAGCTGCCGGCTCTTCCTCCCAAGGTTCTTTTGCCCGGAGGTGAGCACTTCTCATGCATCAGCCCAAATTTCCTGAAGCTTCTTGAGCCGGTACAAGCACCCGGTTCGGTTCTGGCACGGCACATCCAGATGAATGCCCTCTGCTTCCGCTGCCCTCCACCCATTCACTGTGCTCCAGTTAAAATATAACTGCTGCTCCTGGGTGGCCGCCAGCATTTCCAGTCTTTTCTTTAATTGCAGAGACCTTGGGGAGCGTGGGGAGGCATAGGCAGACATATACACCATTTTCTGTGCCTAATGAGGATGAGTCCTACTCTTTAGGGTGAATTAATGTCTGATTAAAAACTGTTGGCTGCAGTCCAGAAAATGTACAAGGATGCCACTTTGACAGCACCAAGCAGACAGCAAAATTCTTGAATGTCAGTGTCTCTGAGAAATTATTCTGAGTTTTGTTTTTCTTTTTCTGCTCAGGAGCTGTGCCCATCATTGCTTCTCTCTGAGGCATCTCCACATGGGAGATGACTGTGCAGGGGGGTAAGACAAGGCAGAGAAGACTGGCACTGAAGTGCAGGCATTAGAAGTCAGCTGTCTTTCTGAACTACGCGTTGTACATCTGTAGTTTGTTCTTTCATCCTTCCTGCAGATTTCTGCAGTAAAATGAAACACTTGGAAAATGAATGCTATTAGTCCAGTAATCACCTCTGGGGGTTGGCTGTGTTCTGCAGCCATCCGCCACTGCTGCGTACGTACTGCAGCCATCCCGCACTGCCCCTGGCAGGGCAAACCGAGGGGCTGAAGGTACCTGCCAGACCACCAATTTCCTAATTGGAGACACAGCTAGTATCCCAGCAGTGACCTCAGGATACGTTGCAGGGTGCATCTCAGACCTCCATTCTCAAAGTTGGTTCTTCAACAGCTCTTGATCCTGGCTGGCTTAAACCACTGGAGTACTTCTAGAAAATCCATAAACTTCCCCACAGTCCTTGTCTGGTGTCCTTGATTTGCCTATATTCTGAGTAAACTGCTCACATTTCTTTTTTCATCTGAAAAGTTGCAAACACCAAATCATCCTGTCAGATATTTCAGTAAGCTTAATTTCTGAGAAAAATTACTTGCTTAGAAAATCTAACACCTGTTAACCTTGAGGAAGTAAAGCTCCTTTGTCCTTCTGTAAGACTACACAGTTCAGGAGTGCGTTAGGGTTGCACTTAGAAGAGGTGGCCATTCATGGCTGTGTCCTTCGTACCTCTGCCAACGCAGCGCAGAAGCCTGTTAGTAATTTTGGTTTTATGCTTACAGTAAATTAATAGCAGAGAAAAGCTTTCCCAAGTGTTTCTTAAATAGGAGCGGTCTAAACATCATTGGGTAATTTGTGGGTGCAGAAAGGCTGTTAAAAAGGGAGGCTGAAAAAGAACAATAACAGGTAAACCAAAAAGCAGATATTGTTCTATATAATAGATAGAAGGTGAGGAGATTCTAGCTGATTTCAACTAGAAACAGTCCTGAGAAGAGCCAAAGGCTCTGCTTTGCAGCATCTCGCCTATTTCATATCTCAATTATGTTAACGAGTTTCCATCTCTGTGTCAGAAGGAAATGGCTGATGATCAACTACTCCCAAACGCTTCTGACCACGCAATTGCAATACATCATTTTGTCCCAATAGCTTAGTTTCAGCTACCAACATTTTTCTCCATTAAAATGACTCCGGCTTCAAGATACTGTCAAACATGTCATATGGCATCAATAATCCCAGAACATTTTGTTCCTTTCCGTTGCAGCGTACAGTTCATCCTGCATATTCATATTTTTAACAATGTCTTGAGGATGCTCGGCTGCAGAACAGTGCACCAGGCTTTTGGAAAGTGTTTTGTTTTATTATTCAGAGTATGTGTTTGTTCTCTCTGCAGGAGCAGTTTGAGTTTGCTTTGACAGCGGTTGCAGAGGAAGTGAATGCAATACTCAAGGCACTTCCCCAGTGAGCGGCTCAGTCTCCTGAAGGTTCCCGCAGGATCCGTCCCTCGTTTTCCTCATCCTCAGTCCCTGTGAATGTTCTTGGAAACCATGACCTGACCTTAACTGTGTATCTTCTGTTGTAACCACATAGTGATAGGGTCCTTACAAACTCCTTTAGCTGGTAAAAGTTCAACAGTTAAAATGTGTATTCTGTTTTGGGGGGTTTTAAACAAATTTTTAAAAGTACATTGAAGCCTCGGATTAAGTGACAGAACAATCCATCTAATTCCTTTCACATCCCCGAAGCCCTGAATGTCACACTTTGAAAGCACACATTCATGTTCTTAATAGCAAATATACAGTATTGTGGGTAATTAGTGCAGTCAATATAGTCTCAGAAAACAGTGTTCTGTTATATTTTGTACCTTCCACAAGGCTGAATAAGAGGGGGGGGGCCTGAAGAGGATGGTGATTTTTCCTATACAATGCCAAGCAAGAGCATGAAACAGTGCTGAGGGTGTGAGTAAACACAAGTCCAGGCTCTGGCAAAGAGCTTGCACCTTCTCCTGCTGGGCTTTGGCAAGCAAATGTTTTCTTAACTGTTGTTTACTTTTCAGCTTTGTGCCATGAATGGAAGAAAATCTGAACTCTAAGTAAATAGGCCTGCACAGTTGTTGCAACTGGGGAGAACAAGTTGGTCACATTAATGGGTACCCGGGGGATAACGAGCATAACATCTCTGACCATGTACCTACCACTGGCAGCGTGGAAACGGAGAGCGTAGACTCACCTCAGGTGATGGGGAAGGGCCCTGGCAGCACTCAGGTACATGTCCAGAGCTGTTATGGAAACAGATTGTGGGGTTTATGGGATTACTGAGGAAGAAAATGGGACTCTCCTCTTTATATTTTTGCATTTCCCTCTGTAAACCTGTGCTGTGCCATCCTTTTTAGCCAGGAAAATATATTTCTGTAAAAGCCTGGCTGAAGGAGAAATCTCCAGTCTGCATTTTATGATTCTCATCGAGTTTGGCTGATCCAGACATTGGTTGCACCTTTCTGCAGAGGCTCTGCTCACTCCTTGTTCTGAATGATACTGCTTTTAACTCACCATTAAGGGATAAAGAAGCACACAGGCTGAATTTCAGAGATTCTTGTGTTCTCAAAATCCTAATGCCTACTGTTGCAAAGTAATGCTAAAATATGTCTGTAAATGGTTTGGTTATGCAATCTTGCTTATGTGAATTCACAGGTTTAGTTGTGGTACTCTTCTGAAGGAATTTAAATTATTGATAGAATATCTGGTATGTTTGAATGAAGGGCCTGAGAGTAAAATTATCCAAGGTATTTAAGTGATCTAGGCTCTTAATTTCATTTTCAAAAGTGAATGCTTGGATGCTTTTTCATATGTTATCCTACATCTCCGTGACTTAAGAATTTTGGGGTGCTTTTTTCCAAAATCTAAACAGTGTTGTATGCTTGAAACCATATTAGGCTAATCGTATTACTTCAGCACTGGAAAATATATCATTGAATTTAATTTGGGAAGGGGAAGCTTTTATAAACTTCTAATCAGTGAAATGTTAAAGAGAACAATATCACAGAGTTTTGCTGGCACAAAGGTAACAGGCATCTATCAAAATCAACCATGTTGCAATTTTGTGTTGTAGCTGTGGATATTGGTGATTTCTTCTTTTTAGCAATTAAAGACTTATTTAAAAAAAAAAGCGGAAGGCTTGTTACTTTTCGCCATACATTTTTGTATGCTTTACTTGGTATATGCTGTTGCTTAATTTGTGCATCCCATTACTATGGCAGTACAGAGCAGTTACTGCAGATGCCATCATCCTCTTAAGTACACATACTGTACATTAAGCCACATGTTTATTTTATGGCCTAAGCATTTTAGAGCTTTCCTAGCAATAACTAAAAAAACTAATGGAGTATGAATGAGAAAATTGCCTTTTTCATTTGATAATTTAGGTTTAACAGGATTCTTTTATTACTTTAGCTAACACAAAATTGCAGATCAGGGCAGATGAGATCAGTTTGAGCAGTATCAGCAAGTGTTTGAAGTAGATTTACTGTGAGCCATGTACTGCAGCTTTCTGAAAATACAGGTAGTTATATCCAAGCAAACTGTCCAAAGAATCAAAATTAGGGCATCCTAAGCCAAGCCCTCCGGTTATCAGGTAGAATTATTGCCCCATGCAAGATGCTCTGCCATTACCCACTGCCAATGGGATAATGGGTTTTTAGCACAGATTTCTGCCCTGGGATTCATTAGCGTTCGCCTTCTGACTGTCCCTCTGCATACCACAAACATGGCTGACGAGCCTTTCGTTTGCACTTCAGGAATATTTTTTAATTGTTCTTTTGCAAATATTTGCATTTCATAATAGCAATTTCAGGGTGATCCCTATTAATTCACAAGCAGCTGAGTGTAGGACTTAAATATTGGTCTTCATGCTTCGGAGTTTATTTAGCGTAGATTAGAGGGCATTAATCTTCCCCAAGGCTAATGGGGCAGGGATGTATTGTTTTATTCATACTTGTAGACCAGTTTACACAACAGAAAGATGCAGTCTTACTCAGAGGGTTAGAGTATCTCCCGCTGAATGTCATTGACAATCCTGTTATTTCAGCCGTGTTTTGTACAGTTCTTCCGCAAAAAGGTGCCAGGCTTACTCTGTTGACTGTAAACTATCACACAGAGTATTTCATCTGTGCAGGTAGCATACTGTTCACACCTCTCAATAAATGCCCTGCTTCTGGGGGTGATAATCTGCTGCAGGGTCTATTAGTGAAATGCAGGTTTCAGTTGCACCAGGGCGATCCGGAGGGGTTTGACAATCCATTTCCCGGGAAGATGCCAAAGCCATGGATGAAGCCACAGAGATGGATTTCTCATGCAGAGCAGGTATCTCTTTACCCTTTTCACTGCAGTTAGCTTAATCCTTGTGATTTGGCAAAGGATGTTGTTCAGGCTGTCCCCAGCCACTTGCGCTGGATGTGGGACCTGCCCCGTGTTCGCTGGCAGGTTGAGTTGAGCTTCTTCCTGGAAGCCAGGATCACCTGAGAGCCCAGAGTCAAATGAGACCCACGGTCCTTCCCTGTTCAATATCCTGCTTGATCTTTAGTAAACTGATTGGGATTGAAGCTTGGGCTGGTGCCTGACGTGTAGCCGTAAACAGCATGTGTTTAATATTGACCATCCTCGTGTTCTTGATAAAGACAAATTGAATCTACAGGTGCTGTTTGTGTGGTTGAATCTTTAAGTGACATTTAAGGGGGGGAGCTGCAGGAAGGCAATTTAACCCCAGTGCTCCCAGTTTCCTTCCTCGCTGGTCAAAGCCTGTGGCAGAGGGAGAAAACCCTGTTTTCCCACAGGCGTGGCAGCGAGCGTGGCTGCTGGCCTCGAGCAGGACAGTGACCTGGCCAGACCCCACACTTACGTAGTCACAGTGTGTGCAGATATGAGGGGCGGAGAGGTGGTTGTCACCAGCATTGATAGTTCATAGGAGTAACAGCACAGTTGCTCTCTCCAGCCTTTGCCCCTCCCATGACATGGGCTGGCATTTAGCAGGATGGAAGGGCAGGACAGCACTGTTCCCCAAAGCCCAGATCCTTGAGGTTCAGCCCTAGCCAGAGGGAAAACAGTGTGGGGTTTGCTGTTGGCTTCACGTGTTTCAGGTATGAGCTCTAACCATTGCTCTTGACCATCATCTGTGGGACCTGGTGCAGCCCAGGTAACATCCAGTGGAAGTCCTTAGCAATTGTGAGGGCCAAGAATGAATTTCAGCAGAAAATCCCATATCCAAATCTCAATTCAGTAGCAAAACAAGCAAGATTATTTTTATAGATGCTACTAAACGTTTAAAACATTTTAAAATATTTTTTAAATCTACACCAATGACTAAACCTTGTTCCTGTCTCTAGCATGCATGCAGAACCAACCTCCATCCATCCCCAGGGAATGACAGCTATAGTACCTGTAAGGAGTTCATGCTTTATTAGTCAAGTGGAACATTAATAAAACCCAGCCCACTTAATAATTTCCAGAATAGTCATTAATTAAAAAAACTGTTTATTGGAATGGAAAACAAGTGTTTGATTAGCTTTGTTACAGAACAATAGCTCTCCTAATTTTTATTCTGCCTATTTTATTCTTTGTTTAGAAAATTCTCTTAAGAAGCAGTTGAGATATTTCGCTTTTTAAAACTGTACAGTTTCTATGGTTTTGCTTTTTAAATGAGAGTACACTTTGTAGATTTGATTATTATATTTTTCTGTTGAGATTACATTGGGCATTACAAAAGCATTCCCCACCACATAGAAAAGAAAGCTATCCTGTTGGTTTATTGTAAAAGAAAAAAAATAATTAAAACAAAATTGCAGAGCTCTGGCATACTCAATCCAATTAGAGCATGACTCTTTACTACTCTTCATTTACCACATTAGAAATAAAATAAAGTTACACCAGCAAGATTTCATTTGAAGCTGTTCTTGCATGCTGTTTGTACTGTATTTGATGGCATAATATTGCTTTGTTTACAACTTTTTCTTTCTTGTCATTCTATTATATTCTTTATATGTATATAGTTTAAAAAAAAATATACAAAGTATTTTGTTCTACCTCTGTAAAAATCATATTTGTGAATAAAGTCACGTTGTCCGTGGAGTATGGTATTGTGCATACAGCATTAACAGCTGGTGCTTTGCTTTATTTGGGGGTGGGAGCGGTACCTCCGTCCGTTGCTGGAGAGCTGGATTCTGCGTTTCCGAGGTGGGGACGCGGGGCTGACGGGCACAAACGGCCTGCTGACGGCTTAGAGGTGCACGTTGAATCTGCTCTGAGCAGAAGAGATTGCAGCCACCCCTGCCTTGGGTGTGTGGCCTGTAATATTGCAGCTTCCAACATTTTGATCAAGGCAGACCCCTGTGTTCAGACCAGAAAGTGAAGCGGGCAAAAAAATGACTAAATTACAGTGACCCTCCTTGTACAACCGGGCAGTGAAAAAATTTGGCCTATAGTGTGTGTCACGGAGTGTACAAGTTAACAAATGGAATAAATTATACCCTCTTTCAGGAAAATTAAAGGCAGGAAAATGGTTTTGGGGAGGGAAGGCTGGTGGATCAGAGCATCACATAATGGGTGGTACGGGCTGCCCAAGGATTTATGGTTTTAAAATAGTAGCAGGATTCACAGAAGGATTTGAATGGGTAATGGGAAATAGTCACAGTTATATTAAATAAGGTTAAGAGGAATAAAGTCTAAGGTTCCCACATAAGCACAGCATAAAATAACCGGTCTTCTCTCTGGGGGATAGGAAGTAATTTTCCCATAAGCACTGTCCATTATATGAAGGTTTGTATCTTTCCATGAAATACCTATTGTTAACTGTTATCAGACGCAGCCCTGGTATGGCAATTTTCATGGTCCTGTGTTGTGTGTTAAAATTTCACTTGTGTTTTGAAGAAGACTTAAAACAGTTTGTCGCTCACCTGGAAATAACTAGGAAAGTGTAAATAGAAAGGTAGAAACTGTCCTGGTCCAGCTCACTCCCATCCCATCAGAAGAATCACATTGTACATTCTTTAACCTTGTTTATGTAGTTGCGTGTTTTAATATCTATGCCTTTCTCAGTGTAAGAAGGTGACTTTCATCTTGGAAGCAAAATATATGCACCATTATAGCTGTTTTCCTGTTGGTGTAATTTAGGAGGCCTTTCATCTCCAAGATAGCTTTCTGAAGCCTCTGGTAACATCAGATGGAGGACAAAGAGAGAAATAACTTTAACTATATAACTACTGGAGCATTATGTATCTTCTAGGCAAACACGAAAGCCATCAGTTGCGCATACACTGATTCATGCAGCCAGCGCTTGCTTTTGCTTCATGCCACACAGACACACGCAGCCTTGCCCTCTCCGGTGCTCTGACTGGAGGTGGTGTCTCAGCTGCTGCCAAGGGCATTTTTTTGTTTGTTGCTGTTATTCTTGGGTTTGTGTTTATGGCTCTAGCTCGTTAACAGTACGGCAGAGCGGGTACTGGCTTCTGGTAGGGCTCCGGAAAGAGCTGGGTTTGAGTATCAGCCTGGAGCAGCCCCAGCACACCTGAATACTCTTGTTGCACAGCCCATCTCTGCTAACACACCTCCGCTGAGCCTGAGCTGTTCACGCTTTTGGGGAAGCAGGAGGACACAGCACTCAGCAAACTGGGGGAGAGGAGGAAAGAGCTGCCCATCTCTTGCCCTGCGTGGTACCAGCGCGAAAGGGAGAGCCTTGCTCCTGCTCCCAGCTGAACTGCAGTCCCTCATACGGTACAAAAACCAGGAACTTTTCAAGTCGTACAAAGTTCCTCAGGGCTTTATTTTTAGGACTTGTAAAACTTCAGTGCTGACAGGATTGGTATTTCTGTTTTGCATGCTGAACAAATACAAAGAACTACGCACCCACGGGGAAGGGTAACTGGTAGGCTGTTTATTCTTGGTTTAGTGATAGGACCGGCACATTGTGTGCTTGAAACAACTGAATCCTTGGGGAAATTCTTCTTCCTGCAGTGGAGTTAAGCCAAAAATTAATTTCTCCCCTTGAGAATGCACCAGTTATCGCCCACACGCAGGTAAATCAGCAATACAGAAAAAAGACTCTACATGGATGACCATCCTGGGAGATACAGACTTAAACTAAGTTTGGGGCTATGCAACTGACATAGTTGCCCTGCACCAGATTTTTCCCTGCAGGAGCTTTGGCCACAGTTCTCAAAGATACAGGAATGTGTTACTCCATTTCCAGCAGAGGTTAGAGGTAGGATTCATCTTAACCAACCTCTGAGTAGCTTCTGCATGGACATCTACAGACGAGCAACTCATCATAAGCTTCCTTTGTAGTCAATGAAGGAAAATTTCAAGGTGTGGTTTTTAGGGTGTGATTTTTCTGATCTGGTTTGGGTGTCTACCATAAGGTGAATCATCCTATTCACCCCATATTCTGAAACAGGGAGTTCCAAAGTTTAACTATGCATTAGGTAGAAAAGCATTTCCTTTTGAAACTGTAAACCTATTCCCTCATAACTGCATCGGATCACTTGTGAGAAAAAGGGAAGTCATTTCTGATTTTGTAGACCATGACTTTAGAGACATCCTTATGCTATTCCTCCTCCGTTTCCCTGTTCCACACTGCAGAGTCATTTCTCCCCTTACAGATGTTGTCTCCTGCCTTTGATCACCTTTACGACCCCTCACCTTACCTCTGTTTTTACTAGGTTCGCTCTCAGGTGCACAGGGCCCTAGCTGCACTGTCACGTAGTGATGTTTTTCTCTTTTTTCTTTTCTTTGGAATTTCTAACACTCTGTTGCCCTCCTCCACTGCTGAGCACTGAGCTGGTGCTCGCAGACCACCCTTGTTCACAGCAATACCAAACTTCCTTTTCTTCAGGGCAATAGCTCGCCCAGAGGTCATCATTCTGTCTTTATTGTTAGGGATGTATTTCATGACGTGCATTACTTTATGTTTATCTTTAGTGATTTCATCTGCCATCTTCACACAGACACACATTATCACAAGGTATCTCCATGACACTTCACAGTTGCTTTTGTTTTTACGACTCTAGATAATATGTGTCATCCACACTCTGCCACCTCACTATCACCTCCTCCTTTTTCACATTCTTTATATTGGGGAATCACCACCACTGCAAAAACTCTCCTTTTCTTCCCAACCCGTTTCTTATCTTTTAACCACTCATTAATCCACAAAAGAACTTCCCCCGAATCCCATAGCAGCTCAGTTTCTGTAAGAACCTTTCATGAGACAGCCTTTGCCAAACGCTTTTAGGAAAGCCAAATACACAATATCCAGTAAATCACCCACACCAGCACGCTCACTGATTCCTTCAAAGCCTCTTAGTAGGCTTTTGAGATATGACTTCCCCCTGCAAAAGCCATGTTGCTTCTCCCTGCCTTTTACGCCATCAGTTATGTAGGCTCTAGACACAAGGGGGTGGATGCAGCTTATAGAGTAAGACACCTACTAAAATAGCTTTGGTATCCTTTTGGAGTCAGTGGAGAGCTACTGAATGAACTTTAAAATGGAGCTCTGCAGCTCAGCTAGTGCAACCCCCCACTCAAGGCAGCACTTGGAGCACATTGCTCGGAGTCATTTCCAGACAAGTTTTGAGTATCTCCAGAGATGCAGATTCCTCTGGGTCCTCTTTGTGAAAAATATCTTTTCAAGACCTAATTGAAATTTCCCTTGATGCAGATTGATTGCTCATCAGCTCCCCAAAAGGAGATGCCTACACTTGGACAGCCAAATCCCTCTCTAGGCTCCACCACCAAGGTTGTTGTTTACTGTGGTAGACACTCAGGCATGTAGCACACACGGAGGCATTTATATTTAAGTGTCTTAATCCATGAGCTGACTCTCACCCTCTGGGCAGGATTCAGTGCTTGTTTGTAACTGTTCGATGTCACTGCAGATGCTGTGGGTATCCTGCCTAGCCTCCAGCACTCATGCCAAATGGCTGAGGGGCTGAAGTCTTGTGTTTTGGTTGCCAGCCCTGTGCTGGTGGCTTACATCTCCTGAGGTGCCTCAAATGACGTTGGATGCCTAAATCCCACATCACGTGTCTACCAGTTGTATTCTGTTACTTCTACCAAGACACAAGGTATGGGAGAGAATTTCAGAGGACAGTAGTTTCCCAGATAAAACCCACCACTCCCAAACTGGCAGCAGTTTTTGAAAACCCTCATTATGCCCATTTGAACATCCATCAGTATTGGATTCAAGGGAGAGCTATGACTTCAGCAGCAGACAGCATTGCTTGAGCATACGCCAAGCCCGGGCACGAGGTGCTGCGGTGACCACAGCAGGGCACAACTGGAGAGGAGCTTTTATGCTGGGTAGCGCTTAATGGCTTTGTGTACCTCACAGCCGGTGACAGCGTTGTGTGGGAGCATAGGCACTGTTGCTTTCCAGCACAAGAGGGGAAAAAAAGGGAAAAGTGGCCAAAAACATGGTATTTAGACTTTTGAGTTCATGTAAAAAAACTAGTGAACAGCAGTGTTCTAGTAGCACTTGTTTCTAAATGTGGCATCTATTTCCTTCACGCAGGAAATCTGCTCCGTTTTCCAGCAGATTTCATTTGTGTTGTCCAAGTTAGAAATGTTTGTTCCTGCATACGGATATTATGACAGAGAGCGAGCAAGACCAATTTGTGCAGTGTTACTGATGCTACACCTAATCTGTTGGGCAGAAGCCAAAGTGGACCCACAGCTTTGTGATCCTGATAAAAGCATTGCCGAGGCTGAAAGGAAACCAGTGCTCTCATGAGTGGCTGAAGGGGAAAAACAAACCACTACTTTTTCCAGAATTACCTTTTGATTATTTATAGATTTGTTTCCATGAGCAGGAATACACACCTCTTTTTGAAAAGGGAGATTAATTTAACATCTGGTGTGTGTAGCCATGCATGGTTGAAGGAGCTGGGTAAGTGACCTGACTCAATGAGACGTTCCTTGCAGAACAGAAGGTCTTTAGCATTGACTTTTTTATCTGTTCTACTGTTCGTTCTAAGTAGAGCCCATGATTTTGTTTTACTTTTTTAAATAAGGTATTATAGAAGCTGAAGTAACAAGTTGGGATCTATTAGGATTCATCTGAAATGAATTACAGTTCTGCTCATCCCACATACTTCCATTGCAAAGACCCACAAGACAGGCAACCAAGGCAAACTGTGTTCCTAAGCAGTGAGGTAGGACTTGGCCTTCTTTGCAGTTTTAGCACTAAATGCTGAGCCTTTTGGAGAAACCCTTAGGCTATGTTAAATCACTTTATTTTTCTCTGAGGCTGAGGGAGTAAAGACACTATAACAACATGATGAGATAATGGGAAAGAAAACATTTTTGATGCACTGCTGGCTCATACATTTTCAGCATTTTTGTTCTGGAAGATTTTGTTATAGCTGTGTTTGCTGAACCTGACTCTGTACCACGTCTCACTTGGAATCTCTGTTATGCCAAATACATGCCCTGCTTGACTTCCACCTCCCTTATCCCCCATGGCCAAGATGCCAAATGGAGATGGACATGGTTTGTAGGCTGGTGCCGCTCGGACTTGAGGGTGTAAGGCATAAGAATAGAAATCTTGACAATAAGGCTGCTGTTAACATGCTCTTGCAGCAAAACTGTGGGTCCTTGCTCTACAGCAGTAACCCCATATCATCATATTCACCCAGGAACGGGATGGATGGACACCTTTGTAGTGATCTCCAGTGTTGTCATCTCACTGCCTGGGCATGTTCCAGTCTCCAATAATCTTCTTCTTCTCAGTAAGAAAAAGAACACGGTTTTTGTCAGTTGTAGGTATTTACCCTGGGAGACCTTCACAGCTCTTCCTGTTCTGCATCCACCCAAAGTTGTTAGCACAACATCTAATGTGCACAAAACCACGTAAATGTCCACAAAGCTCCTTTTTAGCAGAACACTGGCTTGTAAAAGCTTTTGTCATTTTCCTTGGTCAATTCCAGTCCTGTAAAAGCAGGACTTAGGTAAATGGCTGGCACAAACAGCCCTGCCATACATAACCAATGCTATTCCCCCCATCCTAAAGCAGACTCCTACAGTTATATATACAAGTCTAACTGGGTCTGACCCAGTTGGGTCTGACTCAGCACGAGTCACTGAGACCATCACATTTTAAAGGTTTGTTCTGAATAGATGGCTGAGGTTGCATGTGTTACACTATTTCTAATGTATGTGAATTAGTTAACAATTTAATGTTGGCTGAAAATGCCATTATACCTTTTACTTTTGGCATCTGTGAAAGCTCATTTAATATTATTAAGTTTTTTAAGTCAGGGAAAATTAATTTAATTAGTTGTCTGAGTTTCCCTTTAACGTACAGTGAGCTATGGAGGGTTGGGCAAGAGGGAAAGGAAGCACCAGGATCGTGATAAACTCCTGCCCATACCCAGGACTGGGGAATGCCTGGTGCCTCTGTGCAGGTTAGACCATCCAGGAGATGACAGATAACAGCACAGCAGTGTACCACTAACAGATATTTTTATAAACCCTTTAATAAGTATTCATTCACACACACACACACACACACACACACACTTTCCTCTCCCCATCCCATCTGTTCCCCAACCCTTCAGTCTGTAATGTAGGCATAGAGGGTGGGATTTGCTTCCCCTAATCCAGCCAGCTAAAAATGAAGTGGTAGTCTCCACTAATCCTTTCGGCTTCCTCCCAGATCAGCAGAGAGAGATAAGCAGTGGTAAGTTATTTAGCCCAGAATTGTTTGGGGGCTGAAAGTGGAAAAATACTGTTCCCAGTGGAAAATACAGGCTGGGCGTTAAGTAGGCAGGACGTTACTGAAATAGCCTCTCTTGCAGAAGGAAAGCATCACAAGATGTGGAAGGACTCCTACCTAGCGATGGGCTTTAGGTCTCCCCTGAAAGTTGCCATTCCCCAGTGTGCCCAGGGTTCTGGTCAGGGAAACTGCATCTCTTAGGGGAGCGTTGCACTGCCAACAGGCAGCTGCCAGACCTCCCTCCCTGCCGTGCCAGGACTGCAGCGCGGGGATTGCCCATGTGTAGGCTAAGTTTGTGCGAGGATTATGAATAATAGACATTTTGAAGTTGCATAGGAAAAAAACATGACTTTTTGTTTTCTTTTTTAGCCAGAGACTATAAAAACAATACCAGACAGTGTTCCAGCTCTTAGGGCTGTGCCGTGTGCTGTGACACAAGTTTACTCTTCTGCCATCTTCAAGCCTAAGTTTGCCAGATATTCATGATGGGAGTGCAGGTGGTGGGCAGTACCTCTGGGGTTCTGAACCAGAGCTGAGAAGCTGCCCTGGCATGGTGTGAAATGGCTCAGAAATAGATGGGGATGGAAGACATCCTGTCTTTAGCAAAGTTCGAAGCGACCTGAGTGATGTGGCCATATGGGTTACTATCCTGTCCACACCAGAGATGCAGAATCACCTCCTGGCCCAACTGCAACCAAAGTCCAGCCTTCTTTTGACCACATTTCAGCTAAAATTTCACCCTTATTCAACCTTTAGGTGCAGGACGTGGCATGTTGGGCCACAGGGGAGCCTATTCCACTCAGTTTGCACCCAAGCTGCATCAATGAAGGAGCTTTTTGCACTGTATCAGAGTAAGCAGCTCCTGATCTGAGAAAGGACAAAGGTGAGGGTTTTTTTCATAGCACACCATGGTGTCTTCTGACCTCAAAGGCTCTGAGACGGGGCAGCAGCCCTTGAACAGAGCAGCGTCAGAGCTAAGTGATGACCTGCCCTCTTACAGCACCGAGCACAGGAGGAAGGAGGGACAGGCACCAACGAAGCTGAGCAGGGATTTCTTTCCCTGCCTCGCCTTGGCGTGAGATATGCTGAGAACGGCATCATTTTGTGAATGACAAGATCGTCCGCCCCTAGAAAGAGGGGCATAAATTCATTAGCCAAATGAAGGGCTTAGAGGTGAATCATGACAGGCCTGGTAATCTGATAAAAAGGAATGTTTCCTTATTAAAATATATATGGAAAGCTTTATTATTTTTATTTAAAAACCCTGTCTTCCCCACTGAAAGGCCAGCAGATAAAGGATGTGGTACAGACCACTTTTGTGGCTCTGGGGAAAAGTGAGCTATGGAAAGGAGGGGACAAGACAGGTTTGCACTTTTCACCTAGCTGGTCTGGAGACTTTATTGCTCCTATTCCTCATGTCTTTTCTCCTTCCTGTCCACCAGGCTACTATAACCTGGTCTACTTTCTCTCCATATTTGACTTAACATAAATAGGTCCACTGTCTCTGAACACCTTCTGGCACTTGACGGGCAACAAAATGAGTTTGCAGTGCCTTGTTAACCTTCTTCCTGATATTTTTTTTTTTTTAAGCTTTGCTTACTTTTGAAAATACATTTTGTTGGACAGTTGCAACTAATAGGACTGTGTCTGGGACTTTTGACTGCAAATTTATGTTAACTTCTCTGCTTACACAGTGGGTTTTTCCCACTGTGGACCATACCTTGCCTACAGATGTTTATCTATGCAACTATCTCTGGAGCTGTGATATATATATCACAGACCTATATATACATAAACAACAACAGGAAAAAAAAAAAAAAAGAGCACAGCTATGTGGATAGCCAACAGATGGATAAGAGTACCTCCAGACATTTGTGCTGGATAAAATAGCGTCACAGCACTCCTACCAGGCACATGTTCACTTACTCATGGTTGGGCATCTATAGCTTTTGGTGTGGGAGATGTCCACCCCTTCGCTACCATCTTGGCTCTGCAAGGAGCTGGGAGTCCTTTTGCCTGTACTGGTGTCCCTGCACCTGGTTGGCAGCAGTGCCTCTCCCACCAGTTCCCTCCACTGGCTCCACCGACACAAGGTGTTTCTAACTGGTAGGAAACTCTCTCTCATTGTAGCTGTGGTTTTGGGTGTTTTTAAATTAATAAAAGGGAGGTGGTTAGGGACAAAGTTCTAAAGAAGAAGCCAGTAAATTTGGTTTCCTAATGGGACTGCAAATAAATATTTTCATTGCACCACATATAAAATAGGGATGGTGACGCTCGTTTTTTCTGAGTACTGGGAGGTGCTGTAGACAGTGGCACAATCTGCAGTTGATTCTTCTCTCTCCCTTGTGTGGCTATACAGAGTGGGTCAGGGAGCAAAATACAGTCAAGATACCTGAGATGCTGTAAGGATTCCTGGAGATAATTTAAGAAATAACTGGAAAATTCTAAATTGGATTTTTTAAAAAAAAAATTAAAGTTGTCCACTTTCCAACTAGCTTGAGAGTCAGCTGCAAAACTGACAGATTTCTATTGAAAAAATCCAATATTTGCTGAAAAAATTGATGGAAAAACTTTCACTGAAAATTTGTTCTTCAGGACCCTCTGGTTCAAAGGACCCTTTCCTGAGGCTTGTCTACCTCAGACTGAGACTTTAGCCCAGTCCCCACAGCTTCTCCTCTGCATAAGAAACTCTCCATTTTTGTTTTGCATTGCATAAAAATTCAGGCTGGATTCTATGCATTTGCCACCTGCTGGGTTCTGAGGGAAAAAAATTACCACCTACCATGTCCAGAAATGTTTAATCACAAAATCACCTCAGCCTTTGAGGACCTTCATGGCTGCAGAGATAGTCACAAATACTTTGCTACCATTAGCCTTAAAGACAAAAACTAGAAGGTAATTCAGAACCCAAATGAGTGTTCAAAAGGTTGAGATAGATGTAATTTTAAGCATCCTCATCCTGGAGGCTTCAGTCCTAATGGTTCCATACCTGGGGGTTGACATATGTCCCTGGGTTTCCTGTCCCACATCTGAGAATCTTGTGTCACCTGCCACGTCCCAGCAGGACAGGCCAGCAGGGGCATTAAACACACCGAGAAGTTGCTCACGTCCATAGCTGGCTGCCAGGAGGACCATACCCCAAGCAGGGCCCGCATGAGTTTTTCTCATTGCATCCTCTCCAGGAAGGTCCTGGGGATGTTGGCTCTGCCACGAGCACCACGAGGCCAGGGCTGCGTCTGTCCCTCCAGACGTCCCACCCTGAAGGGGCTTGTGCACCCCAGTGCTGCTGGTGTGCCAGTGCTTCACGGTGAACACACCAGGCAGTGGGGGTGCTCCTTACGCATTGCCTGTCAAATGCATTTACTGCTTATTTCCTTCTTTCTCTGAATGTTTAAGAGAAGGTTTAGGATTCACTACAGTACTCGCTGCCTTTGGAGCAGGCAGGATGAAGAGCTTTATTACTCCAGATCCGATCCCGACACCACCTAGTCCTGCAGAAAGGACGTTAAGTGTCCTGGTCCTACCCAGCCATGCTGCACCAGAGGGCTGGCCTCTGCCCCCATGCAGGTTTGGGATGTTGGACTCTTGTCTTGCCAGCCGCTGCCTGCCGAAAGCCCACGTGCTCAAGCCCTGCCTGTGTGTGCAGGGTAATCCTTCCCTTCTCTCATCGGGACAGCGTGTGCTCGCACATGCTAATTCCTTTGCAGTCAACGCTTGGAAAGTCACCCCTGCCGGCTCCGGGGACTGAAGTCCTTCATCTGCAGCACAGGGACGGGAGCACTTTTAATAAGGCTAAAAGGAGACCGCCCTGCCTCTGAAGGCAATCCACTCTCCTTCAGCCCTCACCCGGGCGTTGCTGATGGCTAATACTGCGGGCACCATGGGAGGTATTCACACCAGCCTCTTCATGTGTCTAAATTACAGGCCTAAATTAGCAGCCTGAAGTTATTAGCTCATCAGTGGTTGGAGGTAAATGCCCTGGCTGGACCCTGTGGCTAAGGAAACCTGCTCCCATTGCCGCAGAGGGAGCTGAGATCTCACCTGTGGTATTTAACCGCGACGCTGGATTTTGTGTGCCCGCTGCTCCTCTCTCGGAGGGAGGTGAGCCTTGGCACGTCCCTGCCGGTCCCCTGACCCGGTCACGTTGGCTTTGCCAGCCTCAGTCCCTCCCTGGGGAGCGCAGGGGCAAGGCAAGCTGCACCGCTGGGTTATTAGAGCAGGGAAATGAATAATTTTCACAGATTCAGTTAGGGGCTTTCAGGCAAATTGCTAAGACGTATCAAATGTACGTGACAGAAGACTAAAAGGTGAAACTCTGAAAACATAAAACTATTCTTCCTCTTAGCTCCCCTGGGCCTTATCCAGCAAATGTTTGACTTGGCTTTTCCATATAGCGCTACTGGTTTCAGAAATAATGTTCACAGCGTGTGGTATAGAATTGGGTCCTTATTTTATCCATCTGCATTTCTCCTCTAATTTATTGACTTCTCCAGTTCTGATGATTAGGTCAGGCGGTGTCACATGCTTCAAGTACCGAGGCCAATTAACACTTTTTCTGGGTGACCAGGATTGCTGATCGATTAAGCTGCTCCGTCCCACTGAGATTCCTTGCTGTTGCAAAGGCAGACGCACGGTCATATAAAATACATTGAAATAGAATTAATGAAAAGGGAGGCCTGAATGACAGCCAAAATGTTTTTTTTTATTTCTGGAAGGAACCCAAGGAGGGGTTTATTGGACTCCTCTTCCCAGCACTTGGAAAGAAATAACAGCTGTTATTAAAAAGAAAGCCTTTTGGGGAGGGGGGGAGGAATTCAGTTCAGCAAATTGGATAGAACGAGCTAAAATAACTTCTGAACCAAATATCCCTCTCCCTTCCAGAAAATGTTGAAAGTAGGAAATCACAGCAATAATAAAATTGAGGCTTCTTCTAAAAGGTATCCACATTTTACATACTCCCATCTACCCAGGCAAGATGTATTTTTAAACAATATTCCAAAGCTGTACAGCTCACACTCCTCCATTTTTCAACGCCCAAATTAAAAAGAAATTAACTGAATATAAGCATGTACATGACCCTGAAGGGTTGCACTGACAATATTTCTTTCTGGAAATCCAACCCACATTCCAGCTTGCATGATGCTACGAGGGACAAGAGTCTACTGGATACCCTTGTAATGGGTAATGGGCAGTGGAGAAATGGAGAGGGGATTTAGTCTGCTGGATACCCTTGTAATGAGTAACAGGGGCAGTGGAGAAATGGAGAGGGGATTTAGTCTGCTGTAGAAGGTGACTCAGCCCACGCGGTGCTGTACCCTTCTGAGAGTGGATCAGACCAGCCCGACCTAGCACCAGAGACGTCCCTTGGGAATCGATCCAGGTCTTCTCACTCCCAGCCAAAATAGCTAAAAAGCAATCCACATCATTGCATAAAAAGCAAACCCACAGCATTTGCCTGACTAAATATATCTTCAAAAGAACACTGGGCAGTTGAAAAGTCAACAAACACATCAATGCAAGTGAAACTTGGGTGAATAGCCCCGCTAACTTCTAGTTTGCATCAGAAACAGAGTTCCTGTGTGTTGAGTCTCCCACGCAGAGCGGGGCCAGAGCCATGGTAGAGAGGGGAGATGAATCACCAGATGACAGCAGCTTTTATCAACTTTTTCAGGTAGCTGGAGCCTCAAGCCTCTCAGAGAAGCTCAGCATAGGCACTCTACCACATTATACATTAAATAATGCTCGACTTTCCATTTTCTCTTTTGTAAACTGCCAAGAGATACTCCTCTGACACTAATGCGAGCTGAGCTGACACCGAGGTTTAAAGCCTCTGAAAAAAAAATAAACGGTGAGAGTGCAGTCAGAAGTGGGGCTTGGGAAAGGCAGAGCAAAGCCAGAGTGAAAGGCCGGCAGAGAGTCCTTGCTCCAGAGCAGGGGTCTGGGAGCACCAAGGTGGGTGAACACAACACACAAGACATTTGCATTTTCCTTTTGGTTGAAAACTGTTATTTACCCAAGGGCAGCCATAATGCCCCCAGCTCAGATTAGCACCCTCTGTACCAGGCACAAACCCACCACAAGGGTCTGCTCCAAAGGTTGAAGCCTAACTGCACGAGACAGATGAAAGTTAAGGATGGAAGGAGCCAAATGGTTGATTTAGTTGAAGGTAATGTAGAAAACCTGAAGACATTCCCAGTCTGATAGGCTAGGCTTGCTTGGCAGGACATCTTTCTGTGGGACAAGGTCCTGTTCCTAGTCTTGACTCCCCATCCTGGGATTTGTATGCACGGCAAATCCAGTCTCAACCTGGCTGAAGATCTGACAGGGCTCTGTCTATGCGAAGTATCCTGTTAGCACCACTAAAGATTTCGATATAACAGCCCCACACTGGACATTGTGAAAATGGGATTGCGTTGTCTCCAAACTTTCTCTTGGGTACGCGGCTGATTTCCCTTGTGATCTATACCTTCTGGCTTCTTGGCTTGGATGGTCTTTAATGCCAGTCAATTCATCAGCTTTCTGCAAAAAGAGAGTAATTTTGGAAAGCTGAAGCATGGTCTTAATTAACATGCTATTGTGGTTAATCTGTTTTACCAATCCCTTAATACAGAGAATCAATACTTACAGACATCAAAGTTGATGAGTTCCCTCATAGGAAAAGAAAAATCTATAAAACATAGATGGTTACACTTCTCAAAGCTGCAAATTAAAAACAATGAGTTCCACTAAACCTTAACCCAAGGTGAAAATTGCTGGTGTTTTAACCCAGCGTACAGCTGGCTCCTGGGCCAAAACTGTTACACAGACCTTTGAGCAGCAGGAGGATGGTGACAACTGCCTTCATAACCGTCTTAGCTTGAATGGCACCTCAGTGCATAACTTGGTGGATTTGCAAAAGTCATAATATTTTTCTTAGTACAGACCATCCATTTGTAGGTGGCTGTGGCAGTTATCTAAATACAATAGTAGAAACATTTAGCCTTGCAGACTTGTTGAGAAAATTTACCAGGCACAGTTATTAACTGGCCTTACCTGACTTTTACTGTGATTGATGAAAGTAAAATGTGAATCGTAAGGTACTTACCTGTCAAAAAATCCTCTGCCTTGAAGTATAATATTTTTCAATTTCAAAGTATGCAAGAAAGATTTATCCCTGCAATAATTTGGTGACTTCTTTCAAATTCTACAGACTGAAAAAAATTGAGACCTGACCAACTTCTGCCTGCCTTAGTGGAGTGGAAACCCAGCCACTGGGGGTAGGAGCTTCACCATCGTTGCAGTTGGTTGTTATGGTCTAACTGAGTTAAGTAGCTCTTGAGTTGGTCTTCTGTATAGGGGTTGCTCCTTCCTCTCTGATAGACCTATGAGACAAAATGGCCACATCACTCAGCAAAATGTTCTTAAATGTTTTCTCATAGCAGATTATATGCATGGCTATTCCTGATGTTGCTAGTGAGCAGGATAACTTCAGCAGAGCTAACTCACACGCCATACTGATAGGATACATAGAAATATTAGACACCATGGAACGGCCACCCATTAGGGAAGGTCTTTTCAGATATGGAGCCTAAAACAAATCTCGACTAGTACCTCCTTAGATGTTGGTGCAAGAGGTATACATTAGCCTCAAAACAGCATTCAAACAAAACCCATGTTTTGTCATAGCAACCAGCTGGCTTTGCATCAGAGAAATGGCTACCTCGTTCTTGTGTGGAGGGTACTATAATGCGACACACACGTGGAGACGAGTTGAACTGCCAAAACTTGTGAGTTCAAGCTGCGAATCCTGCAGCTCCTCCAGGGAGTAGCGGTACGACATGTGTCAGTGAGGCACGCAGCTGGACGCAGCCCACAGGACAGCTTTAGGGTGCAAGGGAGGAAAAGGACTTCTCCCAGCCTGCAGGGAGTATGCAGGAATTGAGGCTTACTGCCTGTGCCTAATCACATTTTATTTTACACTTACAATTTATTTGATGATTCTTTTCTCTACAGGTCTGCTACAAAAGGCTAACAAAATACTCCTAAGACAATCTGAATATTGGAGCATTTACTGTGGGGAAGAGTTGGAGTTCTGGCTCTGGGAAGACAAACAGCCGTTGACCAGCAACTTGCAGTTTCAGTGCCAAAGTCTTACTTCATTCCTTGTAGCCTCCCTATGCTAAAAGCCATTTCCATCAGGTATTTACAGCTCCCAGAAAAGACGACTTGATCAGGCAAGTTCATTTATGGGCCATCCAATGGGACACAAGGAACCTGATGGTACCTTTCCTTGGACATTGGCATTGGCATGATCCCTTTGGGTGTGAAATGACCAGATCAGAGCACAATTTACCTTAAAGGTCTAGGCTGTAGCAAGCACGGGTTCTCCCTTATGCTTGATACTTCTCTTATATAGAATATTGCAATTTTCTAGTCTTTAAGGTTTTTATATTTTCCTTGGAGAGTAAATTTTACAGAGGTGCCCAAAAGCCAACCAAGAATAGAGTAAGGAACATTGAGTCAGTGTAGTATTCAATCCCTGCTCAGAAGAGCTTTTACAATCTCAAATACAATTGTTTAAGCCTTTATTTATAGCTATAGCTCTCTGAACACGGCTTTCACTCGGGAAGCTGAGCAAACAGGTATCTCCTCTGTAAAGGAAAAGCAGTCTTTGGGGTCTCAGGGCCTCAGAGCAAATAGCTGAGTTCATGGTTGGGATTCTTGCTGCTGCACACGGGGCATCCGAGTGACAGCTTTTGCTGCACGTCTGCCTGCCTGCCCCGGGGGACGCACAGGGTGGGTAAGGTGCACCACTGTGAATCCAGTTATCAAAGCAGACCCTTCGCTGTATCTCCTGTTATCATAACTTCTGTGTCAGTAACGTTCTCTTCCAATTTTCTGATAAATCCTGACTGCTGTCGGCCTGAGTTACTGATGTGACTTTTCACCTTTTGAGCAGGTCCTTCCCAAAGTGGTCTGTTTTACTGGACTTGTATAAAGATTCTGGTTTTAGTGAAACTTCAGTACTGTGTGCCTTGATCCACAATGTTATTTCTGTGCTCCTACGAAGACTGATGTCATTGTGACAGCATCTGAACAGGGAGTCCCAAATGGTCTAGCTTGTGGGACTGTGTTGTCACGAGGGGAATCATAGATGTCCAAAGTGAAAAAAAAGAAAAAAAAAAGAGTTAAGTACTGTTCTTCCTGGCACTAAGCAACCAAATTCCCAAAGGATTTTTGTAAAGCATCCCCCATAATATCTGTTTCTCCATCTGATTAAAATCTCTTCTTTGTTTAAAAATGAGTCTCCCTTTCTTTCAGTTTTCTAAAAATATTCACACTTCCAGCTGAGATGCTGCTAACTGGTGACATCTTTGTATTCTGAGTCTTACTCATTCCTCATCAAATAGAAGAGTCAGGCTTCACTGATCCTTTGTGTTGGTGTTAAAAGGTTTACGCACTGGACGTACCTTCCCCATCTTATGAAAAACAGAGCTTGTATAATTTTTTTTCTCTTAACGTGCACAAGATTTTGAAGATCGTTTCCTGCTAGGGTTCCTGACCTGCCTTATTACTGTTTTCACATGCTTCTGTTTTCTTTCTATGGCATCCTCTTTACAACAACTGAGAGAAGAAGCTGTGTATTTTAAAGGTCTGCTGGTGAAACAAAGTCACGTCCATGAATAATTGGGCCCCAATCCAGTGCTGTAATCTATGTGGGCAGGATGCAGATCCATTAATTCCATTAGGAGTCTGTGTGTAGGACAAACCTGTGAATAAACCCAGGGAAATCAATGAGTTCTGGTGAGTTAAATTCATTGACAAGAACAAGACTTGCATATGGGATGGGAGTGACAGCACATACAGGATGAAATCCTGGCCCTGGCCCTGTCAAGGATGGGAGTTTTGAGTCAGTAGTTTAGATTCCACTCATGGTTTGTTGTTTTCCTCCCTCCAAGTTTTAAAGACATGCAATTATTTGCATAAGCAGAACAGGACTGGCAAATTCAATAAGGCAAGTTTTTGATAAAGGTCTTTCTTTTGCTAATTTAGTACGAGACTTGGGAAAAAAAAATGACCTTAGGTTGTTGAGATTAATGAAGTGCATTTTGGAGGTGTCCTGAACTGGATGCATTAGCAAATGTATCTAAGGCAAGAAAGCACCAGCAGACAGATCAAGCAAGATGCTTGACTTAGGCACTCTCCAGCAACTGAAGAGCACACTGAGGAGCCAGAAGTAAATAAAGTCACAGTGCAATAGGGATGCAATGGGCTGCTAATTGCTGTGGGTTGAGCAGATACAGAGCACCCTACATGGAAAGAGAAAGAAAATGGGAAATCCCTCCAGAAGGTGCCAGGCTGACATTGCCTCTGTACAGTAGAGCATGGATGAGCAAGCCACCTCTCATTATCACTTCCATCTCTCATGCTGGGTTTTGTAGTGTGATAAAGAATTAGGTTTAGCAAATTAGGTAAGGGAAAGGGAATTTGGAAATGACACCCTCGATGATTGATGATACTAATAAGTATTGTGCCAAGGAGATCCCCTTCCCTCATCAAACAGGGCCCATGCACACACAGCCTTGCACACTGTCTGAACATAAACATCACTGTATACAACATATATTGAGGTATTTAGAGAGAGGAAATAAAAAACGTACACAACAGCCTTTATTCATGCCATATCTGTACAATGCTGCTAAATATACACACATTATTCATCTAAGTAGAAACATGCAAAGAAGTACACAATTTATATGCACAGAAATATGTATATTTTAAAAATCCCCCTGCACACATATCTCCCTTTGCAAAAAGATAACGGAACCAAACCATGACAGATGATTGTTAATCTTGTGCTGCAGGAAACTCGAGCTCAGTTCCCTGGTTTTGCTTCATTTGAGGCAAAATTCGAACCTTTCCCCTGAGGGGAAAGAGTTCTGCAGAGGAAATCTTTTTGCTTCAGCCTGTTCATTCAAACAGGGAGAACTGGAAGTAGGGTTATGGTAGGATGTGGGAGAAGGAGGTGTACTTCTCTCCTTCAAATGATTCAGAGTAAAATTTGAACCTGTCTGTCACACATTAGTGTTTTAACCACCAAGCTGTATGGGGCTGCCGGGATGGCAAGACTGGCAGGTATAGAAATGAATATATGGACATGCTTGTTCCGAGGCTGTCCACTGGGTGACCCACAGCTCATTTAACCATCTTCCCAGGGTGTGCCCAAGGCACTGGAGACTCAACTGGGGAAATTCTCACTTTGAGGATCTGTCTTCAGGTCCTGTTTTGGCTTGAGCTGGAGCCCTTAGCAGCTTCTCAGCTATGGGCAGCATCTGTACATCAGTACTCAGGCACCTTGGAGACACACAGGAGTGTGTGGAAGCTTAATAAGATTTTTGTGACTGCAATAGCACCCAGCTGGTAGACTTGGGTGCTGAAGGATACCTAAATACCCTTTGAAGAGCTGGACCTCTGTTGCTATGGTGATGAGAACGGTATAAAAAGCTACATGGAATGGAATAAAATATTGTATTTAAATAGATCCATGGAGATCTACAAGTTTATTTCTTTTTTAGGTTTCATATCCATGCACACTGATATGTGCCTGCCATAGCTTCAATCTGCTGCTTTGGTTTGACACGCAGGATTAGGCGAAATGGCAGTGCACTATTTGCTCTTCGTGCAGCAGCCAGCCCATACAGTCAAAGACTTGTCGTACAGTGAAAACTGGAAATGCTACTGTTGCCCGCTCATCAGGAAGGTGTTAATCACATAGGAAGTAACTGGTGAGCAGTGCTAGAAGGCATTTGAAAGATGGTGTAGATGTGTGTGTGTGTTGACAGCAGACTTCTTTGTTGCAGACTAAATTGGGGGCTATTGCTACATGGATGACTGCAAGCCTGAGACTTCAGCATTACTCACTCCCAAACCCCAGTAACAGTAAAATTAATGCTGACTTCTTTCCTCGGGGTATTTCCTTCTCTCTTCCTAACATTTTAATCCAGAGCACTACCACTGTCAAGAGCTGGATGGGGCTCCCCACACACAATAGCTTCTCAGTCTCTATAAGGATCATTTTAGAGCATAAAAAGACTTTGTTCTGCTGTCAGCTGAGAGGCAGCTTTTCATCACTTTAGCATGCCGAGCCTCCTTCCAGCAGGTTCCTTCTGAAGTTATCCCCAGCTCTTCGTACCATGACAGGAGATTCACAGTCAGTCCATTCATATGTAATGGCGAACACGCAGCTCTTTGTCTTATACCAGCATATGGATAAAATTCTTCCAGTCTTCTGGTGCACTGGTTTTCAGAGCAAAACTTTTCCTCTCAGATTTTTTTGTTCTGTTCTCCTGGTCTGACTCAGTCTTGTTTCAGAAGCCTGGAACTGCATTTGTGCTACAGATAACAGCTACAAAAATGCCCAGAATTGTCTAAATCACAGAATCACAGAAATGTTGGTTGGAATGGACATCTGGGGGTCTCTAGTCTCCATCTTCCTACTCAGCTGGACTGCCACTCACACGGGACCAGCTTTGTGTAGCTGAGACTTGCAAACCTCAAAAGATGGAGGTTGCACGACACTTCTGGTGAGCTCTTCCACTGCTGTGCCCTCCTGCTGAAACATGTTTTCTTAATGTCCAAACTGCAATCCCAAATCACATTTTGTAGTCTTTGCCCTTCTTATAGTGCCTGGCACTATCAAGAAGGATTTGGGTCTTCCATCTTTGTAGCTGTCCATCAAGCCATTTTAGTTATAAGTTTGCCCCTTAGCCTTCTCTCCACAAAGGCAGAACAGATCCAACTCCCTCACCCTCTCCTTGTGAGCCATGAGCTCCCAGTCTTTTGCCATTTTGGTTGCCCTCCATTAGACCTGCTGCAGTTTCTTCCTGTCCCTCTTCAGGTGGAGGCCCAAACCAGACAATATCACAGATGGGATCTCACCAGAGCCCAGTACTCTGCTCATTGCTGGCCACCAGCCGGACATCAAGCCATTGATTACTCCCCTTTGAGAAGTGTCAATAAAACTGTTTTCCTGAACTGCAGTAAGGATCCTGTGAAACTCTGCCACTGCCATACCTGAGTCCTCCTACTCTAGCTGGGAAGAGCTTCAGGACAGAGAGCATCAACACCATGGTCAGCTTTATCATAGAACCGTACCCTGGGCTGCATGAAAAGAAACATGGCCAGCAGGTCGAGGGAGGTGATTCTGCCCCTCTACTCCACTCTCTTGAGACCCCACCTGCAGTACTGCGTCCAGCTCTGGAGTCCAAAGCACAAGAAAGACATGGACCTGTTGGAGCAGGTCCAGACGAGGGCCACAAAAATGATCAGAGGGATGGAACACCTCTCCTGTGAGGAAAAACTGAGGGAGTTGGGGTTGTTTAACCCACAGAAGAAAGGGCTTCAGGGAGACCTTATTGCAGCCTTTCAATACTTAAAGGGGGTTTATAAGAAAGATGGGGACAGACTTTTTAATAGGGCCTGTAGCAATAGGACAAGGGGTAATGGTTTTAAAGTAAAAGAGGGTAGATTTAGACTAGATATAAGGAAGAAATTTTTTAGGATGAAGGTGGTGAAACATTGGCACAGGTTGCCCAGAGAGGTGGTAGATGCCCCATCCCTGGAAGCATTGAAGGTCAGGTTGGATGGGGCTGTGAGCAACCCACTCTACTTGAAGATGTCCCTGCTCTTGCAGGGGGGTTGGACTAGATGACCTTTAAAGGTCCCTTCCAACCGAAACTGTTCTATCATTCTTTGATTCTATGATAGAAGAACATGAGGGTGGGATTAGGAAAGGTTCTGTATATTATCACCGGACAAACGATGAGTATGTAGGCTGCTGTGGCCACTTGGAATCACTTACTTCTGTGCCAACCAAAAGGTAATGCATTTGTGCTTTCCTTCACTGAAAGGGGGTAAAAGGCTTTGCCTTGGTATGGCACTGGTGCAGCCTTGCACCCAAGCACCCTGCCACACAAAGGAATGGCCACACCCAAGTCAGACATCTTGGCTCCCCATACAACACCCAGGAGCAGCAGGAGCCCGAATGCCGTGTCCCTGTAACCCACCACCCACCCCAACTGGGGAGCCAGCAAAACTGCAGAGATGACAAGGTGGAGGTGATTCCCTGTGAGTTGCACAAAAATATCAAGGACTTATGGGACCATGCCACAGCTAAATCTTTTTAAAGCTTAAGACCCAAAAACGCGGTACCCCCAAAACCATTCCTTTATGAAACCTGGTGGCACCTAAAAATCTGCAGGCATCAGAGCCTCAAGCACCAGCGTTCCTGAGGCAACTAATGTTGTATTTTCAGACGTGCCCTGAAGTTTCTCAGTTTTAACAGGTCTGAGCAGTTCAACATCTATTTTGGACATGACTCCTGTTGGTATCCACAAATTAGGCATCTGTCTTGCATGCAGGGGAGCCTAAGCTAGTAATTCAGGGGCAAAAGACCAGATGATACACAGAGAGAAAGACAGCAAATAACCAGCGAAGTCTACTGTGACAACTCACTGCCAGTCCCCTGTCAGTGTCCCTGCAGATCTTCTCTTTTTCAGGATATTGGCTGCCTGTGACATTTTTTCTTCATCCAACATTCAAATTAGAGTGATCAGAGGCTGACCCGCAGAGTCTAGTTCATCATGAATTTTTTCCTACTGATTACATAAATAATCACAGGAAGGAAAGTGCCTTTTACATTAATACACAATTGCACAAGCTTTTGTAAGAATGTAAGGAGAAGTATGTTGAGTGGTAAAGCCATGCTTGAATTGTCTTATTTATCTTGTGAGTCTAAAGGTCTGTCATCTGCAAAGTGACAAAGCTGTCTATTTAACCTAAACTCATCTCCATTTTGTAACCTATAAATGCATTTGGAGTGCATGGGTAAACAACAGTATTTAGCACTGATGTGCCTTGTGATAGTGATTTCTCTGGGTTCTGGGAGAGTCTACATTTTGTACCCTTCTGGTTTTGTGAGGGATTAATGGCAGAATCATGGGCAAATTCAAGGGATTAGGATGGGATTCTTTGTTAAACAAAAGAAATGTGCAAAAGCAAAGGAAAAGGCAACCTGCGATGCAAATCAGAAGCATGGGGTCAGGTAGAAAATAGACCTGGAATTGCCTAGAGGAATATGATGAACAGAGGCCCAGATCTGTGAAACCATGGCAAGGGTAAGGTTATCGGCTTACTGCATTCAAGAAAATATGGAGACTGCAGTGTAAGGTCAGAACAATTTAAGACTGAAAAATCTGCCTTTTGGGTGACCCACCTCATCTTTGGTCTTCAAGGAGAGATGGGCAAATGCAGCACAGAAGTTTCTTCATCTCAGTTAGTGGAATTTCTGAAATAAACTCTCTCAGTTACATCCTAATGAAGTGACTTTCCAACAGATGATTGAAGGTCATAGGAAAGAAGATTGGAGCCTCTGTGTTTGGTTGTGCAGTTGGGGTAGCAAATAGAGAAAATGAGTCACAAGCTCTAATATTAAACATAGATGTCATTACATTTCCCAGAAATTAGTCTCTATACCTAGGCTCTGCAGCCACTCAGCCAGCTGGCACAAGAGCCCGAGACACCTTTTGAGCACTCTTTCATGTCACCGTGGCAGAAGTTTCCTCTGTTCCCTTCTCTTCTGGCACAGTTACGGAGCCTGCTTGTGGCTGGCCAGAGTCTCTTCGAGCTTCAGATCTGTGTTCAGCATCACAGCTGGGTCCTGCTGCTACCAGAGCTAATTACAGTCCTGCAGGTCACTGCCTTCATGAAGATGTTTTTGTTGTTCTGGTACTGAGTACCCTCTCTCTTTGCTACTGGCACTTATCCTGCTTTCAGCACAGAGCCCTAAAGCTCTAAGACACCGGTGCAGACAGACTCTCAGTGCAATAATTAGGCTCAAACACAGAAGGAAAGCAGTCCATTTTCTCCTGCCACAGCCAGCATCACTTCTTAGGTCCTCTCTCTCCCCCATCCCAGATTGCTTTCTGGTACATGCAAAGGCAGCACACTAATTAAGGCTTTTGGGTCTAGTTTGCTGCATCTATGCTAGACAAGGAGCTCTGCTGGAAGGGTTGTGGGATGGGTCACACAGAGGAATGACATCTATTCACCCCTAAGGGTGAAGTTTCACAGGCAGATGGGGCAAGCTCACAGCTCACAGCTCTGGGGGGCAGCCTCCGTCCCTGAGCACCCCCCAGCTGCCGGCAGTGCTGCCCCATCGAGTCCCTCGCATTGGCTCAGCCAGTAACATAGTGAGACAGATCAGCTCACTAATATAAACTTTCATTTCTTTTCTTTCCCCACGTTGTCTCTTTAACGATTCAGACTGGTTGCTGAGAGGTTCAAAGAGCCAAGGGAGTGCACGGGGAACAGTTAGACCACAGGATCCATAGTGAGGAGACTACGCTTTTGCAGACTGTGGGCTGTAAGGCTGAGCTGTCTCACAAAACTTCATCCTAAGAAGCACCTGAGCTGTCACTCATGGGGGGGTCACAAAGAAAAATGGGCTCTGGTCTTAAAATCTTCTTGAGAACATTTCACATTAAAAACCTGCATGCACTAAGCAAAAATCCATCCTGAAAGGGAAATGTTGTACCCTTCCATGCAGTATTTGTGGTATTCTGTTAAGGATGTTACACTTATCTGCTGTATCTTACGCCAAGAAAACGAACACTGACTACTGCATCCTGGGCACAGGTAAAAACAACCAAAGACTAGCAAGGAAAGAGAAGCTCTCTATTTTCTGTGTAAATTGTGGAGCCTTTAGATATGCAGTGAATGTCCAAAAAGGAAATGTTACGGCAACAGTAAAACAAGAGAGATACTTTCTTCTGCAGGTGTATGGATTAGTCTGATGACAAAACTATTATCTGGTTAGGTAAGGAACAAATCCCATTCTCAAAGAGGCAAATGTGAAACGCTGTTTTGCTAATCAGCTTCAGTGATACTTATCAAGAGTTATATCACTGCAGCATCTAGAATTAGGCCCTTTGTGCTTAATTTTCAGGGAAGGTAAAAACCTTTTTGAATAATCAAAATATGTGAATATGGATTGGATATTGTGCTGGAGCCTCTGGAACTAGATTCACTGGGGAGCTGGAGGTGCCTAACTGCTGTTCTGTGTGCTAACTTCCAAAACAGCTATCCTCCAGACCTCCTTGGTGCCTAAATTACATAGATACCAGGGCTCTCCCCTCCTCTACAGAAATCCCCAAGGCACCTGAATTTCAGCTACTGCTGCTCCCTATCTCAGGCTCACAAATCAAACATTCCCCTGCTTGCTGTGCTCATGGGACCTGAGCTATTCCATGCTGCAATAAAGACATAAATATTCATTAAGTCACAGGGAACAAGAAGCCGTAAAGAGTTGATTCTGCAGCCTTGGGGGTTGGATCCTTACCTGCACTGGGGGACAGGCAGGGCTGGGTCCCTTAGCTTGTGAATACTGAATTGCAAATGCAAAGCAAATTGGAAATAACTGTTACAGGATTGGCGGAGACAACTACATCCTATCTTGCTCAGTACCACACTGGGTAGAAAGTCTCCAGAAAGAGGGGAGATGTGGCTGTGAGTTTCTGTCCCAAAACAGGCAGAGCAGGGATCTGATCTCCAGGATTATCAGAAGAAGAACTGGTGTGTAGCGGGGAGGAGTGTTTGGCTGCGTTTTGTGAGAAGCAGCAGGGAGGTGGGGGGAAAGCAGGCTCCAAGTATGGCTGCAAGATCCCCTCCTCTGGGAAAGAGCAACAATTTGTCAGTGAAACAGATGTCAAGCAACTCAGAGTCATCAAATTGCAGGTGAAGGTCTATCTGTGCAAGCCCGGTGCCATGGCACCTGGCAGACTTTACCAGTGGAAACTTTGGCATTTAGGGAATTAAATGGTTCCTGTGAGGGGAGGGGAGAGAGTTAGAAAATTTACACTTGGACTTAGAATATAAAATGGCTGTTAGTGTCCTGAGCTGTCCTTGTAAATCCAGCCCCGAGGCTGTTGTTCATTTTTTATTCTAAGTTAGTGTTTCTAACCACTTGCTCCTCCTTTCCAGGATTTTCTAAAAATAGTAAGAATAATAATACGGGGGGGAAAATACCCACAAGATCCAAACACCCTATGAGGCAGAGCCAGCAGCACACAAATGACCGCTCTCTCCCCCGACTCTACGGCAGGCAGTTATCAATGTCAGTCCAATTCCCCGTCTCTGCTCTTGTGATATCAGCCAAACAAAAGGGGCCAAGCAGATCCCTGGTGTCACTCCAAGGAAGTTGCTTGAGCTACCTCAGGCATAGGTTTGCCCAGCACATTTACCAGCGCAGTACGTGCCAATGCGCGGGCATCTCCGCGGGTGGATCTGCACCTGGGCTGTGGTCTAGACCAAGTATCTGGCACTGCATTTCTCTACTTGTCTTTTGGATTCCTATGAAATATATTCTTGCCTCTTTTGTCTAACCTTTGTCTTCCAGTTTTTGCCTGCCTTGTGAATTCTGCCTAATTAGGAACCTTTCAAATTCCCTTGTGGCCTCGAGTTTTCTCATGCAGAATTTGGAATGAGTACATTTTTGTGGCTAGTTTTCAGGACCAGGTTCGTGCTTTTAAAGTGCTAAAATAACAATTAACAATACTTTGCACTTCCATACATTTTTTTTTCCTCTGGGGATCTCAAAGCACTTTATAAGTGGCGATTAATTAAGATTCAACATTGTGAGGGGAGGAATGTATAGGGACACATTTCTTTTCCACTGTAGGAATGCAGCCATCTCTGGGGTAGACAGTAATAACTGGTTTAAGAGAGTTACTACAACATATTGAATACCAGACGGCAGGTTTTAGGCTGGAAAATAAAAAACAATACAATACCCAGTTGAATGTGCAAAAGAGCTTTATAGAATCAGAATGAAATTACACAAATGAATTTTAACTACGATGCCAAGGTCAGTCCTCCTCCCACCCGAGGCCAGAAAAGCAGCTTCACTTCTTGTTCGGAAACACCCAGCCCCGATAATGGACTTAAACCAGGGCACTTGGGCCGGACAGCTCCCCACCCATCGTGCTGGGACTCGGGTTTGGTCCTAAAGCAAGAGGAAATAGTGCCACCTACTGAACCCTCAGCCCCACCAACCACCAGTGCTCAGAGGTGATTTCCCAGCCAGCCGCAGAACCCATGCCCAGCCTGTAAAATCCTGCATGTTTTCTACATTATGTATATACAACACATATACAGAGAGAGATAGACAACAGAAGAGTCAGTATGCCAGAAAAGATGCAAATTTGGGCTTGCTTAATGATACCGCTGTTTTATTATGGTGACGAGAAAAGACCTGAGCACCGACCGAAGCACCAGCTGCATTTGGAGGCCCCACAGTAGCTAGCAGTCAGGTCTTGCCTTTGCTCCCATAGTCCTCAGAATATTAATGAAGGAAAGAGTGTTTATTATTTTCAACACTCCTTCTCCCTACAAGGATAGTATTAACGATGTAAAGAAGTAAACAATTCACTGAGCCACAGAGCTCTAACAGTTATTAATTTCCGAGGAACTATCCTCACACCAACCTAGGAACTCGAACACCGGAGAATGGTATGAATAAATATGAACACAGACACACTCTGGTTTACAAATATCAGACATTGGTCCAGTTCGTCAAAACTGTTCCTTTTCAACAATCGCATATTTGGACATTGACAGCTAAATCCATGCAGGTTTAGCCTGAATGTTGCCCAGGCTCTTTGCTGCAGTTGCTGGTGCAGGTGGCATGGTTGGGGCTACCAACCTTAAAGCAACCCAAGTGTAGGCAAACAGGCACCTACACCCTGCCTCAGTTTCCAGGAGATGAGTCAGGACTTCTTCCGATACCACCAAAGCGGTGCAGTCATTTCCCTATTGCTGTTACGGCTGCAGCATGCTGGGGCGTCTCTGCTGTTATAGTTCAGCATTGCTGGATAAAAACCAGGAGAAAGCCAGGGCAAAACCCAGCACTGCTCTTGCATGCCTGATGAGTGCCTGGCTGCTGGCTGCTGCCCGGTTCCCTCCTGCTGTCTCTTCCACCTCGACAGCCTGGCTGTACCATGGCTTGGCTGGAAAAGAAGAGTTGGTGACTGCTCTTGTCCAGGGTACAGGGTGGTTTGCTGATCAGGGAGATCTGGAGATCTGGGAAATGGCAGAACATTTCTACCTCCATCGGAGGAAAGCTGAGAGCTAGATATTCCCCATCCTAAGTCAGTGCTCTAACTACTGCCACATAGTTCAAAACATAAGAAATGGCACCATCCAGTACTAGATTCCTGCCTTTAGGAAAGGGTGATGAAGCAGATTTCAAAGGCATGAAGTCAACTAACATTTCCAGTGGTTCCCCTCTACTTTCCTTAGACCTCACAAGTAAGGGAGACCGGAGCAACCTCTGCAAGTCTAGTTGCTTATGCCTTTGCATTGACTGGCAAAGAGATTTAGATAGATGTATCCCTCTCTTTTTCCTTCTCCCCAGGCCCCTAAAATTTCGGCCATGCATGCAAATTAGACCAGCTGGGTTCAGGTCGCTAGCAGCAGTCCTCATTACCCCATTGTGGTAACCCATCAGGTCTTTTTGTGCAGTGCCAGGAGGACCAGACCTCAGAGAGCTCTGCAAAATCCAGGCAGAAAGGTGCATTTCGGGATCAGCTCTCAGCAGAGCTTAAGAACACAATGCCAGCTCAAGGCTGATCCTTACTACGGGTAAAATTCAATTCTGCAAAAGCAAAAAGGAGATTCAGAGGAAGGGTATAGGAAAAGCTGGGAGACACCAGTTTGGGGGAAGATTGCTTTTCTAAGTTCTCTCTGGGCTACTGGACCATCTGCCCAAATGCTTCATGAGTGGGGAATGGGAGATGCTGGATCAGGTGAGAGAGGGAAGGGACAGGCTGGGGAAGGAGAACAGGACTTGCTTCTTTAGTTGTTGCTGAGGAGGAGCTGAGCCCCAGAATAGTAATCGTTGTCTCCTACAGTCTCTGCCAGCAGCTGTGCAGACAGAGACTGGCCAGACTGGGGACTGGGGCAGTGCTGTGCCACATACCTTGTCCAAGTGCCTTGTCTGCCAGCCCCTGCTACTGCAGGGAACCACCAACTGTGCCTGCCTGTAAAGGCAGCCCTGGAGGAATGAAGACAGAGGAGTAAGTTTCTATCTTGGAGCACGATTTTTTCCCAAAAGCTCTGTGTTGGTGCAGAGATTCATCTTGCTGGAGCCTTATGGAGGTATGGGACCTTCCTGCAGAAGCTCCGCTGCACACCATGGCAGCTATCCTTTTCAACCACCGCCGTCTGAGCTCGCATTATCGACCTGTTGGGAAGGGAATTCAATTTTTCTGAAAGGGAATGGCTGGTTTCATTTTCTTATATATGAATCCACGTTCGCTTGCAAGCTGTTTGTACATGGTACTGAGCACAGAGGCCCTAATCCTCACCAAAGCCCCTGAGTGTGCCTCCGCTACAGGAACAAATAAAAATAGTCATTGCATTAGGTATCCATTCATCAAACCCAGGTGCCGTTTAAGGATGCTGCTTCTACTGTCCCTCTGTACATTATCTTCCAAAACAAAAATAATTTCAAATAATAATTTAAGTTTCAGGTTGCTCAAAGCCAGACACTCATAAGGGCAGGCTGTCAGCTTTCTAGCACCAATTAATGTATTGATAAAGCTTCTGGAGTAGTGACATTAACAGCAACTTTTTACAAAGATACCTGCAGGTAATATCAACCCAATTACTATCGAATCTGAGGTGGGGGAACTGGTGAGCCTGCCTTAACAGAATTACTGAGATACATTGAATTATTTCTACCAATATGGAAACTTATATAAGAGCGAAGCACTGAGTGAGACATATTTGTCTTTGTTGAGCAAAGCTGAAGCACAGATGTTCCCCAGGCCATTCTGGCCCATGTTGGTGATATATTCAGAGCTCTGGATGTTTCAAGTAAATACATCCTTAGCCACACTCCCTCTGCTGTCCCTACTGATTTTGATTAAAGGAACAGACCCTTGAAGCAAAGAGATACCCACCAACAGAAAGGTGATTTATATATGAGGCACCAGAGCCAGGGAGGAGGCTTAGCACCAAGGTGGGACATCAAAAGAAGATGCTTTTACCAAGGTACGGATTGGCACAAACCCTTCATCCTCTTTTACTCCTGTAGCAAAACCCAGTGGCCAAACCAGTGTTTAACATCCTTTGGACTTACTCCAGTCAACTCAGAGATGCTAGCTTCAGGGTGAGGAGAGTGCGGAATGGGATCAGACAGGAACAGTCACGGGGCATTTCAGTGTAAACAAAAGGAAAGGATGCTGGATGAGAGAAATTTGGGATGTGTCCATCTTAGCCCTACGTGGCAAATGCTTCTACTCTCTCAAAATTTGAGTGTCCCCTTTAAACAGAGCTTTTAAAAGCCTAATGTGCCCCAACCATGCTCTGTCACTTTTTCATTTAATCCATATATGTATATACACACATATATGTATGTACATATATAATTTTTATGATTAAGTGACCCATTAAAGAAATGAGGGAGCAACACACAGGGTGAACAATCCTACTTGGAGACATTGCTTTCACTGTTTCACTTGCTTTGGTAGATTGTTATATTGTGCAGTGATATCTTCTCACTGTTTTCTCTTAATTATCCTTAATTCTATTAAACAGACAAACATCAACTGCAAATAATGCATGCTTAATTATGCAGTGTTGGTGGTTGATACTGTATTAGCATCAGCTTTTATTTTAATATTTTGGCAGCACACAAATGAAACTGCTACAATATGTTTAAATAGTCTCTATCACAGTAATGGTCATGAAACCATTGCATGCACGGTCGCCTCACCTCTGCCCATAGAAGGCCCATAGGGATGGTGAAAGGGAGCAGCTCCCATCCCAAATGAGCTTCCAGATGCCCTTGCTTGATATGGATCTGATGGCAGGAGGCTAGGAAATGGTTGCCAGGTGACCCTGGAGATAGGCAGGAAGCGCCCTCACGCTACACAAAACAATCATTTTCAAAATAAGGCAAAAATTCGCTGGGTTTTGTCATCATTATTATTTGTAATCGCTTCTGAGGATGGAGAAGGCTTGTCAGACCAGATGAGACCAGCATATATAATGAATGACACAGTACATTGCACAGGAACCAGTAGCTGAGAGCAATGGGGCCCCAGGACTGCCACTATTGCATTAGTGACAAACAGATCCACAGGGAAGTCCGTAAAAGATGCAGCCATTTTCACAAAGACATTGCAAAGATGCCATATGGTGGACAGCATTTTTCACCTGCAAACACAAAAAATCTGGCATAATCTGGTACAGCGACCGCTACAGCCATTCTTTACCTGTGCCATGGTAGACTTGGTCTGGTCCTCCAAGGGTGTAGGACCTTCTTGAGTTTGGCTTTGTGTGGCATATTTGCCACAGAGTCTGTAATTAAAACCAGAATCTTGTTTTATGTTGAAAATTTCCAGGAACAGTTCTAGGTGTAAAAAACTTTGTGAGATGGGATTTATTTTGCTAGGTGCTTTACTTTGCTTTATTGTCTTTATTGTCTTTTCCATCTCCATACTGCCTGTGCAGAAGTGGTACATTTTCCTGCTGTTACACAACAGCTAAAAGAGATCCGTGAGCCGTGTCCCCATTTCAGAGGTCACAAAACTCCTCAGGATGGCCCTGTGCTTCAGTCTTGCCCTTGGCAACCTCCCATCGTTTACCAGTGTCCAGGCAATGAACATCTTCCTAGGCTGGATGGCAGTGGGCCCAAAGGATGGTTGGGAAGTAACTAGATAGGACAAGCCTTTTACAGTGAATTGGCCAAACTGTTCCAAGCAGATTTGTCCTTGTGCTAATTTACAGGAGTAAATACTGCTTGGAAACATCGCATTTGCTCAGAATGAGACTATGAAGAGGATTTGGCCCTTAACCCATGGAGTATATACCATACCAAACATAACATGCCAGATACAATATACCGTACCAATCATACCAGATACAGTTCTCCTTCTAGACCCATCCAAAATACTTTAAATGGGTTGGGCAAAATAAGTCTCAAGCCAGTGCTGGCCCAGCTTGGGGTGGGGGTTTGGACTAGATGGTCCCCCAAGACCTTTTTCATTGTGAATGATGCTAGGATGGTGCAGTGATGAGGAAGAAGCCCATTCAGAGGTCTTGAAGCATCCTAAAGCTCATATTGCCAAAAGTGCCAGGAGTAGCCAAAACCCTTCTTCGTTTTCTTCACACAGTGGCCGCTAACCGAATCGGTTAAGAGCTTAAAACAGCTTCGTGGTGCAGGAGCAGCTCCCTGCATTAACATGGCTGAGTCACGCAGGCCAGAGACTGCCTTCCGCTAACGCGGGACTGGCACAAAAGCTGAATAATGAAGAGAAGCTTACGGTACTGCTGCTGCTGCCTTTACTCCAGGACTCGTTTTATTCTTGCAAGCTCTCAGGCAGTCACCATTCATGCACAGGTGCAACTATAAAGGGGCCAAATGTGGAAGGCAGGGTGTGACTAAGCCCAAAAATGAGCGACACAAATGCATTATTCATGCAGAAAGCTTACAATGCTCCGCGATTCCTTTCTTCAGAGCAGATCACTCCGCTATCAACATCGGCTACATGATTCTTTATTTCTGACACCTGCCTTTGTTTCTTTTCCACCTCGGAAGTGAGGTGACCTGGGCATTCGCATGAAATGTTTGCTCGGGCCAAATTTCCCAGCAATGCTGGGTAACTCCCCGGGACTGTAAGGGAGTAGCAGTGACACAAGTGGTGACAGGGTCCAGCCATCTTATGCCATCTGCCCCTCTGAGCACAGGAGTCAGTGTGTTGTCAGGAACTTTGCTAGAGAAATGTATTAGAGGAAAAGAAGGGTTGGAAAAAGAGAGAGGAAGAGGAGAACAGAGAAAGCAAAAAGGGAAGGTGAGGACGGGAGGAGAGGGGAACTTCCAATCAACATAAAAAAGCTGGAAGCTTGACTTCATTGTTGAAAATAATAGGGTTTTTAACAGTTAAAAGGTTTTAAAAGGTCATTATGCATTTAGCAGCAAAAGAGCAATATGAATTTCTAAGCAGCAACATCTGGAAGATCAAAAGAAATCATACTTCAATCAACATGAAAATCTCTGCTCATTACACGCAATCATATTTAGTTATTAATAGACACCGGCTAGACACTGACATTTTACACATTTCATCCTATGATGCGCCAGGGACACTTCTGGCATTTAGTTTATCATTTTCATCAGTGTCATGGAAAGAGTGACCGATATGACCCCAAAAAGTCTCACACTGTCAGTCATCGTAAGTGAATTTATCAACACATATGAAATCGGAATCCACATGAGAGTTTTAACTGTTTGCATACTAAATTACTTCATTCTTCATGCTTAAAAAAAAATTCAGGTTTGCATAATAAATAATGATAAGGGCCAGCAGACAATTATATAGGTGGAAACAGTATGCAAAATACTTAGAATTCAAATTTGTTGTGTGAATATATCCAGAAGTTGCTTAAGTAATCAGCTCGGCGGCTGTATTGCCCATTGTTAGAGCTTAATACAAAAGCTCTTCAGCTTATATTAAAAGCAGCCCAACTTAAACTGCAGTTGGCACGTGTCCTATTAGTATTTTCCTTTTGTTAGATAGCTTCCAACTGATTCAGATGCACAATTAGGTCCATATTAAAATTAAATGGTCTGTTGTTTTAATTCAGAAAATGAAGAGGTCTTTGGGAGGAAGGTGTCAGTCCAAAAATGCTGTTGACTCCAAGATGAGCACAAAAGGAGAGTGTTGTAATCCAGCAGCCCTAGCCTAAACCTCTATGTTGCGGTGTGAGAAGGAAGGCTCTTAGCTGAGAATGGTTTGCTAAACTGGCATATTCGATTTCATGACTGATTTTTGTGTGTAATAATTGCATTAAAAAAATAATGAGAGTGGGTTTCTTTCTAGTTTTACCAATCACTATGGCAAACATGCTGAGACGCTTCAGACAGAAATGTGATTTTACTTCTAATGACAATTATTTTTGGACTGAATTGTAATTTAGTTCGTTAATTAGATCTGTCACTGCATTTTCTAACTCGGTTATTGCATCCTTTGATGATTTTACCAGAATTATACTTCTATTTCTGCCACTTTGCATTCTATGCTTTAATAATTCTTCAGACAAATATGCTAGGCAGTTGATTACATTTTGTGGCAGCAGTAATGTAAACCTTCTCCTCTGTTACATTGATTCAAAAATCATGCTGATCACTGAACCAACAAGCTAGGCCAATACCGCTCTGAAGGAGTGAACTATTCAGAGGAATTCAGCCAGGGACAGACTGTGGACATGCTTTTTTAGTTATTAAATGGATAAAAACAGTTACAAGCAAACACAAATGAAAACCAGATTTAAAAAAAAAATCTTGAATGTTCTAAAATTCATTTAGTTATCAGCAAAATGAGATCTTATCTACTAAATGATTGCAAGGCAAGCTGGCATGGGATTATTATATATTAACGAGCTGACAGATTTTTAAAGATCTTGCCATTCTGACAACTTTAAAAATTAGATTGTTTTTATGTGAGTTATGGCTTTTTGCTGACCCAGAACTGTGGGTGTAGTTAGAAATTCACTTTTGGAATAAAGACAATGTGATCAAAATAGTAATGTCAAAAAAAATCTCCAGCGCTTCCAAGCTACCGATTCCTCCAAGCCTCGCTGTGTATCCAGACATCTGCCAGTCAGGTGCTGTGTGACGTGGATTACAACACAAAATCCTGATTCTGAAAATACCCACCTCTAAACATAGCTGTTATGGCAGCCAGCAAGCCCACTAGGCTATGCTGGGTTGGCATTTCACTGTCTGCCCTGAACAGGCAATGGCTTGTAGCTGCCCTGCAGCAGGGGCAGAACAGGGATGACCACAGTTTCCCTCCTCTCTTTGCTTGTTCAAAGGAGAAACATTTGCTGTGCTTCTTTTCCTGGAATTAAAATGCTGCTTTTCTCTCTCTCCTATAAGAGATGGATCACGGAGCCAGGACTCCACAAATTTCCTAATTCTGTCTGCCATCTTCTTATCCAGTTCGGTCCCACCCCTAAGAAAATGTATTTGATATAAGATTTTTATTAACCATATTCAGTGAGATTTTTAATGCCAGTTTAAGAGCATTTCCATGCTTATTGTAGTGTTGGATTTTTTCAGAGTAACTGTGCAGTGTCCCAGGAAGATATCCTGTGATCCAGCATTCGGCCATTTGGCTCTGGGGATGCTATGAATTTCCTAGTAGTGCACTACAGGAGATCCAGGACACAGGGACCAGCTAATCACTTCCCAATAGTCTTCCTCCTGCATTTCATTTAATTCATCCAAGTGGGCTCAATTTTCAATCCACTAACCAACAGCACAGGGTAAAAATATTTGTAATTATAATAGTTCTGCTCAGATTTGTAATTATTTCTTAACCTCCATGGATTTCCTTTCTGTAAGTGGATGCTTTCTTGAAATGTTGGGCTGCAAAACAGAAATGGATATTGCTTTAAAAGGCTCTAAAAGACCTGGAAATGGAGCAATGCTGATGTACCAGACTAGTGCTCAGAAAGGCCTTGCTGGGGTAGGAAGGAAACACTGAATGAACACAGCCCCAGGAGGAGGCTGTGTATTATTCTATAACCCAGGCACTGAAACTGAGCACTAATTATCTTTAAATCCTCTCCCATACGTTTTTCAATCATAAAAGTGCACATCCAAATAACTAAACTTTATAATAATAGATTTGAATCTGAATTGTTAAAAATTCCAAGGATCTAACTAAAAATAGCCAAGAATTCCTTGTAATGGTGCTTTCTAGACTGAGGCATGCGCCCCAAGCAGGAAATGCTGGTGGGGATGAGCTCATGAGCTTGGAAGTGGAGTTGCAAGAGAGGACGTCTGGGAATTTCTGCCTTGTCATCCCCGCGGATTTTTGTAATGTTGTCATGGTTTAAGTTTGGCGATTTACCTCCTTTACTATAAATATAGTTTAAAAACTGGGAGAGTGTTCACTCATGAACACTACCTGGTAGTGTCTACCCTAGTAAACATGCCGTTCAAAATACCGATACTTGAATGTCTACTGTGCTCTGTGAAGAGGAGAGAGAGGTAAAAAGGAGAAGAGTGGTTAAACAGGCAAGACAGAGAAAGTTAAAGCACATGGACGTGGAAAAGGTGGGACATTTGGCCAATTATTGCAAAATTAGACACTCGAACAAAACAAAGCTGTTAAAAGTATGAAGCTGTAGGAGCACCATATGAGCAGGGCAGGATGGGGGTGGGTTTGAAGGGAAACAGCAAGAAAAAGAATCACTGATCTTATAACGACCACTATTTATACCCACTTACAACTTTGCAAAATCAGGGGCAGAACTTTAGGCAGAGGGAGCAGCACAAGAGCTCCCTTGTCCTGCAGTAATGGAATTGTTCCGTGTTCCTGGAATGGAATCCATGTTCCTTGGATGTAGTAGGGTGCTGGCCCTTGTCCCCACAATTGCTTTCCGCCCGCATGCTCTGCCCCAGACATTTGGTAGGTCAGAGCAAAGCACTGACTAATTCAGTGAGGGCTGGCTATGCTCTTCTCCTGGGAGAGAAAAAAGGCCTGAGAAGTCCTGGGGCATGGCATCCCCACTGGGTCAGTAATTGAGTGGAAGAAGGGAGGAGGGGGAAAGGAGCAAGAGGGGTGTCAAGCAAGCAGAAAAGCCAAGGGGCGAAAGCAGTTGCCTCTCAGCACGTAAACTGCCCTGTGACATCTGGTCAGGATGCTTGTAGAGCAGTAGGGTTCATGCAGGTAAAAAAATAACCAGCCTGATGGAGGCCTGAAGCAAGGCAAGGTGGGCTAGCTGTGGGAGGACTGTCAGAAGGGATGTAGTCACTCTGAAATAGAGATGCCTCCGCACAAAACTTGTACCAGTGCAACTCATTCCAAAACAGAGTCATGCTGCTTCCAAAGTGGTTTAATTAAAGCAGAATCAAAATGTCAGCTTAAAAAAGAAAAAGAAAAAGAAAATAAAAGAACTTTTGTATGAGGACACAAGGCAGCTGATGCCAAAAAACAAAAGTTACAGGGGAGGGGAAAAAAAAATCCCAACATTTCCATGTTGCCAAAGACCTTTCTCACTGGAGGGAATTTCAGTTGAATAGTTGCCACCGCCAGCAGCTGGAGTTGCAAACTGAGCAGGGGAGCCGCGGGGTTCTCATTTTCTCGCCTTGCTGACCGAAGGCTCTGACAATCCAGCTCATTATTTTCAAAGGTGCAGCTCAAAGCAGTAGGCTCAGCGCTTGCTGGGCCCACATTAGTCCATTTACAGCATTTGTACCAGCCAGTGACTGGGATTCTGGCAGGGACCGAGATAAAAACCATCTCGGAAAGGAGGTTTGGCGAACGGCAGCGCTGAAAAGCACTTCTGTTTTTGCCGTGCAGGGGGAATTCGATGAAAAATCCAGCACAAGGCTGCACCCAGCTGCGGTTACGGGGGGGCAGTGCAAGGGGTGGAAGGAGAGAGTTTTACTCTGAGAGGAGAAGCCATAGGAGCCCTTCTTCCACTGAACATTAGCAGCAGGTTTATTGACATCCACATGCACTTTGGAAGGCGGATTGAGGAAACCGAACTTATGATTCTTGCTTTTGCCCCAGACTGGCTTGGGCAGCTGAGCATTCCTCAGCTGCAAAGCAGCACCCGCCTTTACTCGCCCTCACGCACACCGCAGACAAAAGTCCAGGTAGCAGCTCAGGAGCTGGGTTTGGAAATGGCACAATGACAGGCTGAGCCAAGTCAGCTCGTGACAAGCAGAAACTCAGAAAACCTGCAACAAAGGCGGTTATTTTTGTTAGACGTTGTTACAGCTTTTCTAGTCTAAAAAAAACAGTAAATAAAATCTAGCAAAATTTCCTCTAACTGGGAAATTTCACCATGGAGCAAATTTTCATGCCTGAATTATACACCCCATGAATTAACAATGCTACAATGGAAATGATAGTAAAATCCATACTACAATAGTGCTATTGGGAATGTCAAATTCTGTTAGATGTTCTTCCCTTTGTCTTGTTACGGTTCCTTTCTTCCCAAGCTAGAAATAAATACATAAGTTAAACGGAATAAAAATGCCCACCTAACTGTGCAGATGCATAGTTAATTAATCACTTAATTTAACCCACTTAGCTTCAATAGGAAAGAAATGTAATCTGACAGTCAAGGCAGCAATATTTTTCCATTCACTCTAGTGTTTGAAAACATCTACATTTTTTAAATAGCGCCTGCATTCAATGGATTGATGCTAATGGTTTTGCTTAATTTGGTTTTAGAAAGGTTGTATAACATTTAATAGGTAAAGCATGCACCCTGGGTAAAAATAACATTGCCATTATGTGTCTGGTAAATATTAACAAATTTTATTAAAAACAAATATATATATTTGCGGATAGACAGATTAGAGAGCTCCTCAGCTGAGAAAATTTGCTTTGGGCTGAAACTTGATCAAAAAACTTATGTGCTTATGACTCCAGAGTACACACTGCTACAAAACAGTGAATTGTGTGGTTCGTTATATTTCAAATCTAAGATTCCCATGTTAATGGCTCTCCGGTATGCATTAACATAATGCGGCATTAAACAAGCTATGCTACAGTGCCTCCACAACGCGTTTCTGTCCATCAGTGGGGAGCTGGGCACTGGGGACCTGATCTGTAGCTCTGTGCAGCCAAAGGCTGATCTGCTTGTTTTCACTTGCTTTCCAGTCCCCTACAGAAGAAGGTGGCACCTGCACCCTGACGGAGCGCTCACGTTAAGCACCGCTGAGCAGGCTGTGCTGGTCTTGCTGCACCTCTTGCTTGACACATGCTATCCACATACACAGGCAAAGGCGGCTCAGTCTGACTCGGAGCAGGCAAAACTGAGATTTGGCCTTGAGGATGAAGGATCAGGGCCAGGTTGCTGGATCCACGCCCACCGTAGAAGGCTTGGAGCTGAATTTACCGATCCTGATACTGCCAGAGATGGCAGCAAACACACCTTCTCCAAGTGCTGTCTCTCTCTCACCCCAAATAGTAGCTACTGCCCTCAACACCTTATACAGTCGGCAGCAGGGGCAGGTCTGCTCTCCAAGGCGTCTGGACCGTGACTCTTACACAGCACGCTACAGCCCTGCTTATTATGCCTGCTCTTAGAAGTGGCCCTGTTTGAGGGAACCAAAGAAAAGCTGGGAGCCAAACACTTAGCACATACAGCACACAAGCCTAAGCTGCATACGCACGCGTTGTGTTGTGGTGGTTTCCAAAACAGAAGAAAATGAGGGATATTGGGGACTATTAAACGGGTTAGTAACAAAATCCCACACCATATATTCATGGAAGACTTTTGGGAGAGACTTAAGGAAAACTGTCAAGCAAAGCTCAGTGCAATTACTGATATACTCAAACATAAGTATGTGCTTAAACCTTGGACTGGGTCCAAAGCTGTAAAGAAATAATATCCGTAATAATGTAGACTGCATGCCTCTCCATAAGCGATATTGAGCTACTATATTTGAGGGCAAAACTGCTATGGTACAATGTACTTGTAGTTTACAGATATACACTTACACATTCATATATGTATATATACAAACACACACACACATACATATATTTTATATATATATATATATATATATGCAAGTGCACAGCATCTACCACCTAAAGATCATAAGATGCTTTCAACATAACATTCATGACTTAGATTGTCTAAGTCATGAGCTTTACCGATAATGGATTTTTATCTCACTAGTAGCTCTGGAAAAATGTCATTTAAATAACTGTGTCTCATTCCAAACTGGTTTGTTAGTTATCAGCAAACAGAGAAATACTTTTAAAATCATTGTATCAGATAAAACAAAATGCTTCATGTACCAAAATAATTTATTTTCCTTTTGATATTGAGAATTTAAAACTTTTTTGAAATAAATTTTCATGTCATTTCTAGCTGAAATGTACTTTCCAATAAAAAAATAGAATATACCACCCTGACAGTATCAAAAAGAAGCATACTTTCTATGAAATTAGAGAAAAAAATTCTCAGTGAGATAAAGTTTGTTTTGAAGTAAATATTTAGTATCATGGAATCTTCCTGGTTCACCAGAAATTTTACATAAAATAGTTCATCCAGTTCTGTCTTTTGTGCCCAGCATCTGGTTCCTGTTGTAATTCTGAAGTTGTAGACAGCTTAGAAGAAGTTTAAGATATGTCCCTGCTCCCCCAGTCTTTTTTGTGCAATTACATATTTTGTGCTGTTGGGGTAGGAGACAATAGAGGAGGGAATACATATGTAATAAATGGTACTTGGGCTGCATTAGTACTGGGAAATGAAATATTTACTTTGGCAATGAATGTATTAACAATAGAAAAAAAGTGAAAGGAGAGTCGTTACTTGTCCACAGCGTAGCAAACTATTTTGCTGAACGTGCTTCTGACATGCATCACGGCCAACAAGTCCCTGCAGGTTTTCTCCATCCAGCTTTGCCTTCCTCCAGAAGACAACTCAGCAAACCCAGCGGGTGAGCACGTCCTCCTGCCTCCATCCACAGCCGTGGCAAAGAGGCTGTCACCTGCACGCTGCCACACCAGTGCAGGGAGGGGAGGGATGACCAGATGCGGCCCAGCTCTCCCTGGCATGCTGCCCCTGCATCTGGCTCTTCTCCTCCCATCTTCACTGGGCAGCAAGGGAAAAGGGAAGGGTAGAAAAGGAAGAAGCTCAAAACCAAGATCCACTGCGGTGGCTACCGTGACCTAGAAAAAGCTGTTTATCTCCTGCCTCACACATACTGATGTCATGTTTGTCAGAGGCATCCTTCTCCTAGGACAAAAATTGGGGTCCATGGTTAGTTCTGGCACTGCTGAGGTCTCCAGCTGCCTGCAGCCGACAGAGTCTGACAGTCCCACATCCAGGGAGCTGAGAAGGAAACCAGCCTTCAGGAGCTGGAGACAGGTGGAGGAAATCAAAGAAAGCCTAAAAATTGTTATTGCCTGAACGCATAGCAATAGAACTTAATGAATATCCAGCTGAAAAGATAAGCATGAGCACGTGGAAGAAACCCTGAGCAGTAAATAACAAGAAGAGAAAGGCCAGGCTATGCTATGATTTGTTTAATCAGAAATATAATGGATGACAGTGAAGGAAAAGGTCTTGCCAGTAACGCAGTATAGCTGGATCCTTAGTGAGGCATAAGCTTTAGTCTCAGAAAGTCTTTCTTGAAAAATAAATTCATATTGGCTTGAATACAGGCATTGTCACACAGAGTGACAACTGGCTGAGTGGCTGTAAACAAAAGGTAATGATAAATGACACTGCATCAGGTCGGTGTGTCTGCATGGAAGTGACGGCCAACAAGATACCATCAAGAAGAGGCTGGAGCTGTCACAGAGCTAGCCTGGTTTTATTTAACATCTTTGCTAATGATCTGGAAAAGGAAGGAGAAATGCACAGTATTTACTTCATTTGATTTTCAAGAAAAGAGGCAAGACTCTCACCTGCTCCTGGGAGACCCCTAATATCAAAGCACTGTTATCCTACTGTCTGCAGAGAGATGGATTGCTCCGAGGCTGCGCAGGCGATTGTTTGAGAAAGCGCCCGATGGTGGAGGTGGTGGCAGCAATACAAAAGAATATGTAGCAATTATCTGCCTGGCGAGGGGGCTGTACAGGAGCAATCCAGCTCTTGACGTAAGCAAAATGCAGTAAAGCAGATAAATAAATCTGTCTGTGTCGAGGCGGGGGTGTTTTCAATAAACCTGCAGGGATTTTTGCTCCAAATTATTTTAAGTATTTGTGATATTTCCGTGGGGGATTTCTTATCTCCTCCTTCCATTGTCAGCAGGTTCATTCACCTCGCAGAAATATGAGTAAAGAAAAAGAGGTGAGATGGCATTCATTACCTGGATGTTGAGGTTTTACATGACAAGGGGGTAAAGAGTAGCAAGAGGAACGTTTGAGTGGGCAGACCAAAGGAGGAGCAGAGGCGGAGAAAGAGAATGGTGTGGGTCAGGCAGAGATCCCACAAAATGTGCTAAAGCCAAAGGGAAAAGGACTGTTTTCTTTCTGCCTTTTAGAGGAAGGCAGGCCTGGCTCTGCTGTGTCCTGCACACCTTGCTGCCAAAAACAGAGCAACACTGTTCAAATGAGAGAGGGAAAACCTCAAGACAGGGAAAACAGAGTAAATGGCAAACAAAAAGAAGAAGTCACAAATAACCCTTCATGCTGGGGGAAGGGGTAACCTGTCCACACCACAACAGGCCCAGGGGATTGAGATTGCTTCGGTCCACTCCTGTGGCTGGAAGAAAGGGGAGAAAAAAAGCAAACAAGCTCTGTTGGATTTCTCCTACGCTGCATCTGACTTCTCTCATTCATACAGAAGATGGCTCTTAGCAGGCTGCTCAAGAAGCAGATCACCTAACCACTCCCCTTATTTCTTGATCATTTCTGCCGTATTGCGTAGGTGGTGCTATTGTCAGATGCTGAAAGCCATCAGGATTTGAGGAAGAAAGAGACAGAGCAAGGCAAGGAAAACGAAACCAAATTATTAGTACTTTCTTCAGGAATTCAGCAAGTGACTCTAGAAAATAGTGCAGGTCTGCGCTTCTGTCCAGGTTTTGGCAAACTGAGTGTACTGTTGCCTTTTCTCAATTTTGTCTTATTTTCCTAAAGGTATTTTTAAAAGTTCTTTTTCCTTTACTGCTGCGCTATAAGCCAGGGAATAACATCCCCATACACAGGAGAGTCCTGCCATTTCATTGTAATGTGCAGGGGGCACTATGTTGTTGCTGAAGATCAGTATGCTTGCAATACCTTGAATATTGAAGCTGAGAGGTGGGGGGATGTTCCCAACAGCCCGAGTCCCATCCTCAGGTTGTACGAGTAGAGCAACAGCTGAGGTGAACTGGCACTGGTTCATGGAAGTCAGTCGTCTTGTTCTCACATCTGCCCTGAAAGCTGGTAATGATGGACTTTCAAGTAATGTCACTCTATACGTTTGGACAAGATACATGAATTCATAGGTGCTGTTGGAGTACAAATAATAAAGATGACCAAGAGTGTGTCTAGTAACTGCTTCAGCCACGGAATATACATCAGTATGCAACAGCCTTTTGAACAAATCTTTTCACATTGCCATCATAAAATAAAATTGGTCTTTGACTCTTTAAGAGGTTACTTCCCTCAGCTCTGAGTGGTATAAATACAATATGATTTCATGACTTTAGACATGTGGTACTGTCCAGAGCAGGCTGTTCTGTATCACCAAGATGCCAAAATTTGGCTAGCAGAAGTGGAAACACAGCAGGTAACAACCCAGCAGAGGCAGGCTGATGAAACTATTTTATTCTTTTCTACACTGTGACCCATCTTACAACAGAAAAATATATCAGATTCTTGTTCTCTCCTTGCGAGCCAAAAAGAAGGGAGAGTTGTCGTGCCTCCCTGAGACACAGTCATGACCCCAGGTCAAGAATTACTGACACGATGGTCTAATAAAACTCTCCTCTTTGACTACAGCAATCAGATCATGCTGGGAAACTTCTACCTCTCTTGTCATAAGAGATTCAACAGTCAGAATTCAATCCTGGTCCTATTCAAGGGCAAAGATGCCACTGGCATCAATAGGAGCAGCACTGGTATGAAAGAGTTCAAATGTCAAGTGTGTATTTGCAGAAACTGATTCCACTGAAGACTATGCAGATATTATTATGCTGCTCTCTTCCCCATTGCTCTCCTTTTATATTATCTAAGGCAGAGTGCCCACAGAGGACACAGATGCACTCTATTAGATGTAGAGTGAGTATTGTTAAAAATATCCTCTCTAATACCAACTACATATTTACTCCTTTGTAACCTCATCAACTGTGACACTATGTAATTACAGATTGTTCAAGAGTCTTGTCTGCCCACTCAGTGCCAGACTGAAAAACAACTAAAGAAAACATAAAAAGCAAAACAGAAAACTGAGCATGAGCCCTCCACCATGTTCCCAAGAGGCTCAATAACTGAATATACACTCCACATCTCGGGGGAGATAATGCCCATCTACAGCATTCCCCTCCTCAGCGAGATGCTTTTACTATGCTAAAGTTGCTAACAGAAGAAAACTGCAACATGTGGGAAAGTAAAGGTTAGACAGAATTGACACGGATAAGTCACTTTTAATTTCTTATTTCTCTTGCACAAGCTTTCAAAAAAAGTCTATGTTTTTCCTGGGTAACGATCTCTTCTCTCATGTTGTGTTCGTGCACACAGCGCTATGCCAGGACTCCACCTAAATGCCCCAAGAAGTGCTGTCCCTGTTGCACAAACCTTAGTCCTTGTCCTGTAATCAGCCCCGCATGGGCAGAGCATCGGTACATGCAGAGCTCTGCTGAGTTTTGGGAGCTCTGCATAGATGAGACAATCTTCCCACACAGATCAAGGATCGAGAGTGGAGCTTAAGAGAGAAAATAAGAGACAAAAGTATAAAACCCACTGTGAAATACTGGGTAATTTTTTAAAATGTAATTTAGCAGGTGTTTAGTTATTACCCTGAAAATAAGGCACGAAAATTTTCATGACTCATATTTGTGCTTTAGTTAAATTCTCTCTTCCATGCTATAGCTGTAATTTAAAACATTTGCTTCATCCTGAGAGAAAAAAATGAAGATGTTGGAAATAAATCACTGCTGGAGAACTTACCCCCGTAGGGTACACACAGAAACTACACCACAGGCAAAAGCTGAATTCTGATCATGGTTCCTCCGTGGGGAAGAGCCGTACTCACCTTCTTATTTTGGATCCCCTGTTCCTTCTACACTAAATGCTTTGATCTGGTCAGCTATAAATAGCTTGTGTTACAGTCCCACAAGCTTGCTGGGATAGGGACTACATTACATTTTTGTCCTAATCTAGTGATGTCCTAGACTGGTGGGTCTATCTTGATGTTTTCATAATGTAAAAGTTAAGTGCTAATTAAATACATTAATAACTCAATGGGTAGGGTGAGAAACTAGACTTCTCGACAGAAGATTGGCAGTGAAATTTTTACTGTCTGTTTATGTTTAATATGGACTTGCTACAGTAAGTGGTTGGGGTTTTCTATGATTTCACTGTGACTCGGCTCCCCACCCAAGGTTTGGAGGGCCCTGTATTTTACTGGCGATAGGAGAATTAAGGACACAGGGCACCATACAGGATGCTGCAGGTTATCACTGCTTTAGCCGATGTTCCTTAACATCCACATGCCTCTTTGTAAAGCACTTTCTACACCCTCAAATGATATAAAGCGCAATAGCTTCACTGGCAGGAACTGACCTCCCTGGAGCTTGACTGATTTACGTCAGGTATGATCCAGGACAGGGCATTGCTTTGCAAACATTTAGTATCAGTATTGTAGAAATGAGCTGACAGCCTGTTTGGGGGTAGGCTGGGAATGTTTAGCAGAGATTTGCTTTTCAAGAGAAAATGCCTCTTCCAAATACACAAACAGCGATCAATCATCAAGCAATTCCTTTTGAACCTCTCCTCTTTCTTTCTTAGATAATTTCTTCCTCTTTCCTCATCACTTGCTAGAAGACAGTGTTGGTTTCTGACCGTGCAGCATATAGAAGAAAGGAAGCTCTGTCAGGGAGATGTGGGGAGAGCAAGAGTTTGGGAAGTGCTTTTTAGAGGCAGAACTTCAGGTAAGTTATAGAATGATTCTATCAGTTTATATAGGTATTTACTGGTGGACCTAATTAAGGGCTTTCAATCTTGTTGACAAAAGCTTGAACAAGATTGAATACCTGAAAGTTGAAGTTAGACAAATTCAACCTTGAAACAAGATGTAATTTTCCTGCAGACAGGGTAATTAAACACTAAAAGATTACTAGTGAAGGTGAGGGTCTCGCTATTGGCTGGACGTTTCAAGGCGATACCAGATACCTTCCTAAAAGACAGGGTTTAATAAAACCTCAGAGCAAGGCAGGGTAGGAAGGATTCCCTCTTCCTCTCATGCACAACTGGCCAAATGGAGATGACCGGGGCTTTGGAGATTGGGATTTTCTGTTTATTTGCCTGTTTGAGGGGGTTTTTTGCAAAATTACACATTTGCCATAACTGACAAGAAGACTCCAAAGAAACTAGATCTGTGTTCTGAACAGAGAGAGACAAATGTTCCTAGATAGTACGTTTGTATTTCTGGCTTACATGCGCAGAATCATATTGATTGGCAAATTTAAGATTGGGAAGAATTTCTCATGTCGAATTGGAAAGAAATGAGTTAAAAGATGGGAGAAGGTATTACTTTCACTAATTGCAATCAATTAGGCATGTCCCATTTAACAAACTCTCCATCAACTGGGGCCTCACACATACTTGGCACTATAGCTTGCTCTTCCTGTTCTATGCCTGTAGCATGCAACTGTTACCCCTGAAAACATAAATGCTTTAATCTAACTAAAATCATCATGCTGGAAATATACGTGAATTGCATGAAACTGAATAGACTGTGTTATACAGGATGATCTTATGGTGCTTTTTTACCTTAGGGGAAATTACTCCTAAGAAACCAAAGCTCAATGTTGTTTTCATTGATTGCACTATGAGTTTTGATATCATTGCCAACAGAATTTCTATAAATTCAAAGCTAGCATAGGCAGATTCAAACATGCTAACTTTGCTAATAGCTGTGAGATCAAGACCTTCTTGAAAAGCTCAAACAATACACAACACAGCAGCCCACTGTGTTACACAGAGTTTGCTGAAGGGGAATTGGAGCTTTTGCTTGCAAACAAGCTGAGTAACATTAACTATTACACATTACACATTAACTATCCATGCTACTTTTATTCACACAGCCAACTACCATATCAATGTTTTAGCAACATGGGCACTTACTCGTTATGAAACATCTCTAATTCTGGGATCACGGTCCTTTCTCCAGAAAGATCCTACCTATCACGGGGCTTTTTTTTCCCAGCCCATACATAATAGAAGCTATTTGCAATCCAGTAGAATTATGGCATATGGGATCCGCATCCAAAGTCCTATTATTCCTCTTATGTCATTGTTTTATCTCAGTTTTGGATAAATGGCAACATTTTGACCTATTCTATTTGACCACAGAACATGGACAAAACAGTGTGCTGTGTCACTATGGTAATCGCTGCAAATACACAGTGGTTTCCGGAGGTGTATTAGACATCTCACTGCCAGCTGGCTTCAGCTTCCCAAGTCAACAACCAGCTGACTTGGAAAGCTGAAGCAGCTACCAAGCTGCTTTTAAAACAATTTCTGTGGCTACACTTGCAGTGATCCTACCAACAGCTGCTGTATGAGGAGTGGGAAGGGAAGGCCAGTAACCAGTTGCTTTGAAGTAACTGTTATTGGTTCGTTCAGAAAAAGGCTCTTTCCAGGCTCAGAAACAAGCTGTGTGTGTAAGAGGATTGTGTGGCAGATAGCAAAGACCAACATGGCTGAGACATTTCAACATGATACAGAGCTCTTTTGAAGGAGACAAAAAGTGAGTTTCCTGAAGAGCCTGGACCACCACAGCCCGTCGTGATGGCATATTGTTTTGGGCTTTGTGGTCCCAACACACATACTTCCAGGACATGGGTTTGTCTCAACCTAAGGAAGACAGAACTAAATAGATCAAATGAATTACATGCCAAAAGGTCCTGTTTATCTCCAATGCCTGGGCCCACTAGATCTGTTGTAGATGTCTCTTCTGTAAACATCTAACATATGATGAGATAAATCCCTTCTCTGTGAAGGTGAAGGTTTGGATCCCTAGTAGATGGCATCATGTTGGCTGTTCTTTCTTCATTTTGAAGGACGATTACTCTGCAAACGGCACTAACTCTGAAACACTGCTTTGCTCTAAGAAGCAAAAATCTCTGTGGCACCAGCAGGGTCTGAGTCACTCAGCTCTCTCTTCCCAATCTATAGCTCCCAATATCCACTGTTCAAACAATAAAACTGTGACAACATACTTGTATATTATGACAACTTTTTAATGAGTAAGCCTCATCAGTTTGACCAATGCCCTGGCTGACCTTACGGACTTTGTACCTAAGAAGTTTCTTTCCTAGTGCTGTGTCATAAAAATGTATAAGCCATATCGCACTGCATGTTACTAGCATGCATGTTAGGAAGTACATTGCACAGTGTTATATTAGGATTTTTCCTCTGGTACAAAACATAGCATTCAAGGACTAAATATGCATTTAGGGGATCCCTGAAAATTCACAGAGATGGTAAAAACATCAGTAAGGAAAGAGTCGAACCATGCTGCTAACCTGCAAAACTCTGAACAATTATTGCAAAATTCCTTGTATTTCACAGCAGATTTGGTGCACATCTACAGGACATCTACAGGAAATTCAGGTACAGAAAGTGCCTATTATGGCTTTAAAGTTACAGGGCCAAGTTGCTTTGCTGTTCATCCCAGAGTGGATGTCAACACTCTTCTAATTTTGCAGCACCTGCTGGGGACGTTTTGTCAAGCCGTATCAGCGCATACCATGTTAGTTCTCCCAAACCAGATCCTCTGCTTCCTAGTCACATGAAAAGGTGCCCCATCCTCCATGAAAGGGCTACCTATAGAAAAGTTCATCAAGCTATTAACCTGCCCACACTCTAGTCCTATTTCTTCAGAAGTTTCACCTCCCAATTTAGTGTTGTAGCAAGAGGTACAACTCCCTTAACTAGAGATAAACAAGGTACGCTCCACCACCTGCCATCTAAATGCTCCAGAATAGTACACCAAAGTGCTCAAAGGCAAAGGTGTGCAAGATGGAAACGGGCTTGACACAGGTACTATTGAATGCTGTGGCAGAAAAATAAGGGGTGAAGAAAGAACGTTGCTGTCATGGGAAGTTAAAAAAGAGCAGTTGCCTGTGATTTGCTGCACTTTCAAGGCCTGGCACAGAGCCCACATGTCTCCTAGGAGCAGGATTTTCACTGAAATCCCAGTCTTTAGTGAACCTGATGGGGAACATTAGAAAGACCAAAGAGGGTGTGTTTTGAAAAACTCCCAGCAGTCCCACAGAGGTGAGCCCAAATGGGATGGATTCGTGTCTGGGAAGCTAGAAGGAGGCCCAGGGATAGATTAAAAAGGACTCACCATATCCCTGTTCATACTAATAACAAGAGCTGCATGTCTTAGGGTTTGCTAACACAGTGTTCCCAGTGCCCTTGACCCGAAACTCACTTTACTTTTGACATTTCCTGAGCAGCTGGCATTAAACAGTGCGTTTCTTTATCTGGGCTGCAATACTCTACTTTATCCTTTGTTGATTCTCATCAGCTTCATCACACTATACAATGTTTGTGGATTAAGGTAAACTCTATGAAGATTACTGATAGCATAAACTGGTTGAAATTACTTCACCAGAAAATGTTTTAAATTATAGAAGGATCTTTGTGAAGAATATGTTTGTGCTAAAGCACTATTTTAAAACTATTATTGTTAAAAATGCAAAGCTTTTTTGTTTATACAGTCCTTAATAGAAAAGGAGCCTTAGAAAGTTTTCATTCTTTTTAAGGAAATTGAAAGAAGCCCTTTGCTTCTAAAAGAAAGAAACTTCTACTGAAACAGTAACACTGAAAATTTGGAAAAAGAAAAATATAACTTTGATATTTTCTCTGGAAATAGATTTGATTTTTTTTCAATCAGATGCTACAGACATAAAGAAAAAAAAATAAAATTTACTTCCTCTCCTTCCTTTCTCATAACCACTCCCGCTTTCTGAAGATTGCCTCCCACTCCACCCTGACCACACACCAACCTCCCACTCATCATGCACCAAAAAGTTCCCTTTCCTCATTCAGCTCTTTCCTTAAGAGCTGCTTCTTTTGTGAAAGCTTCCTGCATCATTTTTCTCCCTGTTGATGGCCCCAAACCTTCTCGCACTTGAGCTATTGTCCAGTATATATTGTATCCGTTTGAGTCAGGTTGTTAGGTCCATACCATAAAGGCCTCCAGCCCCTCCTTCACCCCCCAGCATGCAAACACAGCAAAGGGAATTATAAAATCTCAATCAGGAAAACTCAGCAAGGTTCCTCCTGAGGATCTGCCTACAAAACGTCCTGGGGGAGACACGAGGCTTGCTGGAGTTGAGGTCTCTCTGCCCTGCAGGTTCAAGCACTCTTTTAGTGAAGTTAGGACCAATGTATGAAGGCAAAAGCTATGCTGCAGACATCGTTACGATGCCCAGCTCTACTAAGACGTTTCCACAACCTGACAGCATAGCTACAGGAAGAGCAAGGCTGCTGCTGGTTGAATTTGTTGTGCCTCCTCAATAGAAAGCATGGAGAGATACTGAGGCCATTTATAGCACTGGAAATATGTATTTGTTTAAATTGCATATGTGCTTAAGTCATTTGCTGCCTCTTTACTGACTATTTAAGCTATTCCATATCTCATGGTGCATGCTCTGTTTATATAGGTGTGGGAATAATCATCTTCCAATGGCTTAGGCATAGAGTATTCTATACAAAAATAAAGATCACTAAATGAAAAGTTTAAAACACAATTATTTGGTTCACAAAAACATGACCTATATTTCCTGCAAGTACAAACTGTTAACATATTTTTCATTTTAATGTATCTTGCACAGAACCACTGTCACCAAAAAAAACCCCAAATTTAACACATCCATATACACAAATGTTAATACTGTATTTTCAGCAAACTGCATCTCAGACATTTCTGAGCTTTAAGCATCATTGGGTCTCTAATGACACATCTATAGCCTGGATTTTTTTTTTAATGGAGTTTGATGAATGTTCTGTCAGGAATGGGTGGGATAGGCAATACAGTTTCGCCTTAACTATTTTCTTCAATAGCAAACATTTTCATAATAGAAAAATAATAAAACATAAGGGCCATTGCAGCTGAAGCTCTTAGGGACTGCCTGATGGTCAGAGTTGAGCATGTTTTCTACTCCTGTATGTAGTGTTTCACAGACTTTCTTTTTTTTTTTTAGTGCTCATTGCTTTTTACACATCAGAACGTTTTGTTTGATAATCCTAGAAATAAGGAAATAAGGTATCATTCTACTTTCAATCACAGGAGGGTCGGATATATTTCATCTTCATCTCAGAGCTCTTGCTTAAGTTCATTTGCTTCTCCCTGAGGAAGAGCCATGAACCAGTCAGGAGTTGAGGTGTAAAAAGCATCAATTCCATGACACAAAATCTGTGGAAATTAATCTAATTGCTCAGTCATTTCCTTGCCGAGTAAATCGCTTAGTGTGCAGTTGCCTTAAAAACAGGGCTTTGAGGAGGAGCAGGACTGCCTCGTTCCTCACATCGGTCATGAACCTTCAAGGTACCAAGAGACCTCCGCAGCGATCAGTATTTGGACAGCTGAGGATGCCCACACTTGGCTGAGTCTGGCCAAAATTACACAAGCTTAAATCTGACTCAAAATAAGGATCAGGTTCATTATTTTCTCTAAAATTAATAATTTTTCAATTCACATTTGTCCACAGAGGCTTGACACAGAAAGGATTGAAATCATTTGTCACCAGTATGAAAAAACCCCAAAACTAAACTCTGTATGAGCATGAGAGGTGTCTTTTCTGACATCAGCATTCATTATAGGAAAATATTATAATTTCTGTAGCGTAACATCCACCGTACTTCTTAATAGTTGAAGATTAGGGAAATTACATGCATTGTAGCAACCTGTTTATCCAGGTATGAAGCATCAGAGGCTTTGTTCATGTGGGGGAGTCCAGCCGGGGCGTTATCTGTGGGTAACAACATCCAGATTTGCACTTGCGTGAAGTGGGCATGTTGTAGATGTGGCACTCACAGGGAACCTCTCTTCAGCCAAAGGCTATTGAAACCATTAATGAGGGCCTGAACCGCACGAACTATGCCCACAGAAGGTCTTAGGTCATATTCGGGCAAAGACATCTTTTACGAGGCAAGAAAAGCCAGCATGCTGGCCGGCCTGGCTGCTGGATTCCTCCAGCTCCATCCTGCTCCAAGGGGACAATTTTGTCTCCAACTGTTAGAAAATACCACTTCTGGTGTTTGTATCCTATTTTGTCTCTGAACCAAAGAGGGGGGGGAAATACCCCAACAGGTCACAGAGTTCAGTGAAAATCCTACAAGCTTTTCCTGAACAAATAACAGATAGCGACCTCTGGCCCTGTCTTTGCATAAGAATTAACATCAGTATTCAGGAGTCACTGCTGTGACTGGGGACGACGCAAATGCCAGATTCTGATTTAAAACTCAGATTTTTTTTTTCCTTTTTTTATTTTTTAATATTTTTTTTTTAAGAACCCAGAAGAAAAGGGGGGCCTTGCAGCTCATCTGCATTTCAGATCAGGCCTCTTTGAGAAAATCAACCATCCATAATTCATTACATGTTTCCTGCAGGGCCTGGAGACGGCCGAGGCCCTAGCAACAGAGTCATAGCAACAGCAGCCGGCCCCAGCCAATCGGCGACCACCTTTCTAACGCCGCTTAGCCAATCCGGCGGGGCGGCAGAGACGGAGGCGCCGTCGCCCAACGGGCGGCGCTGCGCGGCGCGCAGCCGGCCGCGAGCCTGCGCGAGGCGGCGCCGTTAACGGCTGGGCCGGCGGCGGGATTCGCTCTGAGGGGATTCGGTGGTTTTGAAAGTCTGTCCAGCCAAAGCGTCACAGTGCGGGTGGACGCTAAAAGGCGTGGGGGTTTCTGATCAGCAGGAAGTGGTATAATGATTTGTTTATTTTTTTGCGGCAGACAAGCGTGTATATTTTAAAACACTTGTACCTGGAGAAGGACCTTTCTGAGAAAAAATGCCTTGTGCCTGCCTAGCACAAAGCCTACGTAAATCTCTTTTTTTTTTAAATAAAGATTGTTAACTGCAAATAGCCGCGTAATTCGACAAACATGGTTTTATACTCTGCTGGTCTTCACGAAGCAGAAGGACTCTGCAACAACTCGCTGTAATACTCTGCGAACGAGAGAGCACTTTGTAAAGAATCAGCTTAAAAATCAGATATTTTTTTTCTCTTCACTTGCGCCCTACAACAATAATCATTCTTTTGTGACTTGGCCCTTCCATGCCGATAGCTTGTCCCACCTCAGACGACACAGCCATTGTTCTCGGATGACATACGGGAGAACAAAGCAAAAACGCAGGAAGTGTGGAAAGAGAATAGTGGTGAAAACAACCAAAAAATCTGCTGTAGTAGGAGCTGTACTTGGAAACAAAAGTGCAGAAAGCGTTGAGCCTTCCCGCATGTGATTCTTTTGTGAAGTTTTGTAAACTCTTGTAAAGTCATAGTACTGCTACACGCACAAAAATGTGTAATTTCCTTTCTTTGAGGGGGAGGAAAGCTATTAAGCTTTGTTTAGATTAAATAAGAATAGTGAAGCCAGAAAAGCTCGTCGATCACTAAAGGCACGCAATGGTGGCTTACTGCAACCATCGTGTTCTGTAAAATAGTATCATTTTTCTCAGGCTGGCATAAGGAAATACTTGCTTTTGCAATATTTGTATTTAACGTATGTTTTAAAAGAAATACTTGATGTCCATGTATATGTGGGTACAGAGGTCTATAAATCCTAGTATAAAACCATATCTTTTATCTTTGGGGAAAATGAAAGCAATCATTTATCCGAACCTGAACATTACACTTGAAGCCGAGATACTGTAGGTTATCTAAGTAAGCATTTCACCCCTCAACCTAAAAGCACATCCCAAATTCCACTCTAATGCATATGTTGCTCAGATAGTGAAAGCAGAGATTAGAAGATTTGCTATGGATGCTTCAAAGTACATTTTGGGACCCAGTGCCCCGTATAGAACTTTAACAGATGATGCATAAATTGACTAAAGCCGCAAAGGCTGCCAGGGGAAGATTGAAAAATACATTCCAATTTCCTCTCATATATTTTATAAAATGTTGCAAAGGACCCGCTTTGTCAAGGCCATGCCTTTGGAGATTCCACAGATTAAAAAATACTGTATCACTAACTTTCTGGATCTGACAAATGGCTGAGAACTCTGCTTTATCATGCATTTCTTTCAACAAATTAGTAGGACTAATTACTGTGTTTTCTGTTTAGAAGTGGCAGTTTTTCCCTTGTCTGAAGAGAAGCCACGTTAAGATTTTTACAGCAGTATTTTGCAGCAGTTAAACCTGAAATCAGAATGTTTATTTTACCTTAAAAAAACCCAAAATGACAACAATTAGTCAAAATGAATCTGAAAACATAATTACTGACCGTAAATTAAAATTTGTAATTCCTGGCAAGAAAGATCAATTTAGCAATTTCATATTTTGCTTGCAATTAGAAACCAATGAAGATTTGAACATCAGGCCTGTGACTGTTCATTAAAGTCATTTAATGAACCCTGTGGTCTGCCTAGTTAAAAATAAGAAATTGCCTTCCACGACGGTTAAGTTGTCCCATACCTTTATCCTTAACTTTGACAGATTCCACGTAGGGCTGGAGGCATGCTCACTCTGAAAGGCACAGTGCTCTCTAATGAGCTGTTACAATCACACAACTTAAGCTAATGAATTTCTTATCCTCTTACGCGGATAAAAGTTTCTGTTAGAAGTCAAAAAGATCTCTGCTTTTTAAGTGGATTTGTACTTTGCATTTGGGGAGGGAGGGGAGGAAAGGATACTACAATGACTGAAATTCATTGTGTTCTTCTTAACAAGCAGCACTGTGTGGCAATAACGAAATCATCACAATTAATAAAGAATCCTCGCATGCGCAGTTTGAAGTGTGGAACATTCCGAGGCAGAGCCACGGATCCACGGGTGGAAATAGGAGCTCACGCTTGAATGAGTCAAGCGAGTCTGTGCAGGAGAGCGGATCCTGTTCCCCCTCACATCCTTGAGTGACGTGGGCAGAAAGGCTCAGTGCTGTGCGCAGGGCCAGCATCCCACCTATGTGCAACCCAGTGTGTAGAATAATTTGTCACTTCTATTTGCAAAGGCTAAATCCCTCCTTTGTAAGGGGAGTCATCTGAAGCACTGATGAACGGCATCAGTCCTGAACTCCACAGTGGTGAGGTAGAATATCAATATTGCACACATACACGGGGATCTCAAAGTCTTTTGTAGCCATTTACCACCCGAGCCTCGCAGCGTCACAGAGATATATTTTACCTAGGGTATAAAAACTATGTTGTTCCACATTTAAGTGCTACTGCTTCTATAGAAACAATGCGTTATCTCAGGAGCTGGGTGGGAAAGTCCTGAATTGTTTCAGTGCGCTGAAATGTGCAGACTGCAATCGCAGTAGCAGGGGTCAACATCTGCCTTAAGAGACGTCATTCTGACTTTGCAGAGGAAGTGGGGAAGAGGAGAAAAGAAAGAAGTTTGGACTACAGTTTGCTCTCCTGCAAATGGTCTTGGAGTGTGTCAAAAGGAGGTTTGACTCTTGCTAAGGAGTTCACATGGAGGTTCTGGGTCCATGTTAATTTATGCTGCCGAATTAGTTTCTCTACTCAGCCAGTCTTACGAGTACGTAGAAGTCTGCGCATCTTTTTTGAGCAGTTTGCTGTTTCTGTCATTTAAAATAGTGAAGGCTGAAATTGTAGGTTGCCTTTACAATGTAAAAGTGTGTTTTCTACTTAAATCTTAGGGCCAAATTCTTGTTCCAAGGTAAGCAGCTACATAATGCTTACTTCTCTTGTCTGTGCTTTGGAGGTGGAAAAGACTAGCTCATTGACTTCAATGGGAACTGCAAACCCCTGTCTCTGAATAAAATTTGGCCCCAAGACTGGAAGGAATCAGAAGATCATCTGTGAAAAGGTAGCTCTTGACAAGGACTCTTAATTCCCCGTTAGCTGCTTAAAGATCTTCCCAGAGACTAATGTGAAGATGGAAGCCTGGTCGCGGCCTGACCCAAGGCACATGAAATTCAGCCAGAACACTTCGATTATTTCAAAGGATTCAGATCAGGCCCTAAAGGAGTCACCTGCAACAGTTGAAACCCCAAACAACAAGCAGGGTAGGTGTTTTTATTTAGTGTTTCCTGACTGGTAACACAGAACCTGAATTTTCCAGTGTATTTCACTTGATCCTTGCTTACTTACAGTGCTTCACAGGACCTTAGTGTTTTCCCCAAATTTAGGGCTGGTGTGTACCCAGAAGTCAGCAGAAATTTTGCCATGGATTTGCAGCTGTGCTGGGCAGTGTCACCAGAACCTCCAAGTGGCGCAAAGCCTATGCTTCAGCGTTTCACTGTTGTTTGGATTTTAAAGCTTTGCTCAGCTAATTCTATTATGCCCCAGCAGCCTCCCTGAAAAATCTTCAGAAAAAAACCCTCTAGGAACTGCCCTTTTGTTATTGTCTCTTTCCGAAAGGGGCCCAGGTAGTGACTTGTGAGTTCCCTCTATACAAAGCGGAGAGAGGAAAAAAGAACTAATCTCCCCTGCCCCCCGTGTGCGAGAGAAAGCAAGTGCACAAGAGAGTGTGTGCGTCCGCAGCGAGAGCAGGGCTGGGGCAGGGGATGACCTCCGGCTGCCTATCCACCACAAAAGGGACCGTGGCATTGACACAGCCAAACTGCTCTCCTTTGGAGGGGACAGATTGAGAGGAAGTGACCCTTGGTGCCCCCCTTCTGCAGGGGACCTTGTGAAATAACTGTTGCTCTTCTCTCCCTTCCTTCCTCGGGTAGGTCAAAGAAATTAAGGATGAGAAATCTCTCTCTTTTCCTTTGTCATTCAGAGAGCAAGAAAAAAAGACTTTTTCCTTCAAAGGGATGAGGAGGAAGTGTAGAGATGCTAACCTTGAGTATTTACTTCTGTCTTGGGAAATGCAGAGTGGTTCCAAAACCAGTCCACAGGGTTCATGGATGACAGGGCAGTGGGCAGCAGCAGCAGGAGCTCCGGGTGAGGCTGTGTGAGTCTATCTGGGTTTGTTTTCTAAGGGGAGTCATAAAATGATCCCTGCAGCTCCGTCCCCAAGAACCAGGAACATCAGGAGGTTCAGAGCTGTTCAACACCACTTCTTAATGGCATCTGGTTAACTCCTAGTGAAACCCCGATCTGGGAGGAGAAGGAGGATCCTGGGGACTGAGAGGAGGAGGAGGAAGATTTGGGGAATAGAAAAGAAAGCAGAAACGGTTAGGCCCACTTCACAGCTGTGTGAGCAATCTCTGCCCATCCCTGCTGAAGTTCACAAAGTGCCAAACCTTGAACCCAAGGCCAAACCTTGAACCCAGGGCCAAGCCTGAGTAGGTTTGAGTGTCAAGGTAAACATTTCATGCACAGCCCCGGTTCACATCTCTTGGCTGTTGAGGGGCAGTAGGTAAAGCACATGGACTCGGTCTCTCCCCTCCCTCTTCAAAGGAGTTTTAAATGTCTGTCAGATGCACTTGGGGTGAGTTGGGGAGGGAGGGAATGACCTTTGGATTCTCCCTCCAGAGGGAACCTGAGAAAATGACCTTTTGGCCCTTAGCTCCGCGGGGGCTCGGGAGAGGTCGGGAGGAATGACTCTTGGTCCAATCTTGCTCTCCACAGGGGCTAGTGGGTGAAAAAAAGAGAAAGAACTCCAGGAATATGTGATCACGGGAATTTTTGTCTTCTTCTGAAAAAGCGGCTTGTTTACTTCATAGCCCCTGTAAGAAAAATAACCTGCCACTGAGAAACAAGCAAGTCCATTTAAAGCAAGAAAGAGCCTCAACTCGGTGACCTAGAAATCAAGGCAGAAAGTAAAAGCTAATAAATAAATAAATAAGTAAATAAAATAATCAGGGATGTCGCACAAAATCAAGGGGTGCCCTCTGAAGAGGTGTAATCAAGGCTCTGAGCCATCAGTTATAATGGTTTTGATTAAAGAAAGCTGTGCAGAAGTAATCTATTTTATTTTTAAATGGCCTGATTTTCCCTCGCTACTCTCTTGGAGGCTGAACCTAAAACAACTTGAAGGAGGACATGAAATGTTCAGTGAAAAAAGGCAAGTGAAAAGGCATGCATTTAATAAAAAAGAAAACCTGCATCTATTTAACTGACTTTTGGGTTTTGATGGCACACATTAAAATTGGCTGAAAATAGCAATGCTTTAGTAAAATAAAAAACATGAAAGACCTTCCAAATCCTGGGTGATCAAGCCACACAGTTGTGCACTTCTTCCACAAAACCTGCAATATAATTATAGGAGCAGTTGTCACACTGAGCTGGGGGTGGGGCTCATCATATGCTGTGCACCTAGAAGCACGAGGGGTTTTATTTATTCTGTGTAGTCTTCACAGTGTAAAAAACTTAAAATAAAAACTTCCTTCCTACGAACTTCATATTTATTCACAATTTTGAACTTCTTCACTTGTTTCCATTATAGCTGAAAACTTCTTGAAGTCTGAAAGTCTTCTGTTCTTATATAGGGTCAAACATATTGTCTTTGCTTGATAAATAAAGACAAATAGTAGAAAAGAACCTCAAAAGAATCCCAGCTGGGGTGGGAGGGGAGGGAGGTTTACATTTTCTTCCTCAAGAAGGTCAGACATTTATTCAAGCCTATCCAAGCTTTTTGAACAGAGCATGGGCTGTCCTGGAAATCTCATGAGAACAGTGTTTCCTGAAGAATGGAAGGGATAGCTGTCTTCACAACAGCCGGCCACAGAGTGCACTGCTGGTTTTAGAGTCTGACACCGCCAAAAGTGCACTGAAATACAAGGCGCAGAAATGTAGCCTATTTCCAGAATGGTTATTTGAATAAAGCGAGCTGAGTTCTTGTAATAACCTGCACTGTGGCAGCAAGAATAAAGTGTGCGTTATTTCCTGCCAGTTCTGCTCTACCCAGCACTAAGAGTTCCTCCCAGGTGACTTACATGTTGGAAATAGGGGAGGCTGTGCCCTTACCTAGGGTTTTGCGGGTCAACATTTTTAGTCACAGTGGTTTTTAGGAGAACTTTGAAACATTATTATCAATGCTCAACTCTTTCCCATTTATTTTAGTTATTTAAAATAAGCTGCATAAAATATTAGAGCCTGGAAAAGCAAAGGGAAGCCAAAACTTCTACTGTGTGCAGCTTTGGTTTGGTAAGTTACATGTTCCAGTGGATCCAGTCGCTGCTGAAAACGAGGCCTCATCTTCACTTGCCTCTAGTCAAATTTTTGGGACGATAAAGCAACTGTTTGCGGTTGGTTTTATTTTGACACCTTTTGATGCTTCAGGCTCATGATTGCATTATTTTCACATTCCAAGTGTGACATACAGACTAATAACATACACAGAAAGAGGTATGTTTTCATGAAAAAAAAGTTCTGTAATTTGGCCTATAAAAGCATCAACAGCACATTTACAACATGGGAGAGCTGTTTAAAGCTGAACATCTTAACACTGATTCATGGAGGATGGCTGTGAACATGAGCACAGGCAAGATGGTGATGTCCTCTTCACAAAGGTAGGCAACAGCATTAGACAGTGCCCGCAGCTTCCTCTGCAAGGACTAGGAGCTGGAAATACTGCTCTCCTGGTGAAATACAAGAATGCAAACAGACCTGCAAAGTACGATTTTTGTAGAGGCTTGGAAATTATCTTTAGGCACAGTGAATGGGCAAAAGCTTACTGTGTCCTCCAATCCCGACTTATAATTAACATTGGATTTCTAAAAGCGTGGCAATCTTGTATGTTCTTTTCAGTAACAGCATGTGTTCTCTATTCATAAGAAATCAAAGTTGTATGATGTTTACATTTCAGCAGCGTGCTTCAGAGAACAAATTTAGCCATTCAAAGCAGAGCTACTTTTAAGTAATATTAAGATAACAAGAAAGTCATGGAACAGAGGACCAAATGAAGTTACATTCCTCACCTGCTACAATTACTTTCTTAATATGCCATCTGTTGCCTTAGCTTCTGAGGTCTGGAGGTAAAATAAAGAATGGTCTAAAATAAAGCTGCTTAACCCGTTTGTGAGGTATAATCTAATGGCACTCGTGGCCTTGCCTGTATTTGGGCCATCCCTTTCCCAAAGTGAGACTCGCCCTCCCCAGCTATCTGGGAGCTTCCTACCCAGCAGCCATGTGGCACTTTTTCTGCTGGGAGAAAATTTTAGATTCTTTCAAAAAACTTTTTACAAGATACTTAGCACTGATGTGCTGCCCGTTCTGAGTGGCAGTTATGGGAAAGCACCCCAGAGGTCATTTATAAGGCCTGTGGTACCCTAAGGTACCTTGGTTATCTCTGCATAATGCTGAACCATGCGGTGTAGGTACACCTTTGTGGTGTTCTTCAGGAGAAAATTATTCCTCTAACCATGAGGAGCAGCTGGACAAAATTCAGTTTATCCAGAAATCATGTCATTTTTTGTCCTCTTCAAGTAGCAGTTGTTTAGGTAGTAGCAAGAGACCTCTTTTGCAAGGTGTACCAAGAAGGGAAAAAATAGTCAGCTCTGAGATACAGAGTCCCTTTTAACAAACTGGAATTCACCAGCTAATTTCTCACATCAATGTGCTGTACGAATGCACTGGACAAATCCCCATGTTTATTAAGGATGGAGAGGTTGCTTGGTGTGTCACCTACAAAGCTAGGACCTGGCTTCAGCTGGTGGTTCTCTTGGTTTGTGTCCCAGCCTTGGTCAGTTCATGTGAACTCTTTACAAGTTACGCAGGGATCCCTGGAGCTCACATTCCATGTAGATGAAATGTAAATCCACTGAGCTTTTGCCATTGACAATTGCAAAATGTGTTTAGTATGTTATTAAGTGAGAAAAGGCAATGTGTGACCAAAATCCATGCCTTTGAAATCAGTGAAGTTCTTTCTGTTAATATCGGTGAGCTGTGGTTATACGTATATGTGCATTTGTGTGAACAAGATGGAAAATAATCAGAAAGATGACTGGAATCACAGTAGTGTAGGGATACAAATACAACCACAACTGTACCAGGATTGGTTGCCGTGCCCTCAGCATGTGTTTTTTGTCAAAATACCACTGAGCAATGCATGTTTGCTGGGTATATATTATAGCACATACTAACACAAAAAGGGGAGGGGGCATTCAGTGACACATTCTGATTAATTGGTTAACAGGAGCTTCCTCATACTCATTACAGCTATTCAGCCATATCACTTTCTAAATCTGAAGACACAATTTTATCTGAGAGTCCATATGGCTTATCAGGAAACTGTGCATATAGAAAACTACCACAATCCTGAACCAAGATAATATTTATCTAATAGACCATAACAGCTCGGAAAGAGTCAATATGGTCTCTCATTTGAGCATGCATTTTGATATGCATTCTACCTATCCAAACACAAGTCATTTACATTACAAGCTATCTGCCTGGTAAATCCATGTTTAGGTAATTCTTAGAACGGTGGATCTTTTTTACAAGAGAGATTATAAAGATCAGTTGAATGTATTGTAGTCCATGGACTAATTTGGAAATTACTGAGTATTTGCCTGATAGATTGTAATGGCTTTTATCAGCTAAACCCATATTTTGATATGTAAGCAAATTTGAAAAAGCAAAATATTTGCAGAATAATCAACCAGGCTGCTCTGTCTGACTTGCAGCATCCTGCCTGCTTTGAGTCACCAGGTTGATGAAAGGAACACAATATCTGCTACCAGGGCCCAGATATGGCAGAAATGAGCCATTACCGTAAATTCTCTCTTATCCCTTCAACTCAGAGAAGCCCAGGAGTATGAAGAGCAGATTGCTGCAGGTTAATGGCTGAGTAGAAAGTGGAGAGGTAACCCTGCTCACCTAATCCCATACAACTCTGCAGAGAATATCCTATGGTGAAACCATACTTGCCCTGAGAGTCCTGAGTGGGTCCCTGGCTGTGTGTTCAGAGAGCCTTTAACAGTGTAGTTAAATAGGCTTAATCTTTCTCTCTCTCTGTATTTTCTGTTCTGTTTTCCCTCTGTTGGAAAAGCAAAGGAAAATGAAGAGAAAAATGGAGAGAAAGCAGGGAGCATTGGAATATGGAAAAAGAAAATTAGCAACAAGACATTGTTTAGGTTTTATTTCAGTGTTTGGATGCTGTTCAAAGTGAAGGATCAGAAAATTTTCAAAGAACACAGGCTTTTTGTGAAAAAGACACTTAAAGAGAATCTTTTCGTCAGTATTTTTTTTTTAAGGCAACATTTTTGGCAAAGCACTGACAGGGAAAAGTAAGTCTTCCTGAGGAGGGACTGTGCAAAATCGCAGTGGCCCCTCAGCATAAGCTCTGAGAGCCCACAGTAAGAGATGAAGGTGTCTCTCCCCTTCCCTGAATGTAGAGGGACCCCACGTGGCTGGTGTAGACTATGTGCCTGCTTCCTAAATGACTCAAGTTAGGGGAGATGAAGCCTACTCAAATTCTGCTTTTTCACCAAATCCTCTCATTGAAGAAAAATGGAAAAGCAGCCAGGTAGTACCGGCCTTTCCAGCAATTTTCCATAACTTACCAAAGTAAATCTCCCCATATATCAAGGTTCACAATCCTTTTAAGTAAATTGATTTCAATGATGTGTTTATACCATCTCCAAGTCATTGGGTGGCATTTCCAGAAGAGGCAGGAGGTGCTGGCACTGAGTGGAATAGAGAGAGAGTTATTCTGTGTTGGAACCACACAGAGAGCAAGTAACCTTGTGTGCTAGAGTTTTGGTAGGTCTTAATGCAACTGTGCATAGAGTTGCAGTTATTATCGTTATGAGACATTTATGAAGTCAGCCACAGAATACTAAAATTAAAAATCTGATAAATAATGTAAACTGAAATGCAAATTTTTATCAGATCTCACTAGTCTGGAGGAGTATCAGTAAAACAGCAGTAGACATAGTGCCAATAAGATAGTATAATGACAGGTAGTCTTTAATTTCTTTGAAAATGCATTTAGATTTGATTATTGAGGATCTGTCATCAGCTGTTATGCCACTAGAACAGGCATCAAGACCTAACAGAATGACTACGTTACCCAAACCCTTCCTACTAGCTAAATAAATAAATATAATCCATATTCTATTGAAGCTATTGAATAAGCAAGTTGCTGTGTGGCAGAAATGAAGGTGGCATAAAGAAATGAAGATTCTGACCATGGAGCTTGCACTAATCACTGCAGCTTTGCCTTAGTTCTTAAGAAGATGATTAGAAAGGAATATACTGAAAAGAAATGGGTTGATTTCTGCCCCACCATGTCTTGCCCAACTTGCAAGGTGAATGAGGGGAGAAAATGAGCCTTTCCCCAGTATCCCCCGCTTACATTGATGTACTCTAAGGGTATCTAGGAAGCCCCAGGCTTGTTACTGCATATTTTGCATGGTAGTAAGCATGCTACGTTTAATTTCCATTGAAACAGCCACACAGATTCAACAGTGCGTCTCTCTGAGGCTTCCTACATACCTTCGCATCTTGTCCATCACCTACCAGCCTCAGTCCTTGCTCTTCCTCACTTCCTACTGCCATCAAACCAGGGATAGTTGTGCCTGATATTCTCAACAGTACTCCTATCCCAAGCCCGTCTCTGACCATCTCCTGTTGTGGTCTTCAGCCATATGCGTAGCTTTTGTCTCAGCAAAGTGAACAAATGCATATTTCTAACCACAGAATAATTCTAAGCATAGCCATCGCGTTATCCTTGTTTTAAGGTGGAGGGATTTGAGACAAATGGTTACTACATTCAGGAAAGCAATGTTTGCCATCAGTGAGGGTGGTTCATGTTTGAAGCATATATTTAAGTAAGTGCTTTGCAGAATCAGAGCCCCAGTCACATACGTGCCTCAGTTTCCCCACTATCACTGTGGGAGATGCCATTTACTCACATTACTGTTGAGCGGTGAGCTCCCGCTGATTGTATGCTCATGATGCGCTTGGAAAAATGCCATTAGTTTTTGCAAAGGTCTGAATTGCTTCTCTTTAGTTTTAACTGGTTTCGTTCATAACCTCCAATGTTCTTCCCCTGAAGATTGTGTCTGTGTGCGATTTCTTTATTGGTAAAATTAAAATGCATCAGGAAAGTTCCTGAATAACAAAATGCAGCACTCCAGCCTCCTGGAGTTTAATTATATTTGTATGCCCACTCCTGCTTCAGTGACTCTTTCAGAGGTTCCCACTCACAGCTGCAGCTAAGTGGGCACGTCTTAAGGTGACAGATTGAGAATATATGTTCAAGTACATATATGAGTGTATATATAGATTTCCATTCCTCCTTTGTTTCTCCCTCCCGCTCACTGATGTTAAAATCACACACTTGCAATTTAAACCCCAACATACATTCTTATTTTGAAAAAATATTGTATTTGTATTTCAAATTGTATTTGAAAAAAATAAACGTATCGCTCACCTTCATCCCTCACCTTTCACAGAATTTCACACATTATTTCCCTGCTTGCTCACCCTCATTCCTGGTTTGACAAGGGGCTCCATAAAGCTAGTGATCCTCTTCTTTGACCATCTCCTTGTCATCCCGGTAGAAGCATTTCCCGCACCACAGCGGTCCCATCTAGGTCTGAGCTGACAGTTGACTAGCAAAGCTTCAAATCCAAATCAGACTTTGTGATACAACCGATACGTTCCTCATAAGACTCTGTGGAGTCTCAGGGCTTGTATCCCATTGTGTTTACCTGAAAAATTCAGAGTCCGGTCAATGCTGTAAAGCTCTCAAAGTTTCAGGCATTCACACTGGTGGGGCGGGGGGAAGCCATGATTCTGGGCTTACATTTTTAAATCTGTTTGCTTCAACCACACTTGTGCTGCTTTTGTGTTCACTTTCTTTGAATATTCATGTGATTGAATTCTGTGTCCATTAACATTCACAGAAAGTGAACCTCAGAGCTGCACATATATTTGCAGAAGCAGCAGTTTACATTTGCACACTTAGGTATTCATAGCTAAAAGCACTCACTCGAGGAACAAAATCGCTACCATTTAGCCTGCCAGTCCCATGCAAAACTGTTTATTACCCACAAAGAACTGATTTTTGATCCTGCTATAGAATTTTTTTTGCTTGCTTATAGAAAAAGAATGTGTATTTAAATAATCCAAGGAAATCACTACTTTCCATAGATTTGTCCAAGTAGAAGAAAAGCTTAGACAGATTATGTATTATAAAGTATTTGTTCAGAATTTGGATCCTCCTACCACAAAAGCGTGACCTCTTGTAGATGTTAGTGGTGTAGAAACTATGACACACAGCTGAGCAGATACAGGCTTTTCAGCAGAGATGTTACACATCCACCTGACACAGTTAATTAAAATGTCACTTCTATAGGAGTAAGGGAGATGAATGTGAGCCAAACAGCTGAGCAGAGAATTTTGTTTTGCCTTTGAGCAATTCACTGTAATTTTGTTTAAACACAGGGTGGTTTTTTTCCCATTGTATTGATCAATATAAAGCTACAAAATTTACCCTAAAAAACCACTGGCATATTCAAACCATTTTCTTCACAACTTATACTTACTGATCTTAAACTTTTCAGCCTGTTCGGCGTGGTGGCCTGGCACACTAACATCAGTGCAAAGACCCCTTTTGATTTCAGTGGGAGTTACAACAATCTTGCCAGGAGGGTGTTTAGCATCAAATGCTGTACTAAGTGATGACATGGGGTTACGTCATCCTCTGTCAAGGTATATGTAGTAGCATGTGGTTTGTTGAAAATGTAGCCTAAACGCAAATGCTAAATTGGCACAAATGTCAGGAGCGTGTTGATGGTGTGTGTTGATGGCACAAAGCTGGGAGGTGTTGCCAAACAGGAGAACTGGTATGTTGTACAGAAGGAATTGCATGGCACTGTGGACTGAAATAATGGAAACAGGGTGAAATTCATTCAAGGTACAAAACACTAACTGATACGTCTGGAACTAACACCCGAAACACCTCCTGTAAGATGAGAGCTCATCACTGGGCTGAGCTTTCATGACTGAAAGGTCATGAGTTGATCGTAGGGCAGCTGTGAGCCACCAGCCTGGGGCGCTTGTGAGAAGGCTGTCTTCAGTTATACCAGGAGTAATATTTCTAGGACAGCTAACGATGTATTAAGCTAAGTATCATGATCTGGTGGGCTGTTCTAATGGCTCGCTACTGCCTTAAAAATGGAGACATGAGTCTTGTGCCCTTTCCCTACACTCAGCCACACGCTCCCACTCTCTCTAGTTTCCTCAGACCCTTCTCATGGTCCTCTGCTGCCTGTCAGTCCAGTCTCCTGTAATTTTTGGTAACCAAGGAAAAAAAAAAGGTTTTTTGCTGAGTTAATGAGCTGCATCCATTTGCAGAGGGATCCAGAGAGACCCCGACCTGCCACATGGTAAATGACAAGAGTGTGTGGCAGGGAGCAGAGATGGGGGAAAGGGAAAGGAATAGGTCCTTCTTCTACTGGGAAGTGGCTGTTAGGTCAGTGCATCCCATTTTGGGAAAACTGCTGCCATAGTGTCTTTGAGTAAGGCTTTGTCTGGGCAGGAGCTCATCCGAAGCATTGCGTACGCTGTGATAGTCACACAGGGATGGATCTTTTGATGATATCTTTGCAGAGCAGCCAGAGGAAGGGTGTTCAGACCGACTCGCTGCCCTCCAGAGATGTTCCTGGGGAAGTCAGAGGTTGGGACTTGCATGCCAGTTGAAAAATATATACTGCCAGATGGCAGCCTCTGTGAGAGACTTACTCCTAGATCTCTAGTCTGTGATAGCAACTCCTCAACAAGAAGCAGGCAGTGCCCTACCTACAGGGAAGTTTCAGGCTGCCTGGAGTCTGTCATGCCCGCACACAAGTGCTGCAAACACCATTATATGGTCCTTTTTGTAAACCTATGAGGGTTTTTTTTTCCCTCTGCTGAAAACCTGGTCTAGAACCTGATTCCTCTACTCGGTAAAAATCTACTGATTTTCAGCTAAGTGTATTTAAGACTAGTGTACACAGGGGATCAAGTAAACTCAATGGCAAAACAAGAGAGAAAGCAATTAGCAAGATATATAGCCAGACTCTTAGTTACCACATTGAAAGCAAATGGTCACAAGGAAACAAATACAAGAGGCAAATCTTCTCAGGGATGGCAACCAACCTCCAGCACCTAGACGCCCCAAGAGCCTTTTCAGCTGCCAGACCTGGGAATGAAGAGCTCCTGGAGACACCCTGCCTCCCAGATGACTTCCCCATTTCCACTCCTACTCGTATTCCTGGTGTACCAGCTTCAGGAGCTGGTGACCTGGTTTTCATCCAATAACCCCTCCCTGGGCATCCCTTCAGCATCAGGATCTTTCACCCTACAGCCACTTACCCATCTTTGCCAGAGAGGCTTTGGCAGATATTGCACAAATGTAAGCAATCTTGATGACTCTCTCAGGACCCAGATCTGGAGTAGTGAGCGGGTCTCAGCATCCTTTAAGTGATGCCTGAAGGGATACAGCACGGTGACGAGGAGTGCAAGGGCCCACCTCCCACCAGTGTAGTGCTGCCAGAGCCAGGAGCATGAGGAGGCTACGCAAAACATGAAGGACAAGGTGTTTTCTGTCTTTCAGAAAAAGAACAGGGAAATAGGTCTGGAAAACAGAGATGGAGGTGTAAGAGGAGGGGTGTGAGAACCGGATGATTTATGTGTATGAACAGATGAGAGAATGAGAAGCAAAGTTTTGAACTGGTAATTGGTTTGGGGTTTTTATTGATTAATAATTAATAACCTGAGCCTGGACCGTACCTGTTATACAGAGTTGCTAACACATCTCTATAAAATGTCTTGCAAGGCAGTAGCTAGACATAAATTCCGTGAAGCTTATGACTTCCAGCGTGTTACCAACTTTCTATAAAGACGGTCCGTTGTTATAAAACGTGGCAGCAGACATGGCCATGCAATGCTGCTGGGAAATATCTTTTCCAGCAACTGTTTTCACTTTTTGTGTAACCTTTTTAAGATTCTTGTGGCCCATTTCCCCCATGTCCGCCTTTGTTCTTGAGTAAAATAAATGGAATAGTCATATGTGAAAGAATTTTCAAAGACCGTTAATGCTATTTTCATTTCTGTGTTTGTCATAATTCACTCTTTTTGCTTTGGAGTCAGTGATTTATAGCCATGGCTGAAAATTCAGATTTGGGCTCGGGGCTGTGTGATTTGGGCTGAGTTGGCATTGCTGTGTTTTGACTTTGTGGATGGGGTTTTTTTATACAAAATTCTTTTGAGTTGACACGCCTAAAAAGGGGGCAAAAGCACCCAAATGCTTTTATCTCTTCTCTTACACACGAATTCAACAATAATATAATAATTTTCATTTTAAAGTGCACTAATGCCATTTTAATCATTTATTGAACAACTATCATAATACAAAGGAAAGGATGAAATGGAATATTTGTGGCTGCAGAGACAGATATCATTATTCAAGGGTAGAAGCATGTGAAAGGGTAAAGGGGGTTTAAAGAGATACTCTTTTGTTGTACTTAACACTGATAAATGACATACAAGTCAGGATAACAGGGCAGAGCTCCTGTCAGGGAGACAATGATAAATGTGGAGGCTGGGACAGAAAGGTCCACTAAACAGAAATCTGGATATGACACGTTGTACATTTGATAGACTTGTCTGCATGGTCTGACTAATCCACAAAGCGTTCCTCTTGGCTCAAATTATGCACATCTTATACAATCACTGAGCTCATGTTTGTTTTCCCATTTTCGTATGGCAGCAAAGATCAATTCCCCTTAATCAGTGCAACACACGGGGCTAAAAACAGTGAGGAAAAATGTTCTTATACAAATATAATTGATATCTCTTTCAGGCTAATCATTGTATAATGTGAAACAAAAAGCAGACAGACCTTTTTATTATTCCTGCTGTCTGAAAAAAAAAAAATACTCCTTTTAAAAAAATGCCCAGCATCAGCCTGTTAATCAAAAGATTCATTTAAGAGAAAACAAAATCCCCAATTATTTCTTTATGAATAAAACAGAACGTCTGCGATTCGTGTGTTAAGCTTCCTGCATCCCATGATCCCATGCAACATGACCCATACTTCTCAAGTGTCCTCAGTGTCAAAGATGAAGACAGAATAGCGGAGACAGCCAGAAAAGGCATTCATGTCCTCAAGAAGCAATTTTAACCGTTCACAAAGAAAAAAAAATCCAAGAATACACTCATGCAACGTTCGCTGTACCCTCTTAACAGATGACTTAAGGCTTGTGCTTTCAATAGGAGGAACGTGCATGAAGGGATAAATGTGATAGCAGGTAAGAACACAAAGGAAGATTGAATGAAAGTAATTCAGCAAGATTGGTGGAAGCCTAGAGGCTGATGGTCAGTCCCTTTTGGATTCCTTTAAGCACACAGACATTTGTACTGGCATATACTGCCAGACTCACTGAGCACTGAAAGTCTGATGGCGTCGCAGAAAATTGCCAAATTCTAGGTGGAAATACTTTCTCCATTACAGCAGGTTATGAACGTAGTGAGTATCATCTCATACCTTAGGTGAAGCTACCGTACATATGCCTGTGGGTACCAATATGTGCTGACACAGTCTAACAAAGGGGACTCACAACGGCAGAGTTGAAACCTGAATTTCAAAGCTATCCAGCTTCCTACCTACAAGTGCTGGTGCCTGAGCATCAGTTCAGAGCCACCTTCAGTACACTGGCCCCTTGCGTCCCTTCCCACCTCTAGTACAGTCCCAGGGAGTGACATACCAAGTGCAGAGGCACATGTCCTCTCCAAGCCATGGTCCCTTCTCTCTCAGTGAATTTAGGACTGGGAAAGCAGATGGGACAGACCCTAGCCCCCCCTCTCCAGCACAGTGCAAAGGAGACAGAGAGAGCAGCACAGGAATCTGTGTTCACTTTTCTGCTGAAAACTGCCTTCTTCCCAAGTCTGCTGGGACTGTGGGAGGGACCAGTCAGGGGGCTGTCAAAAATGTTTTATAGGGAAAAAATGTTGGAGGCCTTCCACGTAGGTAGCTTCACTTGCCAAGCACTCGCTAAGTTCAGGAACAGGTTCTCCAACCTGCTCTGCAGAGGAGAGTGAGTAGAGACCGTCACTACGACCACACCACTGAGGAGAAAGCCCAGGGAAGGGTCCCTGTGAGGGTGGCCAACCCTAAGCCCCTCTTATCAGTTATCGGTGTGGATGTGTAAGACCCACAGATTTTAAGACAGTGAGGCCAGGTAGCTGGGTGCCCACAGAAAAGCTGCAGATTTAGGGGGAAACTTAAAAAGAAACAAGCCCCTTAAATAAATTCTGGCATGTTTAGGACCACTGCTTATAGATGTTACGTTTAACATTAATATAATACAGGTCTGTATTATATTATAACCTCAACACTGTGCTGACATACTAACTGTGTCTGCTACTATCCAATCCTGTCCTTTGCCTCTGGATCTGATACGTCCTCCGTGCACTAGAAGCAGTGGGAGGAAAGCATGTACTTGTTTTTAATGCAACTTTCCTCCTCACTGCAGCTCAGTAACACTAGCTCTTGCGGCGAGAAGGGCTTGTTTACCCGCCTGTGTTTGCACGTGTACGCTGGCATGTTCTGCATCGTGTCAGTACTGCAAAGTCAGTAAGCAACAAGGGTCTGGACGTCCCCAAAATGGCCTACAAAATACCCTGGCAAAGGGACGGGAGCCCTTTCAAAGCATCCCTTTTCATAACGTGTTGCCTTGACACCGCAGCTAGAACTGGGTCAGTCTAAACGGATTGATTTGGGGAGGAAAGAGGGAGAAGGGAGGAAAATAATATGCCATCTCCCACATGCTGCTTTCTGTCTTAATTTGTTACCTTTTGTAATGCAGCTAACAGCGTCCTGATACAGAAATTTCGTGCGAGTCCCTGGATTCAAATACTGCATTAAAATAACAGACCTCACATTCGTGATTTTAAAAGTATACTACAAGAGTTTCTCCCAATAAAATGCATTTCTACTATTGAGTCTAAATATTGATTTCAGGGTAGAAAAGTTGACACTTGAGGGTGGAATGGGTGAAAAATGCTGCATTTTCCTTTTTTTCACTATTACAGTACCTTTTTTGGTATAAAATAGTAAAAAGGGAAGAATTTATTAAATGTTAGCTGTTTGCTATGTTTACCTTGTTTTTTTCCACTTTATTCCTATAAATTTTTGACAAGAAAAGAACTGAAATAAACTCTAGGGGAATTTTTTGAAGAAGAAAAGTCTATTCAATAGGAATGTAAAATGCAAATTAAATATTTGTTCAGTGTTTAGTCATTCCACAGAGACTAAAAGAAATTCCTCATCGCACCCTCTATGCTGACGTTCACATCAAATTAGAAAGTTTTAGAGTTTATGTGGAACCATATACATTGTCCCTATAAGCGATTGTAAAGAAGAAAGGAATATTTTACAGCAATTGCAATTTATTTCAAGGATCATTTTGTGAGATATCTGCTCACTGAAGACTACAATTTACCTTTTTACAATTGCATTTAATGATCTGACATTTGAGACACTTCCTAATTAATTCGGTCTCTGCCTAAGCCAGCTGTGATAAATATAACCTGTGCATACAGGATTACATTGTCACTTTTAGAAAATACATCCAATAAGAAAAGGTGAAGCTTTCATGATAGGACGTTTATGTCAACCGTATCGTAAACGATGAAACTCTTACTGTTAATCTGGAGTAGCTACTGTACTAAATAGCTAGCGTGAAAGGCTGCACCAAGGAAGGGTGAGAGCGTAGACTGTTTCATTCTTTGCAGAACATTTTTCATGGTAAAAGTTGTTTTTTAGCACATAAAAACAGTTATTTCAGAGTTTGGCATTTGTAGGATGCTTCTTTATGAAAAGCTCACTAACCAAAATAGTTCCCACATCGAGTGCATTGGTACAGGAGTGGTCAGTGCGAGGCAATCCCGCCGGAACTGGAATCCCCGGCATAAACCAGAGGGAACCGTCCCAGGCAAGGAGCGAGCGTGGGCTGCAGCTCATCGCTGGGTCGACGAGGGGATGCTGTGGTTAAAGAAGTCACACCACAAAAATGGTCTCCTGCAAATCAGTGGTAGGTTCATTTTTAAAATGGCTTTATAAGCAGGAGCTGTGACAACTGTTGACATGATTTAGAGAGACCACTGGACCACCAGGCAGAGCAGATTCTTCATTAAATGTGTACAGTTAGCCTTGGAGCTGGCTTATTAATCAGCGAATAAAAAAACATTTTTAAATCTGACAAACACTCTTGGATACTGCCCTAAAATTAAGCACTGCAAGTTCAAACTTTTTCTTTGCATCTTTACTTGCAGGTAAATATTCCAAGTTTTTTTCTCTTTTTGTTCAGTAAATTAAAGTAGGGATGTGAAAGGGCAGTTTTACATGCCACAAAAGTTGGGATTTTTTTCCACCAAAGAGCAAAAATCTCTGGAATAAGATTATAACAGCTCTTGAGTTGTTCATTATTTGCTATATAACAGATCATGCTGTGGAGGAAATAGTAATTGTAACAACTGGAATAAGTCTAATACTTCTAAATGTCTGTTTCTATGGTGACTTTAATAAATACTCTTTTCAAGATAAATTTAGATACTCAGGAACATAAATGTTTCCTGCCTTCTGTTTCAGACAAAAATAGAATCGTATTTGCACAGAGATATGTTTTAGACACATTTGGTGTGTCTTCCTCAGATGGCGACTTCCTGGGTGACTGTTATTTTTTTACAGGAAAGTATTGGATGGCCATAAATTTAGTTTATTAACTCCCCCAAAAATTGTGGTTTGGCAAGAGTCAACTTGTAGTAACACAAGTAGACTTGATGTGGAAAAGAAAAGGGAAATTCAGCTTTGCTATGGACATCACTCCCGAAAACCTGCAGCAGCAGGAGGAACAGCCTGGCCGTCAGAGATGAGTTGGTTGCCTAAACATGTCCGCTGGCTTCAGACTGTGCTACGGCTGTTCCTGGCCTGGTCTCGCAGCCTTTGCTTGTGTGAGCCCACCTCACTTCAGCACAGGGTGCTCTGCAAGTTGGGCTGTGCAGGAGCAGGCCTTCTGACGTCCCCCCATGAAGTTTTGAGCTTTAACGCTGGTCCGAAGTGATATGAGCATTTTTTCCTTTCTTTCTTTCTTTTCCTCCTATGTCTATAGAACTAATAACTTTAAGTCATGTTAGGTCTTTGATTCTAAACCAGAAATAATTTGTAGCCGGCAACATAACGCCGGTGTTTGGAGTCTTCCACCCAAGAAGAGCAGGAGCGGACAAGGCTGGAAGTGCTGGAGCAGGTTGTGGCTGCTTTTAGTTTTGTAGTGGAGGTGTCCCTCCAGTGGCTTCTCCAAAAAATGCAGCAGTGAAGAAGAAGCTGGTGGTTTATACTGCTGATTGAAATGAGGTGCTCTCAAAGCTCACAACACGCCTTATTACCTTAGAAAAAATGGCAATGATTTAGGCAAGCTGATGTCAACACTCACAGCTCTTAATGGAGCTCACAACAGCCGACTGACAGGAAATTTAGGCATGTCCTTCTAATGAAAGAGTTGTTACCCTCCTTTATTTATCCTTATGATGTATTTACATCTTCTCAGTTCTTGGAGTCTTAATAACAAACTCTGGAATGCAATTCTTTTACCCTAAATTGCTTATAATCAAAGTGTAAGAAAAAATCTACATGGAATACAGGAAATCATGAACAAACATATTATTTAGTATAATAGACTTTTGTAGTCTGTGTAAAGGCAAAGGTGGTTTTTTTTCCTTAAGCCTTATGGCAAAGGAGAATTTAAATAAGAGCTTTGAAAGCAGGTAATGATGTAGCTTTGTGGCTCTTTGCAAGATGTCTTTCCCAGGCCTGAGGGCCTGATGGAAGAAAGTATACAGGTTCTTGTTGGAAAATTTAACAAGGGGATGATGACACCCTGGCAGGGGGTAACTGCCTTGACAGGCAACGAAAGCTGTTGCAGAAGGTAGGGAACCAGCCAAGCTGCACGTTGAGAGCCAAAGCAAAAAGCTTATGTTCAATGTATTTGAGAAAAAGATTGCAGTGTGGAAAAAGAAAGGTGAGAGGCAATGCAGGCTAGAGAATGACCTTTGATAGCCCGTGGGCAGGAGCAGCGTAGGATTGAATTTCTCAAGGGCAATGGAAGGGAACCTGCAAGGATCTAGGTATGAAACTGGGTGTCTGGAGGAGAGATTTACCTGCATGCATTGCTAGGAAGGTTGGCTGTTAGAGAAGTCAGAAATCAAGAACCACTGAGATTTCAGTAATCACAGCTCAGCTAAATCCCAGCTAATACGATGGCCAGGTTGGGAGCCTGAGTGACAGGCAGAATAGGGTTGTCACCTGCCATGATTAGGAAAGGATGTAGAAAGGAGGAGACATAGGGAGGAAAGATTAAAAACTGAACCAAAACCAAGTGGGCACTCACAAAGACCTGCCAGGATTTTAGTCTGGACAGCAAAGGTAGGATTCAGCTCCTGCTTAGGACACGGAAGTCGAGCAGGGGTTAGTGTGTAGGGCCCCGTTACAGTCAGCATCAGTCTGACCACTGGAGCCTAGAGGGCAAGTCAGCTGGCCAAAGGAAGGTCAGTACTTTAGGATGAGCTCAAATATTCCTGAGGGTCAACAGATTGCATTGACTAGCGCTCCACTGACTGCAGTAGGTGCTTAGACAGCAGGCCCCATGAAGATACCTCCCTACGAGTGCTTGCCACCCAAGGAATCCAGTAATTCAGAGAGTTGTCAGCACTGAGGGAATACTGGACCTAGGGATCAAGGCCAGTGATGCTTCAGAGAGGGATGGAAAGAGAGCTAAGAAAGGAGCAAATGGACATATAAGAGGAGAATCAGTAGAGGACAATATCTTGCATGGAGCAGGACCAATTTTGGATTTAAGTATTTGGTTCTAGTTCAGCAGAGCTTTAGCTATCAGAGGTATTGCGTACTTGTTTACTTTTTATAATTTTATGTAGCCTGAGTGAGGATTTTCGGGGTCCTAGGTAGACTTCTTTGAAAGGTAGCTTTTTTTGTTGTTTATCTATGTATTAGATTTAAAACAGACACTTTAAGCCAGAGACACTGCGTTCTCATCACAGCATGACCCATCACTGGCCAGGTGAGAGAAATTTCATCCACAGTTTAGCAAAGCACATTGTACGTAACTTAAAGATTAGTCCCTCCTAAAGCCGGGAAACAATTCACGCACTTAAATGCACCTAAACACTTAACTTGTTTTTAACCAGAATGACAGAAAATTACTCATTTAAATACTACCAGGGATCACAAGTCTCTTCCCCAGTCTCACTGGCTTTTACAGCACTTGAATTTTTACCATTTAACATTAAAATATAAGCATTATGATCTTTATTTTTGGATGTGGCTTTACTTCGCTATAGAGCTGCTTAATTCTCTGCCATATCTGGAATGACATTTGCCATGAATGTCAGCCAATAAGTTGGTGAAAGTTTTTCTGGTTCCCTGGAAACCTTCCCTAACATCCCACCCTGCCCAAAGTTTAGACAATGACACATCTCAGCGTTACATGCTTCCCATGCTTCAGTTCTGAAAGGATTTTTCCCCTTTGCATATGAAGAAGAGCTCACACAGCCTAGATCAGCTTTGAGACATTCTTGGAATAGTCGAGATGCTCCGTATTTAAGAGAAATATTTATTTTACAGTTCATAGCCAAGGGCAGCTGGCCTGGCTCAGAACCCATTGACTCCATTGGGAATTGACTCAGGCTGATAGGAGCTGCTCTCAGACAGCCAACACATGCATGACCGACCGAAAGTGTAAATCTGAGAACTGGAGGAACTGTGCTACCAGCTAATAAAAAAAAAAAAAGAGCTTATATAGATAACACAAAACGAACGGTGTTTGGCCTGGAATTTTAAGAGGATTTACCTTCGCCCAAGCCTTAAACTGTTTAGAGAGCCACTGAAATGCAGATCTGGGCTGCAGTCCAGTGCTCCCTGGGAACAGAAGAAGAGGCGCGTATCAGTATCATCGAGTACCAGACTCCAACCTAAGAGACCCAAGCGGAGGATGAGCAGCTCCCGTGGCAACACTTCCAAAGGGAGAGCACTCAAAACGAAAGAATTAAAATCAGAATACAAGTTGTTTTACTGTAAAAAAAAACAACCCACAGTATAATAACTACTCCATGATAATATTCTTCAGGTCTTTCTCCATATAGACAAGTGCTTCCTCAGGCTATCAGAGAGATTTCCAGCAGATTTCCCGATTTCCAGGCTTTTCACACTGTCTCCTGTTTGCAGAGCATCTGTTTCTTCAAAAATAAGCAGGACTTACTCCTGCTGGCATTATCCCTTTTACACATAAAAAACATGGGTAGAACAATAACAAACAGATGTGATATATGATATATCATAAACTATAACAGCAACATCTCTCTCCAGCCCAGGAGGGTTATTTAATTCATCAGGTTTAACGAGTCTTCAAGCAGTTTATGGCACGTACTGATTCATGCAATCTAAATGCAGCTATGTCATTAATATCAGATAAATCTTTCTAAGCAAGAATCTATGCTTTCACACAAAAAAATGGGATCTGTGCTACACCAAGGGCTCATGTTTCAGCAAATAAATTCAATTTGGATTTAGGCTAGTGGTTTTAAATAAAATTATCCTACACTAACAGTGAGTTTAGCACTTTCTAATATTAGTTCTGCTCCTGTGCTGGGTCAGTAGGAAGGTGCTGAGATCGTGCAAAGAGTAACTAGCTCCCATGAGAAACCTAGCAGACAGATTGGTATTTGGGGGTGTCATGCTAACAGTGTGATTTTATTCCCAGTTTGTGAAATCTGTAACCCATACTTAGTAATAAAGCCTACACAGAACACATATTACAAGTAAAGATAAGAGACAACATGAGACTTGAATTAATAATACAGTGGTTTCCAGCCAAGGGTCAAGGTCAAAGAGCATTTTGATCGCAAAATCAGCAGCCGTTATTTTCATGTGCCTATGTCTTGTCCATAGCCATACATTATGCTGAGCATGCTATGTATACATCACCAACAGACTCATGAGAGCTTCTGGCAATGCTCCAAAAGTAGGCTATAAGGAGCAAATGACAGTTGGGAACTCGGAAATTTCTGTTTTTCTTCTAAGTTTTTAAAATATGAATGGGTTTTCCGGGGGATGAGGGAGGTACCAGTAAAATATTTCCCTGGCATCAGAATTATTAATCTGAAATAATTCAAGGAAGGCAATACTGGTCTACAAAATCCCGGTTAGAAGAATTTTTAAAACAGGAAAACTAGGCAGACTAGGGCTTATGGTCACTTTACTTACAATATAGAACAATACACGTATGTTTATTTTGAAAGCTTATCATTAGCACCAGTCAAAATAAAGTGCCTGAAGCTAAATGTATAAACTTGTAAAGATAGGGAATCCATTTTAAGCAATGAATTGAGCAAGCATATTGAGCAATGAATTCTTTACTACAGCTAGCCTTGATATAGCCGTATGTAGATCAACAGCATCCTTGAATACTTTTTGATAATATACTGTTCATATACTGAGGCAACCTTATTTAGAAGTCCTGAAGTTAAAAAAGGGGTGATGTAAATTCAAACTGGATTGGTATCTTAGCTTCAGAATAAATTACCTGTTTTAACTTAGGTGAGTTACTTAGGATTAGCTTTATAAGCAGAACTCAGGCACTTTAATACCTAAAAAAGAGGACTGTTGCAAGTCAGACGCCTTAGGGAATGACGTCAAGATAAGGTAAACTGACCCCACAAAGTGGTGTAGGGGAAGGGGCTAAGAAAACCTACTTCCACATGAAGCTCTCCTATGGAGAGGACTCTACTGATGGTAGACCTTGAGGTCAAGTCTACTGTTTTTTACAAAATGTGACATCCCGGAGGCAAGGTTACTGCTGCAGACCTATGAGGCCCATTGCATGGTTCATGGGCTGTAGGAGTCTTGCTCACGATGTCTGGCATTGAGTATATTCTTGTGCTGAAGCTTGCCCACGCTGTATGAAATCCTTGAATAGCTGTTTTAAAGATGCATGGTTATTCTGCTTCCTCCAAGAGAAGAGCCTAACAGGCAGGTGATAATGCTGTGAAGCCTTCAGGCTGCTGAGGGATGTGAACCTGCAACTACTCCATCCCAGCAGAAGGTTTTATCTGCTGAGCATAAATTGAGACCACCTTTAGGCATGTGGACCTTTTCAGGGTAGACTCTGAAGGTGAAAATGGGCACAGAGCACCTTATTGGTGACTACCAGCAGGAATGCAGGTTGCTGCATGAACTTGGTGGTTGTGTGTCTCTGCACACAGAACATGTAGGGATGTTTAGGGAGATCTCCAAGGAGAACCTGAGGAGGCTTCAGGCTTAGGACACTGTCAGGTTTAGCCAAGCAAGGGTGGTGGCTGATGGCTGGGCAGGTAGACTTTGGCATTGGAATTGCTTTTTTATCTCTTTATGCCCTGTCCATAGAAAGGAGATAACAGTTTTTCTCCAGCTGGCAATAGAGTGGCAAGAAAAAAAAGAAAACTAGACAAGGAAAGGGAGACAGTTATGCAGTGGCAAAGGCTTTATAACTAAAAGCTAGACAGACAGAGATACATTACCTCAACAGCACCAGAATCTAAGGCTGAAAAAGAGAGAGGAAATTGTGTCTGTCCTGGAATTAATAACTTTTAGAAGAGTGAGTTGAAAGCCCAGAAGGAGACTCCAAATTAAAACTATATCTGTTCTCTCTTTAGGGGAAAACTGTTTAAAGACACGAAGCAGACGGTGGGAGCAGGGCTCAATCACAGTGTGACAGTGAAGGACCAGTCACCAAACACACAGCGCACCAGCAGGTCTGACGATGGGCAAGTGAAGATGCCCAGTTATGCTGCCTTGGCATAGTTTACTATAAAATGACTGCAGGAACCATATAATAAGTAAGGCAAGGGACACACCAAATGGAGGTGAGCTTGTCTGTGCCCCCTGAAAGCTGCCCCCAGCCCAACCTGAGAAGCTGCAGGAACGCAGAAGAGAGGGCTGGAGCTGGACTGAGCCTAGAGGAGATGGTACCTGGAAGGACCTCATAAAGAAGAAGAGGATCAGAGCAACGAGGTGACTTGTGCCAGAGCTGAGGACTGTACAGCAGCAATGTAATCAGTCCCCTCCTCATAATGCTTAGAGTCAACTTCAGCAAAAGCGCAGTCTGAAAAGCTGAAGGCTCAGTGAAAAATTTGTGGGTTTTAGTAAGGAGTCATTTATTCACACTCCAGTAATAATTTTCCCAATTTCTGCTACTTGTAAATACAGTCCTGTTGTCTTGCGGCAGCAGGGAGGCAGTGCGGCAGGCGAGCACGGTGCTCCTAGTACGGAGCAAACAAGCTTGTACCACGTTCTCACGGCGGAGGCTGTGCTAATGTGAGTATGCTCAGGGCATGCCTGGTATTTTTGGAAGCCTGAGCAGATTCAAAATAGCTGAGCGCTGATGTATCTGGGATCAGGAGCCCAGGTCAGAGGGGATTAGGAGGCAGTATTCGTGGTAGCGTAGCTGCTTGCAGCTCTCCTGCATCAGGCAGCATCCAGGACCCTTCGTCACCAACTATGTCCTTTCCTTCTCACAGCCAGGCCAGCTCACTCTCATGTTCAGCACCGTGGGACATGGGTCTTCACAGATTTAACCAAAGGTGTAAATGTTTCACACTGCCTTTGGGGTCACTGTGTAAAGCGGAGCAGTTTTATAATTGTTAAAGCTGATGGACCTAGAAGGAGGTCCCGCTAGAAGCACCGGTCCCACTGGAAAGACATTACCTCAGGGACTGTATTGTGCATATTTTTTCTTCCAATCTTTGCCACAGCTGGAAATGGAAAAAAACCAAACACAAAACCCCACCACTTTCTGTTTAAGTTGCTGTAAAAATCCAGTCCATGAGTGCTTTGATAGCAGATAGCCTAATCCTCTTCTTGCTTGAGTGGTCTCTCCAATTTCTGCCGTAGAGCTGACAAGTCCCTTTGGGTTTATGGTGAGGGATTTTTTTTTTTAGAATTTTTTTTTTTTTTCTTTTGCTGTACTGATTTTACCTCAGGGGAAATCACCGAGATATTTTTCCACAAGCAATAGCTTCTTATTTATTTAGCTAAGCTATCTAATTCCATTAAAGGTAGCTGGTTTGGGGGCATTTTTAAACGTTCCTCCTTTTGCTCTGGATTCTTGAGATCTTACGGCATCTTTTTACCATGCTAGTTGCCTTGGATAGTTAAGGTTACATTAGGTTTGTCTAACAAGCGGGAAAATATATTTAAACCCCTCACAGAGGGCAGTTACAGGCTCTGTTCCACTCCAGCGGGGCTCACGTCCAGCGTGCGGGGGACAGAGCTGAAGGAAAGCCAGAAGAGAACTGGTTACCTTGCTTCTGCACTAACCCACACCCCGAAAACGTGAGTACCTACAAAAACATGTCTTACAATGCAGAAGATAAATAATTGAAGGAGTGGAATAACTTTTCCTGTGATGGATGTGCTGAAATTTTCCTCTAAATCAGGACGGTATCTTCCTATAGCCCTGCTCTGTGTCACACCCCGGAGTGGTGGACATCATAGCACAGGAACAGTTGGATAAAGAGTTATAGGCTGAATTATGCCAAAGGGCAGGAATGTGTTGTTCCTCCAAATACCATTTAAGCTGTTCAGTTTTGTTTTCTCTTGACAAACATGGGCTAAACTAATTACATTATTTTGCAGATAGCTCTGGATGGAAGTGAAATAAAACCTCTTATCTGTGGGAAAGCCCTTGGATATGGCTGTGGTTGTACAAATACTTGCACTGCAAATACAATTAGGCAGAATGAGAGGGGATGCAATGAGAGCCACCAGCAGAAGGGTGGAGTGGGGCACTTAGCGAACCTCACCCATCTCCATGTCTGGTGTGTCTAGATGTCAGAGAGAGGGTGAAATATGTTGTCTCGGTATTGGTAGTAAGGGGGAGTTGCTGTTAGGGTTGAATTTCATTTTTATAAGCTACAAGACTGCTTAATCTGTATTGCTCCACATTATTTCTCTGTGTGCTTGCCTTGTGAAACAGTGTCGTGGTTTAAACCCAGTTGGCAACTGAGCACCACACAGCCACTCGCTCACCCTCCCCTCCCGTGGGATGGGGGAGAGAACCGGGAAAAAAAAGTAAAACCTGTGGGTTGAGATAAAGACAGTTTAATAGGACAGGAGAGGAAGATAATAATAATAATAATAATAATAATAATAATAATAATAATAATAATAATAATAATGTACAAAACAAGTTATACACAATGCCATTGCTCACCACCCACTGACTGATGCCCAGCCAGTCCCCGAGCAGCGATCGCTGCCCCCCAGCCAACTCCCCCCAGTTTCTATACTGAGCATGACGCCATATGGTATGGAATAGCCCTTGGGCCAGCTGGGGTCAGCTGTCCTGGCTATGGTCCTTCCCAGCTTCTGGTGCACCTGGCAGAGCATGGGAAGCTGAAAAGTCCTTGACTAGTGTAAGCACTACTTAGCAACAACTAAACCATCAGTGTGTTATCAACATTATTCTCATCCTAAATCCAAAACACAGTGCTATACCAGCTACTAGGAAGAAAATTAACTCTATCCCAGCTGAAACCAGGACAAACAGCATGATTGAGTTTCTGGTCTAAAGAATTAATAAGCTAAATGGATTGAATGAAGTGCAACAGAAAAGGATTACATTACCTTATTTTATACATGGGGAACAGAGAGATAGGCTGACTGGTAACCATTTTAAGATTGGCTCAAGAAGGCAGAAGCAGAGCCAAGAAGTGCATGCAGATTCTCTAAGTCCCAGGCTACTGTCTTAACCATGAAAGCCACCTTCTCAAGTACGGAGTTATGTCTGTAATGTGATCATGCATCATACATCAAACCACTTTCTGCCTCCAGCCCACCTTCACTCCAGCAAATTTCCAGCTTTGAACTTCATATCTGTAAAGGCTGATTCCTCCAGCAAAAAATCTGCTTCCAGATTAATAAGCTTTGCAGCCCCAAATGCTCAGGAATTGCAGATAACCAGAAGGACTCTAACGAAGAAATCATAACAAAGCTGATAAATTAGGCTAATGTGCTAGGAAATTCAACTGTATCAAAAATGAGGATGAGGTAGCTTACAAAGTAGGAAGCTCTTGGCTGATGCCAAAAAGCTGTTTTAGTAACAATTTCAATTTGACGAGAGTCAGGAACACAACAACCTCTTCCTGGGGGGAAAGCAGAGCACGGCTTTATTTACGAGGTCAGGAACCTGACAGGAGTACATTAAGGTTTCTGGAGCAAAGCTCCTTCTAGGCTTATAAATGATAGCAGGATTTGGGGGTTTACTATGTAAGTATTAGAGTTATCACAGTAAAGTGCTCCACGTTTCGAGCAATACAGATTAGTTGGCAAAGGCTGCTTTAAGGTAATGTGGGTTGATGGGATTTCTTCACCACTGCACTTGGAAGGATGCATCATGATTTAATTCACTGAATATCAGTATATAGTAGTGCAAATAGCACAGCAAGTGCCAGGGCTAAATTAAGGAATGGTTAGTTCCATTCAGAAAAGCATTGTGCACTCCACAAGGTTTAATTTAAATAGGAAGACCTTTTCAGGATCTTTTCTAGAGGACACATCCTGATAATGTCCTCAAATTCTGACCAGATTCTGAGGTAGCAACCTGGTACTTCTGTTACTTGGCTCGTCTGTTTCCCGATCAAAATAAAATGTCCTTTAAGAGTGAGATTCAGTGTAATGATACGTATAGCAATAGCTTATTTATGTTACATATGTGAAGCCTTAAATAAGCCCAGAATTTTACCTCAGACTATCTGTGTTGGTATAACTAATGTATAGCACTTCTTCAAGTTCATGTGTCATTATCCCAGTGAAGGTACTTATCAGTAGAAATAGAGTGGTAAAACACACCGTGCTGAATCCCGCACCAATAGCCAGGTAAAGACACACAAATACGGCCTCTCCAAAGTGAGACAGCAGGAAAAGCTGCACCTGCAATAAGTACGTCCACATGTGACAAAAATCCCAGACAGAAGGGAAGAGCCTGATATAAAAAGTATGGTATTTATTTTAAATTAATCTTCAAAGTACAAGAATACAGCTGTGTCCTGGAGCTTTAATTTCAGATAAGGAAACAAAACTGTGGACTCCCTTTGACAGCTCTCTATCTCTACGCAACTCTTGCAAGCCAAAGAAATAAACTACACCAAAGTCCCTTTAACAACAGCGTAATTATATTTATCAAAGTTGGTATAATTATAGCTACCCTGGCAGCTGTATTTATGCTATTTTACCCACTCAAAGCCATTCCTTGTAGCTAACTCAGCACAAACCCTATGTTTAGTCCCAGCCAGAGATGGTCCTACCTGTGTAAAGGCACTGCAGGCAGACAGGCAGTTGCTTGGAAGAAGCTGCTGTTTGAAGAATGGAGTAAACTGAAGTCCCTTCTATAAGAGATGATGCCTAAAAGAGATAATTATTCCATTTGTGGCTGGGTGTTTCTCTATGAGATACACACTCTGGGTTTGCCATGAGATCATAACTTCATTGCAGTCATCATTAAGGGAAATTATATGGCCCCATGTAATGTAGCAGATCAGATTTTCATAATAAACCCCTCTTGACCATAAAACAAAGGCATTCTACTGAGGAGACCCAAATTAGGGTTAGATCACCCCAGTGTTTGGCACTACCTGAACATAAACTCACAGACTCTGCACAAAGATATTCAGAAAACTGATGATTCCACTGTTTTAAGACTGATAAAGGCGATTCTAGTTTGCTCCATCCTCCTAGCTGCTAGTACAGTATCCATCCTCTGGGCCTAAGAAAAGTAGTTGAAAATATCCAGAAGGGTGCATAAGGTAGATATACATATGTATATGTATGCATGCATATATATTTCTACGGAGAAAGAAACAACTTTCAGGTGTTCACTTCAGCTTGACCGGAAATCAGCCCCAAAGCAGAGCAAGAAGGCTAGCAGGAAGGGATAGTAAAACATCTCCAAAATAAAACTTTACCTGACAGAAAATTGACTTTTTAAAATTAATGATCAACCTCTTCCCATCTGAGGTACCTGCTTCCTAAGGGAACATTCATCTTTGTCAAAATACCTTAACAAAAATCTCTTGGTTGACTATTTTTCTGAGCAGCTCAGTTCTATACAGAGAAATAATTTGGGCCCTGTGTCTTTGGCCCTTCATCCAGCAGTAATAGGTGTATATTCAGTGTTCATCCTTTCCTGTGCGAACGTGCAGACGTACCTTTTTGGACTCAAGGCTGCTTTCGCCAGTAATCTTGCAAAAAGCATGGCCCCTTAGGCTGTGCGTTGTAGGACAGAATTGTTTCCTGAGGTTAAATACGATCCCCAGGAGGTGAAAATTTCCACCCCGGGACTGGAATCACTTGGGTGTCTCTCCAGCATCTGGGCATCGCAGCTCTCTGAAGGCATCCGTCCTTGGAGGTGTGGGGTCCCCGTGCCCAGCTGCGGTGGCCCTCAGCTCTGCTGCCCTGGGGGCTGTGGCTGCTCTTCCTTGGCACGGGAGACGCAATTACGGGGAAGAGCTCAGGGTTTGGCTTCAACTGTAATTGCTTGCAGAGGTGCTGATATACACACTCAGTCAGTCAACCTCCTCTCTCTGTGTAAATACACCAGAACTGTAGTTTAAATCACTGTTAAGACTGGAATAAGAGTTGAGAAGACTTGGAGACTATGCCTATTTTTAATTTAAAAAAAAAAAATCGCGATGAGGAGCTCTCTTAGTTCCTTTGCCCTGAGAGAGAGAGAAAAAGTGTCCCCAAATAGGTAAGCTCTTTATTTACTAGTTTTATTTACTAGTTTACTTTATTTATTTTCTTCAAGAAGCGCAAGACATTTTCAGCGCAGGCATTAGAGGAAGAGGACCCACACCTGTGCTGTCTGGGAGCAGAGTTTGCCCACAACTGATAAGGCCAACTAGTAGGCAGCAGAGAGGTTGCTGCAAAAGAGCAAGAATGAACAGAAAAACCAGGAACAGCTTCATAGGCCTCCCCAGACATCTCCAGGTAATGTCTTGCACAGCTATCAGGTGAAGCAATTCTGCTTCCCGGCAGCTACCTTGGTCCATTTTTTGTTATCAGTGTTGTGGAATTTTAATAATAAATCCTCAGTGTTGACCATCATCTCTCCAGTGAGTGAAGGGAAGCGATCGCAGGTGCTCAGTGGTCAGCCTTCCCCTTCCTCCTCCTCCCTCCATCATCTCCAGCATCCACAACACATCCTTCCTGCCAGCGTGCTTAACTTCACACCTGCTCAACTGCTTTCCACATAGACATCAACGCTTTAAAAAGACAACAGATGTTTTCTTTATCATCATCTTTTAAAAAATACCTAATAAAAGCTGAGATTTAAAAAATATATATTCTAAATTGCTCCACAGCTTTAGACAAACAGCCTTCACACTCCAAAAGTAAAAGCCTTATTTCAAGAAAGCAAGCACTCTGACGGCAAGACACAGACCACTATCGATTGCTGCTCCCATAAATCACATTTATTTTCCAAATAATAGGAAGATTCATTGTTTTCTGCCAAGCAGTGTCACCTGGTAATAGGAGCCAGTCAAAGCAACAGTAATTTTCACACCAGAAGAACAGTATCAAGCCTGTTCACTGAGTAGGATGAATGCTATTGATCAGGGGAAAAAAAAAAAATAAAAACAGGAGACAAAAAGCAAATAAATTAAGTAATGATGTATAGGGTGTGTAATGAAAGGTCTGTTAACATTTCCATTATTCAGCTTCCCTCCCCAGGTACCTCCTCTGAAGCATTTACAACCCCACTAGGAAACCTCCTCAAACCAGGGCTGCAAAGGGTTAATGGTGCAAGACCAACACTTAAAGATGGGGAGTTCAAACCATAGTATAAAAATGAAGGGAAAGGTCCTACCCTGGTCTCTGTTTATTGACACAGCAAAAGCTCCAGAGCATTCCACTGAATTGACTTTTTCTGCTGCAGAGAGACGTGGGGTAAAGGGACGGGGACTGCTGAAGGGTCGCAGTCAGGAGAAGCCACAGAGCTGTGGGAGAGGAGACATGTATACCTGCCCTGAATCTGTCCCCTGTGCGAGGGGCTAGAAACTACAGCCCCCCTGCTGAGTCCACTCATAGTCAAAATAAATAGCACAACAAGAAAAGTTGAACATATAAATCCTTATTCTCAAAATTTACCTAAACTTTTACAAAAAAAAAAAGCCCTTATCCACCATCACCATAGCAGATCATGTACACCAGATACTTCCCGACTGCCCAGCTGAGTGGCTGTTTGCTTGTGCAGCCTTGGCAAATCCATGGGCATTTCAGCAGGAGGCAAAGCAGTTGACTGAAGGTCTCACCAGACCAGTGGTGGAGAGGAACTGAGACCCATTGGCCTCCACCAATTCCGTCACCCGCATCCCATAGACGCAATTTTATACCCAGGGCAGCTGCAGCGTCCTGACGGGTCCTGTGTGCTTGTCTCAATGACCACCAGCAATGCAGCCAGCAGTAATGGAAATGAAAAGCCTACCTTGAAAAGCCTACCTTGAAAAGCCTTTTGAGTTTTTCTGCCTGTGTCTGGGCATCTGTCACTCTGTGGATTAAATTGAGAAGTATAGGGCCAGTCTCTAACCTCCTGACTTTCCAAATCATGCCTTCATATTCTCAGTTCTACAGCAGCGACGGGCGATGGCATTGTCACCCTCTTCTACTCAATGCCAGCAGAAAGTAGCCCTAAAATAAAGACAATCTCACAAACATTCCCCTCTGCCAAGAGAGACGGTCTCGTCCTCATGACTGGAGTTTTTGAGCAAGGTTAACTCTTGCTAACAGGGGACTGATGACTTTTCTGGGTGGAAAATAGATTCTGAGGCAGCTCATTGTTAGCAACTTAAACAAAATATTGCTAAACCACAGACCTAAACCTATCTGCTAACTAGCCTAGGAAAAACTTAGTAATCTCTGCGTGAACCAGCGGTTGTTTCATAACTGGGCTGGTAGAAACACCTATAGCTCTCTAGCTTTCTCAGCTGACACATCACAATAAAACGTGATATGAGGTGACTCATTACCATCGTGTTCTATCACATCCCATCTCCTAATGCAACCTGAGACTTGCATTACGCATGAGCTGAATAATATTTTCCTAAGTATTCATGATAGAAAAATTTGTGGTTCCAAGGGAACTCATTTTGTTGATTAAAAAACCGCCACCACCAAACCTGAATCCTGCTGAGAAAGAAGAGGCCATGGGCTCAGGTGCACCCAAAAAAAACCTTCCTGCAAACCACAGCAGGGCTACCTGCTGGGGCAGAGGCACAGCGAGCAGAGGTTACCAGTCACTTGAGCCTGTGTCTGCACTCAGATCGAAAACCTATTGGGCAAAATCGTATTTAAAGTGGAGCTGGATCTGAACCAGAACTGCAGAGCCAGACACACTCTGAGCTTTGACAGATCCTGACGCAACCTTTGGGGGATCAGATCAATGGGCCAGTTTTGACTTTGCACTTTAAGAATCAGTGTTTGATGTCCTGCACCCTCCCATCTCTCTGGATCCTCCTGACCATCACTGATGTTTCCTCATAACTAACTCCCCAGCTGTTTAAGATTTCCCAAATGACGTCGGTGACCCTAAAACCCAGTAAGTGAACACTTGCGCATAGCTGTCCCTGCGCAAAAGGTTCTGAGGGGAATAGGGAAAGTCACAGCCCAGATTGCTACAGATGAGAAATATCACCTGCATATTGGACAAAAAGGGATGGGAAATGGAAAAGCTGTTGTGCTGCCACGGGCAGCACTGCAGAAATCAGGGACGCGTGGAGTCGCACTGCCCACGTCTCCAGGCGCTGCCTGCAGGGATGTGTCACACCGGGAGCAAGGTGTCTTCCCAAGGTTACCGGACCTGTCTCCCTGGTCGGCAGGGATCATAGAGCCAACGCCAGTTCTCCGTGGGAGCAGGCAAACTGGCATTGGCAACACCAGGCACTTCTTACAATAAAGCACTTACTCCACAGTCCGTGTGCTGCCAGCCAAGCAGAGCTACAGACAGCTAATGCTCGCAGCCCCAGGAACAGCGAGCAGCGGCAGGAGCGGTGCCTGAGTCAGGAGGTGTGCGTCCCATCAGCCGCCAAGGAATGCCCCGTGATGCGATTTCGGCTGAGGGGGTGGGAAGGAGGGTGAAGGTGCGTGGGACCATGCTCTGGAGATACCATCACTGCCATGAGCTCATGCATTCTCATTGCAGAGCCCGTGAGAGCCTGGTGAGACTGAGGGCATCGGAGCTGGGTCTCGAGCGTTGGCCTGCTCTTCCTGCATCCTGGGCTCTGCGTGGCCTTTTCTGTCAGACTGATAATGGGGTATTAGCAAGTTGCTAAAATGCTAGTCATGCTCATCCAGGCAGCCATCACAGTTTATGGAGCTGAGCAACAGCCGCTGTTTAACGAGCTTTCCTAACCTAACTGAGAGGGTGATCAGAGGTAGGAAAAGGCCTTTCTGCGAGGAATGGTTCAATATGCTGGCCCTCTTGAGCCATAGAAGAGTTAACCAAAGGCTGGCATGAGCAAAATGTGTAAAATCATGAGTGGCATGGAGAAGGTGAATGAGGATGTGGTGTTCAGTGTCTCTTCCAGTGTCGGGATGGAGGAGGGGAGGAAACCAAAGGAAGCTGTAGGAGAGAGGTTTAAAATACAGGGGCTATCTCATTACCCAACGGAGTCAGGCGAGGAATCCCTTGCCATAGGACACTGGGTATTGAGCAGTTTTTTAAGTTAAGAGGCAGTTGAACAAGTCAATGGAAAAAAAAATACTGGGCAACAGAAAGACCATTTCTGGATCCAGGAGCCTCTGACCCACAGAGTGCCGCAGCTGGGAAAACATTCTGGTGAGGAATAATTACATGCTTAGCCTGTTCCTGTGCTCTGCCCTAGGCATCCACCATTAGTCACTATCAAAGACAGGACAGTGGGCCAGGTAGCTGACAAATCATTTTTATGGGTATGAAGTGTGACTCACAGCACTGGGAAGGCTCTCGTGCTGGTTACCTCCTCGCCTTGAATCCCCAAGCGGTAATACCCATGTTGTCACAACACTACCAGTATGGCAGGTTGTGGCTTGCATCTGCTGCCAGGATCAAGTCATGCACCTTTGGTGAGTGGCCCTTCCAGGTGCCGTGGGAAGTGTCTGCTCCTTAACGGCTCCTTAGAGCTCCTGCCCTTCCTCAGCTCTGAGCATGCAGTCTATTAAAGAAGCTTCAAGCTATCTCTTGGTTTCACGTAGCAATATGCAACCAGCACTGCTCAGCTTAACATATTAAACCATCCAAAGGTGTCACACACTGGGACTCCAAAAATCAGGCAGAAACATATATTTCATAAGTTTTAACTTAATACATTTAAGAGGTGTATTTGCGTACTGGCTTTGGCATGATCTACCATTTTGCACTGTTAGCTTTCATCTTGAAAACCTGAAAGTAAACTTTGCTTTTTAAGTTAAAGACATTTTCCCAACTGCAACTCTCTAATATTGAGATAATGTAAAAATAACACCTGTCATATCATAAGACTTCATTACATTGCAGCCTAAAGAACAAGCAAGTCACTCTGCATTGACCAAAGGATGAACACTTCCCAAACAAGGGATGGAAAAAATTATGTATGCTGTTTAAGTAGAAAGGTGCATGTGCATGCCAATGGAAACAGACATTGAAGAGATGCAGTTAGACATCCAGCCAGTGCAGTGAGGTCCTGTTCCCTCCTTGGAGACATCCTAGAAAATCTGTGATCACTTCCAGGCAGACATGAAGGCGTTTCCCTGAAATCAAAGCATTCAGACTCGTTAAGAGCACGTGTTTTGACCTTCCTGTCATGCTCACTTCTTGCTTTTTGGGCTGGCTTTGCAGTGACAACATGAGGCCTTCGGGAAGAGGCAGAAGGAAAGTGTGGGATACTTGATGCTCTAGTTGAAGATGTGCCAAATGACATGAGCAGTTTCTGCTTGTTGTGATGAAGACAGAAAGGTAACCTACCCCACGCTTGGAAATGTCATCTTGGGTCAGCTCAGCCTCTTTGGAGATGCTTCTCCTGCTGTCAGTTAACAGCTGGTGGCTAAGAGGGCACCAACAAGGTACTTAACAAACCTGACACTTCCCAACACCCCACCTAGTCCTTTTGGGCTAGAAAAACATGTGAGAAGTCAAAGTGTGCTGACGCAGGGCAGCTGAATCGATCATAGTTTCAAATATGAACAATTATTAAAATTGAGATCTGTATGTGGCTTTAAGTGCCCTGTTTTGATTCTTATCAGTGGAGAGGAAAATTACCTTGCCATGCCTAGAGTTTTCAGTGCTACAGGTAGCAATGAGCAAAGTTTTGCAAATAGTGATAAAAAAATCTCTTAAGACCAGATTCCAACTTGCTCATTGGGAAGAGGAGAATTAAATATACCTAATCATGGGCAATTGTACCACCCCCCCATCCATATATGAGTTAAAGGGGAGTAAGGTGCTCCCCAGGCAAGCTAACGTGAGAGAGCACTAAAATGCGAGCTAAGTCTGGACATAAAGCAGCAGGACTGCACATGAAGGAAGATAACTGAGATCTGAAATGCAGGAACGACTAACGTGTGCATCCCACGAATAAACAGTCCTGTGCAACTGGCACACGAAATGAAGGAGAAAAACAAATGGAAATGGATACCTTTCTGTATAGGCAGAATAAAGCAAGGAAATTCAATACAGTAACAAGCTAATCCCACCACTTGATAGGCACCAGTTTGGTGGCACATGTCTAGAAACATTCCTGAAGAACAAGTGGGTACGAGTCACACATTTCAGATGTGATTGGGAAAACAGGCAGTTTAGTGCTTCCCTAATGATTATTATACATTTTCTGGGTATCTGGCTCTCTCCTTTTCAAAAGCAGCATCTTTTCAGTGTGTTATTTCAACAAATACGTACAAAGTATCATGAGATGGTTCTGAAATTTGGGAAAAAAAAAGCAAGTCTCTGTAAAGGCAGCCGAGCTGACAGAGAAAAACAGAGTTTTGTGTTACTTCTAGAAGTAGGATTTACAGGTCTGAAAGCACTGATCAGAGACTGGGCAAAAACTTGAAAAATACATTTTAATCATTTTGACACCTACACTCTCTGAGATCATTTATTTAGGATCAAAGACTTGCCAAACCCTAGTTCAAAGAGCAAGCTATGCACATCTCCAAAAGCTGTGGAAAAACAACTGAATTTAAACCATTTTCGTAGTGGCAGCTTCCAAGCGCGGAGCAGGAACTCTTATCTGTCCATATTTTGCTTGTTTGTGATTGTGTCCCACTATCTTAAGATGAAATTATCTTGTTTTCAGTGTATCATTTTAATTATGCTCTTACTCAACTCACTGTGTGTTCTCTACACTAATAATCTAATTTTCTTATGTGATACTAAAAGGGATTGAAAACACTTTGGGTCTCTGAGCCCAGGTATCTGCTCTGTAAAGAATCATTTTGCAATACATTTTATAAATCACATCAGGTCTGTATTTAAACTAGTTCTGTTTCTGTCCTCAGCTCTTCCACAGAAGCGTTGTAGGATGATCAGGAATCTTTTTCCAACTTTCACAATACGTTTATTCACAGCCAGTCTTGGGCCAGCATCATCTGTTATCAGTTGTGGTGTCTCACACCCACCTGCATTTTTCCTGCCCCAACACATACTTTAAGTAACCATATCATCACGCAGCCTTCACCTTTGGCTGATGGATGCGCTGGGATACCAGACCTCACATACGTGCCTGCTCATACACACGTGGCAGACGTGGCACCAGGTCCAGGCTGTCCTGCAAGCAGCATAGCCACATGATGAGCACGGTGCTACACCCAGGCTCACAACCCTGCTTCACAGTGCTCAGTTAGGCTGTTACCCTTCAGTTAATATCCAGAAATAATCAGGCTGAGAAGGAAGATTAGGCTCAATGGCCATGGGCCCACATTTCTTACTTTCTGGGCAAGCTTGGGCAGATTCTAGGTAGCTATAGGAAAGATTATGTCCATGGTTCCCTCCTCTGGGAACTCTGTGCTTCCCAGGAGTTTCTCCCCATGGGAGGCGTGGGGTGTAGGAGCGCAGCTGCAAGCACACCAGCACCTTTCCAGTGGGATAAGGATGCCCGTGGTGAGACAGGCTTCCTAACTAATTTAGAGCCTACCTTCAGGTCTCCTGACTAATTAATGCTCTATCCTCCTCCTTCAAGCCTAACACAGGGATCAGAGTCAAGAAGATATTCAGGTACCAAATCCCAGTCTGCTCTAACTCTTCAAGGCACATTCTTGATCCGGAGCCGCTCTGTCCTGTGACGTGAGGCTGCTCACAGCACCGGGACAGCCTGGGGGAGACCAGCCCTGCGCTGGTGTCACCTCTGCCTTCCTCCGCCTCTCTTGCTTTTCCAAAGCACACACCATTTTCCCAACAAATAAGGAGCGCTGATAGCTTAAAATTGGCATATGTAGTGGGGGAGACTTCTCCCAGAGTACGGAAAGTGTACTAAATGGATGCAGTTCAAAGTGTTGTGTGTTATCCAGTGCGAATGTTCCTCGCATGGCTAATGTGCAAGCTCTGTTTGATGCATATGCTCCTATGGTGATGTTTCCAGCCAGAATGAACCCTCGTTTTCCACTATCAGCCATTTGATACAGGGACTGTATCAACTTGCTCATGGATTTAGCAAAAGGAATAACTTGGTATGCTTGTGGGTGTTTTGTGAATGCGGACTCTCCCCCTTGTGCTTACAGCCTAAACTTTAATTGAAACTAAACAAGAACAACTGATGCCAGCTCTAGTCTACAGTACAGTGCAAGAGGACAAAGTATAAAGGAGAATTTTCTTTATTTTTAAATATTAGTAACACTGCACAAAACAAAAAAAAAGTGGTACTTAAGTGACAGAAAACCAGTACTCAGTCTTATTTCATATTAACCATAATTGAAGTACCCTAACAGAGTTCATGTATGGTTATATGTTTGCGTAGGGTTACATTGGGTAATTTAAGCCTTTGAAGCTAAACCGTTCAGACACCAGAGACACCAGAATTTGTTATATCAAACCATGCTAGAATGCAGACTTGATTTTTCTGTTTAGCTTCTTCCTTACACCGTTATGTGCATTGCTACATCTTTTAAATGTTAGGATGAGTGAGTTTCTCCAGGAACTGTGGGCTTTCAATATTGCCAGGTTTAAGTCTGTTACATCAACAACGTATTGGCAAGAGGAATAACAAAACGAAACAAAACCATAAGCTGCTAACTCCGACCTGGAGGTTAAAAAGAGGAGGCAACATACTGACAAGAAACATGCAGGTAAATGCTTAAGGCAACGGAAGGGCTCTGTACAAACTAAAAGGTTAAGAGAAGCAATGTGTCATGCACATGAGACAAGTATGGGAAGCAAGGAAGTAATCTTGCCAGAAAATACATATTTATTTTAAATTGAAGACGTCTTTTCAAGCTAAAAAAAATTAGTCCTGCAATAAAACCGATGCAAAATGCTTTCATACATAAAGGTGTAAGTTCTTTGCAGAAACAACTTGATAAAATCTTATACGGATGCTGAAAAATGTTTGTTATCTAAAACCTACTCAGCAGAAACAAAGAGCACTTTTAAAGTAGCACTTAGATCATTTGTCTCTAGGTTCTGAAAATAAACTTTTAAAATAAGGAATGATTTCACTAAATGATTCATCAGGAGTCAACTATGCTTAAGGAAATCCGTAGGAGTGCTTACAGGAGACCATCATTACACTAAGTTTCTTAAAATCAGAGGTTATATCTTCATGATACAATTTAAAATGAAGGAACATTTTAATAGCAGGGAAAAACCTTTGCTGCCCAGCTTGGGGAAAAAAACCCAACCATAAAAGTCACTTATTAAGCTTGCATAAATTACCCTATAAGAGCTCATGTCTCAATCCCATTCCCAATGACATGACTGAATAGGACTCTTCTTTCAACAGGCCTGATGTTGATGCCAGAGCGACCAACCAAACAGGCATTTGCACAATGCTTTATATCCTACAAAACAAATAAACAAACACTAGACTAGAGTCGTTTTAGTCCCAGGGAAGGAAGAGGTACGAAATTCTGTGACACTTTCCAATCTTCAAACATAACACACTTCTAACCAAGATCAGCCTCATTCGAATTCCCTAACCTGACTGGCAAGAAAGCCACTCCGTGAAACTAAAAAGAATAACATAGTGCAATTTTAGTACAGTTTTAAACATGAGTCACTTCCTTGCTAGCAGTGTGAACAATCAAAAAATATACACAAGAGGTGTGCTCAAATGTAACATTAAGTTGTCATTATTATAAAGGTATTGGCATAGCAGAGAAGTCCATTTTAGTAACTCCCTTTGGTTGACTTCTTCTTCTTCTGTTCCTCTCTCTGCTTCTGCTTCCTCCTCTTGCTGCCTTCTTTGTGTCCTGAGGAAACACGGCTTGTAAAACACTATTCACAGCATTCATGGACTTTTCCCTCTAGCAAAAGCACACGTTCTCTGAATGGTTTAAGGAATCTTAAAGAAAATGTCTGGAATTTCTAGACATTTCTAGAAAATTTCTAATGTGGTTTTTTACATGATCAGTTCTACTATATCCCCAGTTCTACTATATCCCTTATACAGGATAGAAAGAAAACACTATCAATCTTTGAAGTCTGAAAAGATCTGGAGAACTTTCAAAAGACTTCAAAGCCATTCAGGAAAAGCTTCAAAATTAGAGCACATGCAAAACCAGAATAATTTTCAACACAGAAGCAATAAATAAGACTTATACAGCAGGAGCTATTTAAGTACTGGCGTTTCCTGCTCACAGCAGTCAGAGTTACCACGACATTTGCATTTCCATTTTAAGACTAGGGAATGCCAAGAATCCTGAGTAAATAAGAAGGTGCTCAGTGTTTACCAATATGCATTTTATATGCAGGTCATCAGCCTGCTCATGCTTAACTATGCACCATAGGTTACATTCTACTGCAGCTCCAATGGTACATGGAAATACCAAGTTCAAGCAACAATTATTTGCTACAGGTTCAGTAGGCACAAGCTCCCAGCCATGTGATCATCATCCCAATTATTTTCTTCCCCCACAAAGATGCGTGAAAAACAGTTCTTGCTCTGCATCTCGTTCTTTCCTCCAAACTTGCAGTAAAATGCAACTTGCTAGCAGGCTTGCATGCACAGTGAACTGTGCAGAACCAACACCCCATCTACCCAAGTGCACTTATAAATCTAAACTCAAAGCTAGCAAACATTGCCCTCAGATAATCACTCTCTGATGCTTTGAGATAGCCGGAGGGATCTTTTAGCTCAGCGGTGCTCTGCCACTGGGAATCAGCACAGCCCAGTGAACGGGGCCAGCATGGAGCGGAGGAGCCCCGGCAAGGCAGCTGAGAGGCAGGGCTGGGAGTGAGAGGAGCAACCCAGGAAGGACACAGCTCTGCCTCTCTGGAAACCTGTTTCTTTCCCCCATTCTGTCTGCAGGCAGGCAGATTGGACCCTGAGGAAGCTGTGTCACCATCACGCCCGGTTCTCCATCAATCCATGTCCGTCAATTTAGCACCAATAGCAAAATTAAGATGGGAAAAGGAAGTGGTGGGAAGTCAGAGGAGTATGAAGCCATGCTGTGGCTGAAGTTTGCTCCTAATCAGAGCTCCTCCCAAGCGCAATTAGGGTTGTGCCCACGGCAGAACTGCACTTCTTCGGTTTGAGTTTAAGGCTTGGGGAGAACCACGAGATAGTCTTTGGGCTAAAATCACTTGAGACATTATCAAAAGCTTGTGCGTTAGAGGAAATACACTCCCTTGTAGCAAAGGCAAACTGTTCCTAGGTTACCATTCTCGCTCCTATGCTGTATCAACAGCATGACTTCATCCTTTGCAATCATCTGAGTCAAGAAGCAGGATATTTATTTAGAAATTCTGCCATGAGCGATTAGCCTGCACAAAGTTAGAGTGGAAACCAGTTTTATTGTTTAAGGAAGAGAAAACTGGCAGTGCTTTGCAGAATTGCAGATGACGCTGTGTTTTCCCTGCACCCTGCCACCCTCCTGAGCTACAATCCTGTCCCCGGGGACACCGCGAGGATATCTCCTAGTTAAGAACTCCATCCATGAAGTTTACTTCAATGTCAGCCCCTCAGTCACCTATACATCGTCAAAAATAGGATCCCTTGGCATTTAATTTACTGCTGTAAGGAACACATCCCAGAGGGGCTCAAGCGTCTCTTTGCTTTCCCACAGAGGCCAATGGAGGTGGAAGAGACGTGCTGACTCCTGAGAATCAGTCATCCGAAGGTTGTTATTCAAGGGATTCTTCCCTTTACTGGAGGGAAAAACAGCATCATATCAGCTGATCAGAACTAGTTCATGTAATAACTATGAAACATTAACACAGATATTTGGGAAAGGATCATTAAACCCTAACAGGTTATTAGCTTCCTAATTTTCTCATTTTTCATTCTCAAAACACTGTCAGTATTTTTAAAAGGCTTCCACATACAGGCATGATTGCATTTGATACTGCTATTTTATATCATAATGCCTTTTTTTTTTTGCAACAGTCCATTTTCTTCCGATCTTCGAGATGGAAGCAATTGCTTTTGAAAGCAATTCTAGCAACTCTTCCTTAAAAATACTGTGAATCAATGTAAATTATGACTTGAAATTAATGCCACATAATTCATTGTCTTCTAAACGAAACAACTCAAATGTTAAAATAATGTGGTATGACATTTGACAACATGGTCTCCTACCAGCCTCCGGAATGATAAGGGTGAAATGTGGAAATCTTTCAAGTGTTATCACTGACACACAGAAACAGATTGGCCAAAGTAGGAGATAACGCACAAACACAGAGTATTCCTCAAGAGAAAACTGCCAGGTCTTTTCTGTTTCGAGCCTGCTGTGATAAATAATTTCACTCTCGACCATTTCCTTTTCTACCCCCACCTAAGAAGAAAGGATAGGTCAAACTTTGCCAGTGTGTTAGCGCCAGTGATGCTATGCTGGGTGATAATGGCCAAAAACCTGATCCAAACAAGGGAAGCAGCTCCTAGTAAAAATAAAAATTCCACGATAAAGATGTAACCCTTTGGTGCTTATTTTACTTGAATACTTCAACCAGCGCTAATTAAAAGCATATTTAGCTGCCTTGGTTACAAGACTAGCCCCAAAGTCACGAGCGAACAAAATCTGAATTAGAAAGAAGCAGCAGCCCCATTACTATTTGATTAATTAGCAGTGAACCTGTGTCCTGGTGAGTCGCCAGCATCACGAAGCAGTCATGGAGACTTCCCATAGTTAGTGCCTGGCTGAACTGGCTTCAGCCAAACGCTTCTGGCCTTGGAGATGGGCTTGTCAAATTTCCACCCTTAGAAGCAATTGTTACCTATCTAAACTCTGGAAATGTGTTACATTAAGATAAAGAGTCTTAGGGAAGGGTGGGGGGAGAACAGGTTGCTGAGAGCTTCCCCAAGCTTTGACATTTGGAAAACAGATTCACTCCAATGCAGATAGATATCAGCCTAACTTGGAACATTCTTGCTTTTGTCAGCTGCCAGGAGCAGAGACGGATGAAGCAAGAATCCACACCATTTGGAATTACACCTGTTTTACAACCTGGATAATTCTTGTCTAAAACAAACAGCATCTGCTGACCCGCTCTTCCCATTTCATCCCCCTCTCTTCTACTTCCAGAACCACCATAAAGAGCACAGAAGCTATTCCAACTTTCAAAAAGCTGCTGAAGACCAAAACCAACTTCCAACGACGCTTAGTAGCAACTCCCTCAGACACTCAGCAAGAACCAAAACAAATTGGGAAGCCTCTCTGCTGGGTCCCAGATTGACTTTCCTTCTGGCTTTCTACTTCTCTGCCATCTGCACCTCCAAAGGCACAGGTTTGTTCAGTCACTATGAAACTCGGCACATTCTTGAGCGGCAACTGCAAGGGAGGTGTGCACATCGAGTGATTGATCCAAAGGGACAAGTGTCCTGGGGAAAACACTCCTACCCAACCCATTTGTGGTATCCTACTTCTTCCTGCCCTGCCTGACATCTGCCTGCTCTACCAGGATGCAGAGAGCAGCCACGGGTCTGCTCCACCTTCCTTCTGCCAGCACAGGAGAGCGTAGGAGTCAGCAGAAGGAAATGAGGTGTTCAGTCACGACTGACGATTAACAGGCAGCGTTTCTGCTTCTCGACCCACATCAGTCAGTAATAAAGGCCATGGCCTGATTTTTATAAATCTCCTGTGAAGGTGAAGACTTTGGAGGAGCCTCCTTCCACTTTCAGGCTCTGAAGCACTGAGGTTGGGGTCCAGGGATTCATGCTTTCTGCTCAAGTCCCAGAGAAAATGGTTTTCAAGATCTACTAACTTTTTGCTAAGATTGCGGCCATTCTTTTGCCCTCCTTCAAACCAGCAAAGCTGGTCATGGCTTCAACGTGCGCGCAGAGCTCTAACAGGGCCGCGAGGTGCGTGCACGTTGGGTTCTGTAGTGTGCTTTCTAATTTTCTGCTCTTAGAAATATCTCTCTAGTCAAAACAATAAATTGCTATTTCAAAGGTAGCTAGCTTACTTCTGAGTTGCCGCCACCATCTGTTATTTTAGACTGACCACACTTGCATATGCCATTATAAAAATTCACCCCAGATCACAGCTTCAGCATAATTTCATGCGTGTGACTCAAGTTACAATTACAGCTTTACACTACACTTTCACATTCCCTCCTTTCAGCCCGAGCCACTGCCCAACACACACCACGATTTGACCTACTAATTCTCTCACCGCATCCACAGCTCCTGCCCATGCCACAGAGCATCGCGGGGAGAGAACCCGCCTTTACGTAAAGACCTGAGGTGACAAAACATCCCACCCCGTCTAGGTATGCTGCTCCACTATTTAATTATCCACACTGTTAAATCCAAGGGGTGAGTTCTCCAGTTTTACTGGCCAACCCAGTGATGTAATTCCAACTTTGATGTTTTAGGGGACTGAAAAGCTTTAGCAACTTACTGAGGCCTTCCTTCATGCTTGCTCACCATACTATTTTCATTACCAATTCTGCCTAGAATTGCTACAAGAACATACCAAGCCAGATACAACCTGCTTGCCTGCTGTTAATTAAGGTAATACTATTACTGAATAGAGTCCAAGGTTTTACTCCCACATGGCAAGCAAAAGCTTGCAAGGCTATGCAGCCTTGGAAACCCTTCCATGTGCAACCCAGCCACCTTCTATGGGAAGCAAATGGGTAACGGGATGCTCTCATACTAGCAGCCAAAAAAAACATGCACGAAGGCAGCTCTGGCTAAGCCAGGGAACAACGAGCCAGCCTCCAAATCCACCAGCCAATCTTCCCACCCTCTGCCTGCAGAAGAGTTCGGCTGTTACCCCGTCCCACCCGCGCACAGTTACAGCCAGGGGATGTGGAGCAAAGGGAGAGTGAACTCCTTCCCATCTCCGCACCTCCAGCATTCCTCATGTATTAGATTTCCACAGAAAACAGTGGCTTTGCTTTCCTTTCCCTTTCCATTACATGCCCAAATACAAGTATGTGAGAGAATTATAAGGTAATTAGTTTGGATAACCAAGCACGTCGATTTTACTAGTTAGTAATGTGTAAATCAGGAAACCATATGTCGGTAAAAAGAACGGAGACTGCATTAAAGATGTAATAAAATACAAATAGCTCAACTTTCCAGCAGAGGAGTCCATGCCAGGAAAGGATCAAGATTAGTTAGGCTAGTTCTTTAAAAGTGGTTTCCTTTTCAGGGATGCCAGCGGGTGAAAATGGAGCAGAAATGAATTTTTAATGTTGTAAGTTTTAGGTTCACGCAAGCTATTTCATGCAAAAGGAAGAGCAAACCTTGCAATATTATCTTGCAAATAATGATCTTTCATATCGCGTATTTTTCAGTATTTTAACAATTAAACATTTCAACCATTCTTGCTAGATAAAGATCAAAACTCTCAAATCCAGAGAAGCAGTTTTTTAGGGGTAGTTACCACTACCCCTACCATTAGTGGCTGTAACCCCCAGGTCTCTGTTGGCATTAATACCACTTCGGTACAGCTTGGATATCACGTCAGCCATACATCATACAATCAGGCAGTGCATTACTTGTAGTATCTGAATTCTTATTAAAAAAATTGCTTGGGTGGAGCTAGAGCACCGTTTGAGATACGCAGCAACTTCAGAGTACAAGTTTTATTCTAAAGGCTGTTATGAAACCAGGAACAGGATGAAACCCAGAGCAATTTCTACTAAAACGCAAAGTATTGATGTTCGATGGAGAATCAAACTGAACTCTTTTTTTTTTTAATATTATTAAAAACCCACTGTAATGACTGGAAATCCTGACTAAGGAGAGGATTCATCTCAACGCTGGATATCGGTTGCCAGTCTAAACAAGTTGGCCAGCCTTTCTCCTTGGGTGCTAGAGAGAGGCAGCCACTTCCAGAGGGATTCCCACCACGTACTCAAGAGGAAACCTATCCCCTTTTCCTTCATGTAAATTTGCTACAGACTTCCAGATTAAAACTCAAACATTCCCACTCCTAGAGCTGGGAAAAGAAAACCATTTCACTGCAGGTGAATCATTAATGACTGAGGATTTGCTTGAGGTGCTCTAACAGGGACAACGTCTAAAACTGCTGCACAGTCTCGCTGCCAAGGGCCACTTGCTGCCAGCGGGGGAAAAACCATCTGATTGGAGGTGGAACAGTGCCTGGTTTGAGGGAGTGGGCACTGGACCAAGTGGGCTGGACCACTGAAGTGAGTGAGCTTTGGACCAAGGGAGAAAAAGATGCTATTCTTTCCCAACGCTGGCCCGTGTAAGCACGGCAGCTGTTGCAGTGATCAATGAGAAGCCAAGCGGGAGCAAGTAAGTGGTCTATATAATTACAGAGCTGCGCTGGTGAAGCCTGCTTGCTGGGCAAGGCGGTCGGCAGAGGTGAACACCCATGAAGGAGAGCGGCGTTAATGGCCAGGGCTCGTGCGCAAACTTCCCACGGAGGGATTAAGACACTCACGTAGGTTTTTATGACTGACTCGACCAGTCCTTCAGCAGCCCTGTCCATCAGAGGAACAGTAGGCAAAATATTTAAAGCAACAGTAACATCTTAGTCTTACTGCAATCAAGTTTTCACCCTGAATCTTTTATGGCAACTCACAATCTACTGGTAGAAGAGAAGATTTTGTGATTGCACAAATACTTCTGGAAATTCATTTTAATTGCAAACTTGTGCGTCTTGGAGCATAAATAGATTCACAGCAAAAAGTCCTAAGCAGTCGTAAAAATTGCTCCAAAAATTGCAAGGTGCGTGTCAAACTCGGATGCTCTTTGGAAACCATTACAAAGTATTGTTATGATTGCAGAGAACCTCAAGTCTCCAAATGCAGAGCCAAGGTTTTGTTTTGCCAGCTACAGACACAAAACCTGTAACCCCTGCGTGGGAGATTTCAGGACATCAGCCCAGAGGTTACATTCAGGCTTCTGTAGAGAAATTTTAAACTTTCCTTTTTTTTTTTTTTTTTTAAAGAAAAGATTCAACTTAGCCATCCCTAAAGAGACAAAACTGCCAGCAACTGATCAGGAAGACATTTATCTGAATGTTTCTATTTTCAAGCTGTCATCCCACATATCTTTAGGTCTTCTGTACAGAAGACAGCGTTAGATTTAAAGGCTTATAAAAGCAGCAAAAGTTGGTACAGCACTGGGAGTACGTGAGTGCATGTTTTGGGGTACAGTGCATGTTTTTCATGCGCTGTGTTTACCCTGAGGAGCCTCATACGCTCGCGCTGCCCAGCACTTCATCTAATTCAGCACTACTGAGAAGGGCCCTTGGTTTGGGCATCCAAGTAGAATGGCATCTTCATGCTTCAGAAAAACCTGTCCTGGCAGTCCTGGATGATCTTTGACCACAGGTTCAAATTAAATCAAGTAGTTATGAGGACTTTGTTGTCCAAGATAGCCTCTGGACTATATTGCTGAAACATTACAGACAGGAAATATATCAAAGGACTAATTACTTCCAAAAATAACTGGGACAATCGCTGCGCTTCTGTGTTCACCTGAACAGTCTCAGCCTTCTCTATTAGGATTTAGGTGCCTAAAATTGCAGCTTCCAGAAATAATATCAAGTTGCTGAACTTCTCCTTCAGCAAGGAAGCCAAGCACAATTTAAATAAATGAATGTGCAAAGTATTGTGATTAGTTAAGTCTCTAAAAGGCCTTCACTTTTAAGAACAAAGAGCACAGGCACTTCAGCAGCATAACACTATTTGTCCTGGATCCTTGAATATCCCAGGGCGTTTGTGAATCTAGACTAAATTGAAGAGCAGAGCTAATGCAGGATGAAGGCACACAAGCTGCTGTTTATTATCTACCAGGGAACTAACATTAAGTCAACACACAGCAACAACCTCTTGCTTGGCTTTTTGGTTTTGGCTTTTGACTAGCTGAGGAATCCTTTTCTGCGCATTTCTCATCAACATGCTTGTGCACACCTGATAAATAAAAAGGGGTCTCCAAGCTGCTTGTAACCCGGCTTCTATCTTGTTCTTCCACCTCATCGCTATTATAATGATAGGCATATTTGGGGGAACTGGCAGGCTTGTGAGGCTTCAGCAGGCGAGGGTTGGTCGGCTGGAAAGGCAGGGCGTGTTGTCCTCTCCGTCTGCACTCCTCAGCAAAGGCTTCTTCATCTGCCTCACCTGAAAAAGCAAAGTGCAAGAAAAGTCAGCTGCACCCAAACCGCTTAAATTTAGCCTGAAAAAAACCTCAAAACTGGGCTGGAAATTGAGTGTCACTAAACTACTGCCTTGGCTGTGGTTAGCTCACAGATACTCCTGTCTATCTGCAGATCGGGGAGCGTCTGGAGCAGAAAGCTCCATCAATGGCCTCTCACCACACTGGAGCCACCCAAAAAAGTCAGCTAGATGTGACAACTCTAGGGCCACTGTTTCCTTTTTCCCAAAAGGCAGGGTGAGCGAGCTGAGCACATGGCCCTGGACAATACTTCTGTCCTGTGCAGAGTATGTCATCTTCTCCCACCTCGCCTGGACTGTCTGCCTAGGAAGGGTTGACCCTGCTCAAGGAAAAGATATAGGGGAAGGAGGGAGAAAAACCCAAGCTGGCTACAGGGATGGTGGGAGAAAAACAAAGCCAACGTGGATTCAGAGGGGCTGAACGTTGGACATCCGTAAGTGGAAGGATGGTAGAGAAGCGTGAAAGATCACATGAAGATGAGAAATGGGGTTGAATATGTAAGAGGTAGGCACAGTCCAGGCGGCAAGGCAGGCACGCACAGCAAAGGCGAATGAACGCAATGGAAATAAAAACCCAATGTCTGCAAAAATTAATATGAAAGATGAGGTATTCCAGTCATACTCATGCTATTTTGCAGATGACGCTTTCCTTTGCTGCAGAAACTGTAACAGTACCGATGCTGCAAAGCAGAGAAATCTGCTACCGTAACACAAAAAACCCCAGCAAAACCACACATCAAAAAGCAAACAGTAAGATAACAAACAAAAAAGCCAACCAAAGACATTCAACGGGGAAAATAAGAAAAGGGAAAAAAAAAAGTGAGAAGAAAGGTGTGTACCACATTTGTCTCTTAAAGGCTTTTTAAAGTTTCATTAATTCAATTACTTAAGTACTTTTAATAGAGCTGATGAAATACGGCGTCATTTTATTTGCCTCAAAAGTGGTGTGTCACATTCTGGAAGTTTTTCCCAGGATGTGCCCAGCATCAGCTGCTTAGGGAGGGGTGTGTGCTCTCAGCTAATGCGTGTGCTCTTAGTTCATGGCTGGGAAATGCTTTGAAGATGGAAAAAGCACCACGTATGCAGTAAGGAACAAGAGCAGTAATACCCACTTCGTTGTGTGCACCAAACCACCGACACTTTCAAACACAGGTTGCATTGTCTTTACCTTGTAATCATACATGGGGAGATGCTTCTGAGGGCATGAGGAAAAGGAGGCAAGGTATGTTTAAAAAGTCATTTCACAGTGCAGTGCGGCACCCAAGGCCTCGCAGGAGAAGAGGACTCCAAGACATGCCTCACATCGCCCTGCCGTGCGTTTGAGCGCCTGATGTGCGTGGATATTACGCAGAGGAGCCCTTTTCCCAGGTGATTACATGCCCATTCCCCCCCCAACCCCCCCGCCACAACACTCACGCTTTTTTACTCTGGACTCTCCTGTGCTTCCAAAGACACAAGCAAACAAGACAAAAACACAAGTGATGCTAACACCAAGGATTTCTGCATTGAGACGCCGCCTGCCTGCATCGTACCAATGTAAAACTCTGGGCGTGCAGCTCTCCTTGCAGTAGGAGAGGGCTGGCAGGACGGCTTTTTTCCCCTCACATGGGGCACAGCACTCCAGCTACGAGAGGCGGTGGGCAAGGAAAAGCTCAGAAAACGCCAGATGCAGAATCGCTGGCATTTCCCATAAGAGGCTACGGGATTTTACACGCTATACAAACAGCACTGAAGCATGCATCAGTCTGATGGTACCAGGTCTATGAAGATGAAGCCTATAAAATGCCAGGAGTAAAAAAAAAAAAGCATAGGAAATCCATGTACGCCAGTTGCACATAGAAAAACCCAGTCAAGAGAGTTCACTTCCTAACAAATTATAGTGTACCAGAAATAGGAGATCCCTCCCCTCCCATGGAAACACAGACTGCATGGCTTGCTTTGTGATGTGCAAAGTCTTACTTGATGCATGTTTAAAATTTATATTGGCAAGCAGATGCAGGAATGAGAAATGTGCTGAGGCCGTTCTAGTGAGAGAGAGAGAGAGAGAGAGAGAGAGAGTGTGTGTCACGGAAACACCCCCATCAGCCACAGTAACACTTAATGCAGTTCAGTATTAATCCAGATGCTCTACACACACCCCAATACATTACTCCTAACTACGCTAGAGATCAGTCTCAGCACCTTTAGTCTAATTCAGCTGGTGTGAAAGGCACAGTTTAACACTGGAAGAATTCAAAATAATCTTGCTCCTCCCTGCTGACGTACCCGCAGCATGGTTGCACGCTGGCCCTCCTGCACCCTTGTTGCCTCCTTGATCTGCTGCTTGCAGTGAACGCTCCCGCAGAGCTCCCTTGCTCTGGGAGCTGAGCTGTGCCACCAGCCCCACAGCGCTGAGCACCTAATGAAGGCGCAGAAAGATCTTCCAGCAAGCGCTCACTGCTCGAGTCCAACTTAAAATAAAATATAAAAATGCAAAAGATATTCCGTACTCCAAACTTTCCAATTAAATCAACTGCAACCTAGAGAAGAGGCAGCAGAGCTTGTCCTGCTTTATCAAATCCTATGAGAGCTGCTCTCCAGAGGAGGTTTTCGCCTTCAGCTCCTGACGGTATGAGCACAACTCTGACTCTGGAAAATGACGGTACCTGCCTGTTACGCACCTCCTGTGAGTTTTGGGGCAAGTCCTTACAACTGTGACACTTTTTGTCTACGAAAAGTCGTGATGCACCTTCTCCAAGGTCCTCCACCTGCAGCTCTTCTGCAGATGGCCCAGAGCAAGGACTGTCCCCTCCTCCAGCAGCGTTCATAGTTCAATTGCTCCATGAAAGATGATAGACCAAGAAAAAAACGCCACAAACAGACAATTCCTGTAATGCATATTTCTCTTTCCTTCAAAAATGATCCAAAACTAACCCCCAAAGCTGGACTTTGTACTTCACCATCACATCGGATGAAGGTGCTGCACCAGCCCAACAAACCCAGGAGAGCCCTGGCTGTGCTGGGTGCTGCTGGCATGTTGCCTGCACACTGCTGGCGCTGCCTGCACCGGTCTGAGATGCAGGACCTGGCTGCTCCTGCTTGGGGTTTATCTGTGCAACGCAGCGGCATCTGAAGCGCGAGGGAAGAGCACGTGGCTGAGGGTGGGAATCAGTAGGAAACGCTTAGATACCGTCCGCTGAGAACAAGTGGTGAAGGGGCTGTTTGCAAACGTGTTCAAACCCACCGTTTGCCCCAAAAGAGGTGGCAATCTATGCTAAAACCTAGAGCACAACTCCTCAGTATTGGACTCGGGGAACCAGCACCCCTTTGGAAGTTTGTGTTAAACCTTTCCTTGCAAGCTCCCTACCTTTCTGCCATCAAGGATCTGTAATTAGCATTTTTGCTACGCTGAGCTGACCTGTGTTCCACTGCAAGAAAGTTCCGTCTTGAGCTGCCCTCAGCATTACTCTGCTGTTTGGGGTACGTTGTGAAAGCATCAGCACACCAGAGGGGCTGCATCTGCGTGCCACAACGCATAATACAGTGGCAACTGAAGTCAAACAATTTATTAGCTTTGATTAGACTACAAAGTTACCCAGTTTTCCTCCTGAAGGATAATTTGTGCTTCCTATTTCTGGGCTGCCTGCACCTGCCCCCACCCGTCCTTCGCCCCACGGCAGAGGCCTGGGAGGATGCAGAGCTGCTCCCCACCACTACGCAGGCAGCACTTTTTACAGCTAAATCACAGAATCATTGAATAGTTTGGGTTGGAAAGGACCTTTAAAGGTCACCTAGTCCAACCCCCCTGCAATGAGCAGGGACACCAACTAGATCAGGTTGCTCAGAGCCCCATCCAGCCTGACCTTCAATGCTTCCAGGGATGGGGCATCTACCACTTCTCTGGGCAACCTGTGCCAGTGTTTCACCACACTCATTGTAAAAAATTTCTTCCTTATATCTAGTCTAAATCTCCCCTCTTTTACTTTAAAACCATTACCCCTTGTCCTATCACTACAGGCCCTATTAAAAAGTCTGTCCCCATCTTTCTTATAAGCCCCCTTTAAGTATTGAAAGGATTAAATCCATCTTGATCACCCAAGAGTCATTCAGTTTTCCATTCTCCCCCTGAAGTAAAGACAAGTTTTAGTTCAAGAAATAGGCCCCCAAAAATTGTCCAAACTTTTTCCCCTTTCCAAGTTGCAGGAGAGCAGGATGGCAGCACAGATCAGTTAAATGCTGTAACATCATGTCGCCTGTGATTCAAATGCTGAATTATCTGGTGCTGTGCACAGTATGAGCCTCCAAATCTTTGATCAGCTATCTTCAATACACCTTGCAAAGCAAAACTAAAGTGTCGTTTGCATCAATTATTTTCTCTTGTTCTGCATATTTAAACATATTTGAAACATTCTTGCCAGACTCTGAATAAAGCTAGCGTACCAATTGCAAATATGAGACTTGAAAATAATTTACTCTGGGAAAGGTCAGCCATACAGGGCATCACCACCAAAAAGTGCTTAAACGTTGCTGGAGCTTTGTCAGCAGTGATGTTTGTCCTGGAAATAGCTTTTAGGAAGACAGCTGGTACGGAGGGGGGGTCCATAGCCGAGTTCAGAGCTGGAATATTCACTTGAGAAGCAACTTTCAGGAGTGCTCTGGCTTTAAACAGCCCTCGGTTCCCCCCACGGCTCCTTCTTGCCGTCTCCCGCGCCTCCAAGCCAGCACACCCACGTGAGAGCCTGGGCAGCCACGCCGTGAACCCGAGCATGGGACTGACCCGGGTTAAAAATAACACTCTTTTTGCGAGCTTATTTTTAACCCAGCTCAGTGCCTGGATCCAGTTCATCGTGCAGCCGCCCCAGCTGGGGCAGGGAAGGGGGCAGTTATCGGGCGCTGCTGGAGTTGGCGTCCAGATTACAGCGTAAAGCAAAAGGTGTTATTCTACTAATGCAAATAACAATTAAAAACCTTGCAGTTATTTCACTTGCAAAACCAGTTTGGAGAAGTTACATTTCTAAGGGTTAATTCTGAAAATGACGGATTCAGCATTACTACTAACATTTAAAAACAATAAAGTTTGGTGTGCGGGTGCACCAGGTCCTCCCAAATGAAAATCAGCTTCTGGGGAAAAAGAAATCAAACACGAGCTGTAGCATCCTAAAAAACCGCATTAGGACCAAAACCTGCCTTCTGCTCCAAGCAAGAAGGGCTGAAAAATAACTTCTCATAGCAAAGTGCTGCTACGTGAAAGGGGAAAATATGGATCCTTTAACCTGTAATTAACCAGTAGAGGGCAATATTGCCTATCGTGAGGGGCAACGTTATCAGAAAAGTCACTGCCAACTCCTATTTTTTCGGTAACGCATCGATTTTATATGTCTAAGGCAAACTGTGAGTACAATTCCTGGACTAGGCGGGTGCTCTGGGGAAGCCAACAGCTACACCAAGGGGTCCATGGGCGCTCCTGGAAACTGGAGATAACGCACAGGAATAAAAAGACTAAGGCAGAGGATATTCCAGGTGAGATGGGACGGGTAAGTCACGGAGCACTTCACAAAAGAGCAGCCCTGCACGGGCTAAGTAACATCCGTGTACGTCCTGGAATTGAACTGAAATCCTACCAGGAATCAGCAGTAATTAATGGCAAGATAGTAATTAACAGAAACATGCTGAACAAACCCAGGTAAACATCCTGAGGATATCGAACCACTTATTTACATTTACCATGTCACTTCCCGCGCAAGAGGAAGTGGAGCCTTCATGGTTCCCGCACAGCAGCCCTACTGCTTGCATGCTATTTCCTTACCTAACCAAGGAAGGGAAAAAAAAAAAAAAAATATATATATATAATCAGGGTTTTCCCTTGCATTAAGAAACAAAAAGTAGGCGCACCGGTTTGCTCAGTCCAGAGGAAGACTTCCCCAAGGCGGCAAACAACGTCAGCCCTTCCTGCAAGCAGCATCAGGAGAAGATGCAACTTCTCAGGTGAGGGACGCCTGGCTTTATCTCATGACACAAGACGGCTCCGAGCTAAAGCTTCAGTGAGCTGGTTGTGCAAGGACAGCTTGCAGGAAGCTTACTCCATTCAAATCTTTCTTGAATGATGGCCAGCAAAGTGTCTTTCTAATACTTTAAGACTTTAAAGTGAAGAGGTGGTGTATTTTCTGAAGCTCGGAGCAGAACACCGTATTGCTGCTTCTAGAGAGGTCTCAACTGGCAGTCTAACGTTCGTCTGAGCTGCTACCAATGCTGACTGACAACAAAACAAGAGTGCAAAAGAAAAAAGCTTTGCTTGACTCTTTTGCCCCCTCGTATTACAAGGACTTGGAATTTACCCTGCGCCTACGGAGGGCACTGGAGTTTCTGATGACTCAGCTGCCTCCACTGCTGCTGGGGAGAGCCGAGCTGCGACTGAAGGAGCAACGCAAAGAGAAAGAAAAAAAAAAATCCCCATTTAAATACACTTATCTGAAGTCGATAGCACTACAATCTTTGTAATCTGTTGATAAGATCTTTTCCGATAAACTTTGATTGATAAACTTTTCCGCTGTTACAGCAGCTCCAGTATTAATATTTACCTTAGCAGAAGATACCAGGGTTCTTCTGAGACTCAAGTCTGACATTTGCTGGGAAATCTCATACTTCAGAGGAGCCCGTTGGAGCTGAGAACTTACTTAATGGAAATGACATGTCTACAGGCCTGGATTACCCTGGGCTGAAAAATTCCTGGAGAATAACTGGTTCTCTTGTTTCTTCTCTTGGAAGCTTCATGTCTAATATATTATAGCACAGAGAAAACATCAGGAGACCAAGTAACTCTACTAAAACATAGAAGTGGTCTAATTTGGGGGACCAAACTTGAAAGTTGTTTTCAGAAAGTTGCCAAGTCTTCACAGTTTCTTTTAATTTCTGTTGGGAGCGAGGGATGCTCATAAGATACCAAGCCCAGGGTATTTTACAAAACCGCATGTGCACACCCCCACCCCTCCTGAAACTGTAGACAACACGCTCAGCCAAGAAAATACTCCCTCACCATTACTGGAGGCTATGTTGAGCAAGTTCTTCTGATTAACCGTTCTTAAACTTGTTTCTAAATGCCAGGAAAGACAAATACCGTGACGCTTAACAGCAGGAGTTATAAAACCCACTTGCAGCCTGTACTCTCTCAGGTTTGTCAGAGTCAACAGAAACTAAAATTTGCATCAAGTCCTCTTTGGAAAACATCGCTGTCTGAGTTTCACAGTGACAACCTTTAAAAAAATCTCTCTCTTGCTATTTGATGTGATGCTTATGAGAAAAAGCAGACATTTTAACATCTACTGAAAAAAAAAAAATGCAAGTAGACTCGAAAGCCGAAAGAGCCTGAAATCACTCTGAAATTATTCGGGGAATGCCGGAGCAGCTGCCCCATCTGCACCATCACTGCTAGGGACAGAGCTTTTGTAAACCGAAAAGGGAGTTTATTTCAACACTGAAGTTTATCAGCTAAAGCACAGGATGAAGGACGACGTTTTGAGTCATCTCACACAAATCAGTGGCTTTCACCAATTATTGGCAATCATTTTTCTTCCGGAGCAATTGCATATTCCTCAGTGCCACTGTTATATTCAAAGAGAGAGCATGAGGAGATTCAGGGTTTGCTGTGGTGGCAGACATCTTTCCTGCACAATGCCAGGAAACATGTAGCTGAAGTGGTGCCCGGAGCCTCAGCTGGTTAAAAACTAAAGACACAGTCAGCTCTCAACCTGCACCCTCTGCAGAAACCTGCTGCCATGTCCCACCTCATCCTCTCCCCACCTCCCACCCTGCGCTGGCTCCAAGCCGCACAGCTCTGCCGACACCAACGTCACCGCGCTCGGACGTGCATTACGGCTCCCTGCTCCAACTCAAAACATCGTATTAAGTTTATAACCTGGGGGATTTGGGCCGGGCTTTCCCAGGCCAGGACCAGCACTATGTCCTCTGCCGTGGGAGCTGGGCATTCCCTGCGAGGGTGGAAAACAAGTCCACAAGGGGCCAGAGACAGCACGGGAGGTGGCGGTGAAGTTCCTGGGAAGTGATGGAAAAAAAAGGGGATGGGATTTGGGAAAAAGGACAGAGAGTGATGGAGCAAGCCTCGCAGTGCTATTTCTGTCCTGGGAGAGCCATGGCTGCAGCACGTCCAGCATCCAGGAGAGCGCAGGGCTCAATACTTTTTGCTCAACGCACATAGCAATCCTCTGCCCTTCTGGCTTTAAAAGCTGGCAATGGACTTGCTCCTTTTATTTTTGCCCTCATATCCAGCTGCTCTGGTGCCAGTTCACGCTGTTCCTACCCAGCCCGTACGCCTGCGGTGCAGGGCAGGGGCAGGGAAAGCCCCACACCGGGTCCGCTCACCCTCCCCGCCCCACAGCAGCTCCCTTAGAAAGCTCAGCCTTTTGATTTTCTTCTTTTTTTTAGCCATCCAGATTTTACCTACCATCCCCAAACACGCCCAAGAACCCCATTATATCCTGTATTCAGCCCAGTGTGTACCAACATGAATCCTGCATTCCCAGCACATCAAGCTACTCAAGACGATGACATTTTGCCACAGAGAGACCCCAGTCTGCAACAAACTGGGAAAATTAAATGAGCATACGCCGTACACTAACTGCAGCAGTGATGTAAATGGGTACTTTGAAAGGAGATGTCACTGTGCTGTTCCCCTGAGTGGCTAAATGGGGATCAAGGGCTAAAGCCACTCCTGTTGGACCGTATCGGGTGGCACCGAGCTCTACAGCCTGAGTACAGATAGGGGAGTTGCTGAGAGAGCCTGTATTTACCTCCTTGTTGCCAAAACTTACTCATCGGAAGATCTTTTAAAGCTCAATGAACGGTCTTACATTAAATTTGAGGCCAGAAAGAAGTGCAGGCTGAGCACATCCAGGCTTTTGCAGTTATTTTGCATCTGTCGAAGCACACCAGGGCATCCCTATGGATTACGCCAACTGCTCTCATCTTAAAGATTTGGGATGTGGGAAATACAAATGGCAGGAGGTAACACAAATCCCCACGTTTCCAGCAAGCAGAGAGATGACCCCATTTGCATGCTGCTGCTCAAAGTGAATTTTATTAATTTTAAAAGACTTTATCACACAGGGGTCTTTTATTAATTTCTGCATGAATTTTGAAAGGAAGCAAAGAACAAGGAATGAGCTTCGCAGCTTGACATATATAAATACAAATTAGCAAGATTTCAAGCTCAGAGTTTGAACAAACAGACCTGATTTTTAAACAGCAATTGAGATTACTTAAAAGATGATGCTTTCTACACTTTTCAGGGTCGTGTCAGTTCTCTACCATAGTTTCCTGCAAGTCACGTTGTATGCCACTACGTTGCAGTGTTGCCTGTCAGACCCCCTTAAAAAGTTGCACCGGGGGCTCCGACTCCTGGGGCTTCTCTCCCCAACACACTCCCTATGCAACACGTAGGCGGGACGGGGCTCAGATCGCTGTAACTGTCTCCCTCCCTTACACGGCCCCTCTTCCTCCAGAACTGGTATCACTAACATCAAAATACTTGATTGGGTTCAGTATTCAGAGGTTTTTTTCATCTCACCTATATTTCAACCTCAGGCAAAAATCCCTGCAGGTTTCATCTCTACCATGAAGAAGCCTCACAGCTCGCGTTTCACTTTGAAATTGGATTTGAAGTGCAAACCAAAATCCTACCGAGAAAAAAAAAAAACGGCCCTTACAATGCAACTTAATACTCACTACTAGGAGGAAAACAAATAAACAAACAAAAAATCCATGGCACAGCTACCTGCAGCCTGGCCAGGTCCTCCACTGCGTACCCAGACACAAGGTGCCTTCCACCAGCATTTCCTCGCTCCTTGTGCCCCAGCAGAGCCCCACGGACCTTCACACCTCTCACGATCACGCTCCAGAACCTCCCAGTGCCAGATGAAAGGGCCCCTTCGCTGCCCCGAAAGACAAAACTTTGCTTCTTGCCTTCAACCCTCCTAGGAGTCACCACCACCAGGTCAAGCAAAATTGGCTTCTAATTAGAAAACTCTTCAGACAGCAAGCAGAGGAAAAATGCTCTTCTGCTTTCGCAATGAACAGATCTTTGTAACTCTTAAAAAACGACAAGTTAAAGTACCAAGACGTTGCCTTATATTTCCATTAGTGGCCCCCACTGAAAGGAGCATCTCCAGAGCAGTTCTGAGCAAGCCCCAATTTGCAAATTGTACAGTTTTGTTACACATTTTTCTAGTGATTATCAGCCTTAAACCAGTCTTCAAAACCTTAATGTACAGCAAACCCAGACTGCCATAAGAGAAAAAAATTATATATAAAGCAAAAAGCCATGCAGTTAAATTTAAAAGGAAAAGAATCTCATGAGTGACTTCAGAAAAATGTGATAAATGACTTCCCCAGCTGTTTTGTCAACACTTCCATAGTAATTTGGCAAAAGCGCAAAATCACCAAGTTTATATTTTCATCAAATGGCTATTAGCGCTGTTGAAATCTCACAGACACGAGACAGTAAGAGCAAGCTCCACATTTTATATTGCATTGCCCGTGCTCAGTTTGTTTTCAGATTAATCATTTGAAAAATATTCTCCCTTCTACCCTGAGCCTTAAATATGACACTAAGGGTTTCACATATTAATTATAAAAAAAGGATACCCGCCCTCTCCAATTATACCCCCCAGCGTGTGATTCAGTCCTCATCCATCCCTGCATTACTAGGACTAGGGCAAGCAAATCCCAGCTCCCAGTGCCTGCACACATCCCTGATTTACAGAGCTCCGAAGACCATCATCTTTTAATGGACATACAAAGACCATCATCTTTTAATTGACCCTGGAAATGACACGTGCTCATAGTAACAGGATGTGTCTTCTGACAGCTCAATAGCTTTCAAAGTGCTTTGTGAACCTTCACCACAAAACCCAATCCTATTTTTGACATCTTCCTGACAACAAGAGCACTAAGCCGTTAGTTGGCGTTTGGTTCAGTAGTACTGACATACTAATGAGAAGTCTGAGTTTGAAAAAAATAGTGTTTCAAGTTGACATTCAATACTAATTCTGACTAAATACTGTATTTAATTAGGAACCTGTACACTGGCCTTACAGGGGTCGTAACTCTCAAGCTGTAGCACATTTTGTTGTTTGGCATCTCCAATCCATCAGGGAACTCTCAAAGTTTCCAATCTTTCTTTCCCACCCATAATCAAGCTCTTCAGCCTGTGCTTTAAAACCCACCATAGTTTAGGAATACAACAAGGAATTTTTCAAATCCAAGACCTATCAATAACTGTTTATACAGGCAAACGTATACACACAAACATATACATACATACTTTTATATACACAAAAAGAAACTGTTCCATGTATACTGCTCAAACTGAAGTTCTGACCAAAATAACCAATAAACAAAGAGCACAAATTAAAATTTTCTCAATTAAAAAAAAAACCAAACACCAAGTCAGAAACATGACTACGATCCAACAATAACGATACTTACAATTAACTTTTGTGCCTGGAAACAGTATCATCAGTCAGTTTATATGCACCTTCTGCAGAGATCCAGTGGGAACAGGGAACGTTTTACCAAGAGAGCTTTGCGAGTTTTGGAAACAGAAGGAGAGTTCGAACAGCGACATTAGTACCTGCTTGGTGCACTCAACACAGGCACCCATCTCCTGGGAAGGCCACCCCAGAGCTGCCCATGCCTGGAGCGATGGCTGTTCCCACCCTACATTGCTGCAGCACCATCCCACCTTTGAACACACCTCTGAATCCAGAGGATGAAGCGCCAAGGACAATAACAACCGTTTCCAACCACAATCTTTGAGGCCAAAGCGAAAAAGTGGGGAACCAGAATTTAAGAGCTACTCCAAAGGCAGAGAAATTGGAGCGTGCCACGTTCCAGAAGGGAGCAAAGAGCACCTGAATGCCACCGGCTCTCGGTGGAGAGGTGGATGCGCCCGTGGAAGGGAGGCACCCACCGAAACTGCGCGACAGGACAACAGCTCAACACCTGAAGCTGCCGTAACGAGCTTCTGCTCAAAATCACCCGGCATACGGACGTACCCGCATCTCCTGTAATTCTGTAGTGGCAGTGAAAGCTTTTCCAAATATCTAAGTGACTATTTGTCAGCGGACTCATTATACCATGCTGTAAATATCTGAAAAACGTTTAAAACAAATAATCAAAACTGCAGAGGTTTGAACTGTTTAACTACAAAGACCATGTTGTACTACTAGCAGCCCAAAGTGCAGGATCCAGCAAAGCTAATCCACCTCCCCCTTGAACACCAGCAAGCTCAAAATCTTCTCAGAAACACTTGCCAAGAGTTTTACTAAGTTTGAAGATGTCAAACTTCATTTACTACAGCATTTCTCCTCGGCCTTGTAAGATCGTTATTGCTCCCTTTGCGGGGTTGAAAATGTCCTGCAGTCAGCACTGCGATATCGAAAGGAAACCTAGAGCAGATGCACAACAGATAAGACTGACATTCACCTACATTTGTTATCATGCAAGTCAGCGACTGACATAAAAAGTCCCAGACTTTGCACTTTTGAGAACATTTCATCACTTTCCAATTAAAATTCTGACCTTGCCTGAATTCCCGGTACTGGATACAGCCTGGTATCTCTGCAGAAACAGTCCCCTTTTACAGTAATTTTTAAAAATACTAAATAACAGAATTAACAACTGTTTTTCTAAAGAAAAAGTTGCTTAATCAAGACTGAATAGTGGACTGGCAACAAAATGACAGCAGGCAAAGCAGTAATTTCACCTTCCAGGAGGTGGAATCTGTTTGCAAAAGCCCTCAAAGCACTGAATTTCTATTGAGATGATAAATAAAACCACACTGTTGTAACACTAATATACTGGACACTGATGACAGTTCAGCGAGGACCTCAGAGTGTCCATCTCTATTCACAATTTCATCTGAAAATTTGGAGGGCTTCTATTAAAATATAGGGAAGAGATATAGATAGATAGATATAGAAATATATATATATATTTATATAAAATATAGGGAAGATTAGCCAGAACTGTCACAAAAATAGAAAACTGGAGAGGCTTTGACCTCTGTGAGCAATAGATCATCTAACCTACATTAAAACTGCACGTCAAGTTGCTCGCTTGGCTGTGTGCCACCTACAGGTCCACACTCAACAGCAGAGACACCGATAATTTGGGACATTTTGCCACCACACCCAGAAAACACAACAGTGAGCTGGATCTGGAGCGTGGCGTGAACGAAGGGTTGGCTTTTTGTTTCAGGAGAAGCTGGGAGGCGTAAGACGAAATCCCCCTCTCAAAGAGCTCGTGTAAAAAAAGGCTTTCCACTGTTGGAAACTATTCTGTCCAGGGCAACCAGCACCTCCCCTGCAACGGAGCACACAGCACAGGCATGCACTCGGCTTCGTGATTTATTCTACAAAAGGGTTACCAGGGATGTAGTCATCTCCTCCTATAAACATTTCGGGAGCAAAGTGCACACGTGATCTCGGAGCAAGTGCTAGACGAGAGGGAAGACTGGAAACCACTTAAGAGTAATCAATTAAACTTTTGTTCATAAGAAGAGCAGGGCGGCTTAAACACCTGTGTCTTCGCAGAAAAATGGTTTATTTCCCCAAGTTGAGCTTCTTGTTTTAAGGAGTTACTACAAGAAGCATCTTCTCGATTATTCACTGCATTAGAAAGCACTTAAAATTCACCTCCTATGACACTTTCCAAGACAGAGTTATATTTGTTAATAAAGAAATTATTAATGACTACAAAACTGCTCTGGGTAGGATTCAGGACAAATTACTCAACTTTCTTTTAGCCTTTCAAACAGGACTATCTTCCAATTCTTTCGGGCTGGTACTTTCAAGATGGATCAAAACTAAGTCAATTGGAAATGATTTAGACAGCCGCCTTTGCAATAGATACCACAAGTTATATACCGTATAGTAGTAGCTGGCATTGATATAACATCTCAAAAATACAAATATGCATAGTAAGGCATGCCTAATTTTCTCTTACTTAGCAGTGGTAAAAACTATTGCCTACTTTGTCATTTTCTACCTGATTCTCTAGAGAAATTGCTGTGTTTCGCCTAAGAACATGTGGTGATGTCTCTTCCAGCGATGTAACAGGGGACTTGAGTTGTACAGCGAACAGGATTGCATTTCCTAACTCTGAAATAGGTTCCACGTGGGATGCGACTCAAAAATTTTGAAGCTCCTTGGAAAATATGGATAAAAGAGATATCATTCTATTACTTCGCCAAGTTACAGCTCTGAGACATTTAAAAATAGCTAGTTTTGAAATGGTTTTCTGCTAACAAACAGTCAACACATACGAGGTGTACACTGGCTGTATACTTTGCCAACTACAGAAAGATTTCTGTCCAAGACTTCTTTTAAGCCAGAAAAGGACAGAGCAGTACGGCATGTACACTTGTTTGCTCTCCCGTTAACAAGTTTCCTTGTCACTACAGCTGCGTCTATACTGGTGAAGCTGCACTGCTCTGACTCCGCTGTAAGGCAAAAGCCTTACGGTTTTTATCATTTGTACAGAAAGGAGACTGCACAAAAGCTATTTTAAGAGCTGAATATTTAGATCTCAAAATACGGTTCATTTGACTGTAGAAGTACGACTTAGTTCTGGAGTTCCAGCACTCTCCAAGTAAGGTGCCTTCCCCAGAAAATTAGGAAGGACCTAGAGATACCAGGACTTTGCCATAAGAGTTTGTTTTGGTTTTGTTCCAAGCTATGTTTTATGGTTATATGACCCAAATCTGATGAGTTACAATTCCAGGAATTTGCCTGTCCACAAGCTTCTCTTAAAAATAAACTTGATTAACAAATGCAGCTCTGGGTGTATACAAAACCCAAATAAGCATCCACAGACAGTTTTTTCATGCACATAAGCCCTGTAGGAGACGATTCTCTGTGTTCCCTGTAGAAATATTTTTCTGACATATTGCAGTCTTAGGCATTTAGCACACTACCAAAGATGATCCAATGAACAAAAAGCCAGCTTTTTTCATCGTAGTCACTCAAAATTCAAAACACGCATACTGCTATCCACATAAGATTTAACACGCACTAAAAATAAAAACTTTACATCGTTAAAACGTTGCCCGCTGCCAAATGAATCTTTGTCATAACATTCATTAACAAGAGACCTCCTAATCTTCATCTCAGGAGCTGAAATTAGGCTCTCTCAAGCTCTGCAGTCCGTTGTTGGTGACAAGAGACAAGAGACATACAAGGGCTCACCGTAATGCAAATTCCAAATCAAATTCCCTGGGACAGTCATCACGGCCCTCGCCCTGGTTCCTCCTCGTCACTAAACACCCAATTTGTCCACTGCAATAAAGCAACTACTTACCTTAACAGCTCCAGAACGTCTTCTCCCACATGAAGTCCACTCTTGGCACCTACACATCCCAAGCTGGATGCTTTAGGGCAACAGTCATCAGGCCATGCTATCTGCGTCCTGGATGCACGTGTTGTCTCCTCTCTTCCCAGCTACCCTGCTTCCCCAGCCCCTCCCCACAAGCAAGGCGGCCCCTGCATGCAGCCCCAACCGTCCCTCAAATTCCTTCATCACGAAAGCATCCCCCAGTCTCAAAACCCCGGTAAGAGAGTATGTCATGTGCATTAATGTTAACATATCAGGAGAGGGAGGGAAGAAGCTAAGACACAGACCCGAAGGCCTGAAGGAACCTGAAGAAAGGCCTGAAGGAACACTGTGCCCTATGCTGCATCTCGATCTGTGCCACAGGCTCCTGGGTTTCCGCTACTTCTCTGTAGGGCCCAAACACTCGCTTCTCACTAAAACATATTTTTCAGAAAGCTAGTCTTTTCAGACGCTGAAAGCTGGAAAAACCCACTTCTCTTGGCAGATTCTTCCAACAGTTTATCACCCATGTGTTAAAAATGTATGTTTATCTTCCCATTTGAATTTGTCTAGCCTTATACAAATGTTTATACCCTTCTTCCAAACAAGGCGACCTTTAATATGCAGAGTTTTATCTTGTTGGTGTACACATTTTTTTTTTAGAATCAAACTGGAATTTGGCAGCCCATGCTCAGGCTGCAGAAGCACCTCCTTTGCCTGCACTGCCGGGGAAACGAGCCTCCGCAGCAGCACAGAGCTTGGGCCGGCAGAGAATGGGCAAATGCCCACTGCTGCTGCGTTCACTGCAGTAACTCACCACCAGGTTTTCCTGATGAGAAAGGCAAAGGTCAAATGAGGAAAAAAGTCCTTGAAATTTATGTCAACAGCACAAAAACAGGCTGTGTTGGTTTCCTGCTTCTCCCTTACTGGTTTCATGCCCTGCAAGTTACATGGAGAAGCAGCATCGTGCCTATCAAGGATGTTAAGATTTGCCTTTCTTCTTGGCGCTAAAACATACACGCCTAGAGAAGATGGAAGTAGCACTAGAGGTATTTAATGAAAGAAAGACTTTGGTGGTTGTCCTAACTCAGAAGGTGAATCTCCCCGACAGAAAAATCTTCCACCTCTTTACACTCATTCAGGAGCTCACTCAAAGACTGAGGGCAGGAGGCTCATGAATGTTACTTATGCTTGCAGGCAACACCAGAGGCATCCAAAACAGCTTTAAGTGAATTTCTAGCTCTCTACTGCTCTCCTGAACATCCAGCTCACGGTTTGTATAGAAGAGCTGAATAATGCGCTTTCATTATTGCAGTATACTTGGTGATAAGGACCTGACTGTATTTCCCCATAAGCACCCAGTAGTAAGAAATGTATACATCAAGATTAGCAGACTAATTCTGGGAGGTGTCTGAGTGACTACTTAACAGGGCATGTCCAAATTAATCAAAGTACCAAAGTGCCTTCTGATAAGAGGCAGTATTAGTACAGAAAGCCTGGCCAAAATCCTCTGAAGACAAAGGGCTTAGTCCTCCGACTCTAGCTAAGACAGACTGGAGGAAAGGCTGAGCCTTGGCCATCTGAGTTTTCTCCATCTTTCTCCAGAAATACTTTCACAGAGAAGTCCAAAACAATTTTAAAACATCCATAGTCTAGCTCCCTTTGGAAGAATAATGACAGAGACTGATACTACAGAATATACCCTTTCACAAAAGCAAGACACAGTACTCTCTTGCTGAGTAAGCAACAGGATGACAAATTCAGATTTAGTTTCTGTGCTGCTCAGAGCAAAAGGCGGCCTCCAACTACATGCCTAGGAAAAAAGTTTGCCAGAGGTGGCTATGGTGACAGTTACATAAATGTGTGATAAATAAGCAAGTTAATCTTACTCTATATATCAGTTACAAAGACTAACGCAGCCACGGCATGTATTTCTGGGGAGAAACGGAAAGACTGCTGGATCTGCCCAGCTTCTCTACCAGATGTGTCAAAGGCTCTGCAAGCTTATGTTTTTTTTTTCCCCCCAGGTAAACTCCCCTCCTGGACCACATTTCAATCAAGCTTGTGACTGCAACCAAGACAGAAGAATCCTATTCCAGAGCTGCTGCTTTGCATCTTCAGCTGTTTTGGTAACAGCTTCGAGCAACTCCCTTACAGACATAGCCAAAATAATTCTCTCTTCTGGCCATCAGGAGTATGTGTTCCACAATCTAAATTCTATGACCAGTCACCCAGGCTGGATTCCTCTCCCATACTAGTAACTTATTCAAATGAATTTACAAATAAGAAAAAATGCAGGAGATTTCATATTTGATTTTTAACAGTCAATAAAAGGAGAAGTTGAAGCCTTCTCAACGTACCACGTTGTTTACAAACTAGTCTTTACAAACTAGGTGTTAATATTTAATCTCTCTCAGAATTAACATTCAATTGTATGAAAGGATTCAGCTTTCTTTTGACTGCTGGTAAACTAGCAGCTACAGGGGGTTTTTTTTCTGTTTTTAGGAAGTTCATTCGAAGTTGGCTGCATTGAAAAGAATAGCTGAAAGAGCTCTCATTTATGATTCAGTATAAAGGATAAGTTATTGGGCAAAGCAAAGTTTTAAAAGTTATTACCATAAGCCTCTAAAAATCTATTTTCTTGATTGTCAATTTTAAGTCAAGCTCAAAAATGGTCTATTTTTAGTGATTTTAAAATGAACCCGCCGTGCTGCAAAAGCTAGCATTATTGAAAAAGCCAGAGAACTAAAGAGACAACTCCACTTAATAGCATCCTTTTAATAAAACTTTTTACTTATCTTCTGAATTAAATATACTTTAATCCCCACCATTACATTTCGAAGCTGACATCTTCTCAAGCAGAAGTCTTTAGCTTCCTTTATTTGGAAGATAATTAGCACTTAGTCCACCAGTGCAATCTACCTCACACCGAGACTTCATAGCTTTCAGATTTGGGTACTATCACATCGAAACCACTGCATGTATTTTAGACATGGTAAGCATGACGGGAGATACAGTACTCATGTGGGTTTTCAATTAACTTTCTACCAGCTGCCGTAAGTAAGATAACACCTAACCTGGCGCAAAGTCTGCCAGAACATAGTTTTCAGAGAAGTTTCAAGGAGTTTGAATCAGCAGTCAGCTTGCATAGGTTCAGGGTTACGGCTCAGACGGTTACAGCATATTTTTTTTTTTTAAAATCTGACAGCAGCATCTCAAAAGTGGGCCTTACTGTTCTGTGAACGTATGGCCTGTGTAGCAGAGTAGAAACCAACCATCTTCTGCTCTAACTCTTCACTAGTGCCCTTCACTCAACCACCAACTCTAGATGAGGTATTTTTTCCAAAACCAAAGCAGATCAAGCAGTAAACCCACTATAATGGTGAATTCAAAAGGCACAGTTTGTAACACTAACAAAGTAAATTTGCTTCGTTCCAACACTATTGCAACAGAAGGATCATTTCAGCGTTTTGGGTGGAAGATAAAAAGCTTTTTACTTAAGACAACCACGTGAAGAAAAGCAATAACAACAAGAAAACCCACACTGTCTATGTTGAGTATGACATAAAGCATGTCTGTGGTCACAATTCAGTCCCAAAGTAAACAAGACCAGAGGGAGCAGACAGCGCAAACAAGCTTCCTTTTCTTACCTTAAAAAAAGTAAAGTTTCAAAGTCCAGGTTACTGCTGATTAGCACATCACTGATGTCAGTATTGCAACTACCTTGTGAGAACACCATGTCTTAAAAATAAGCCTAAATACTAAGACATCCAAAAATCAGAACCAAAGAGGCAGGTTTTCCAAAAGTACTATGAAATGCTTCCACAAAAAGGTTAACAAGAATCCTAACACTAAATTAATGCATTGCATTGAGTGCTTTTGAAAAGTTCTCTGACCGCAAGCATCGTGCAGCTGCAACATTCATTTTGCAATGCAACGATCTTTAGAGGTAAACCCTATCCTGTTACAATCACAGATTAAACTAAGGCAAAGCAGGAAACAAGCTCACTTTTCCAACAGAACAGAAGCAAATTCAGGAACAGAACTCAGGTTTCCAAAAATAAAAAATAAAATCTACCTTACTTTATCACTGGACCATCCCAGGGATGGTCTGAAACACATAAGCACAGCTAAATACAGAAGACAAACCTCTGCTTACACCTAAAGCTAATACACTGAAGGAGGCAAGCAAACAGGACAGCCAAACACAAACACTGACAGAGAGATATAAAACCCTTGGGCTTGAGTAGAGATATTTTTTAAAAGCCTTTTACAAGCCTTGTTTTCAGCATACTAAGACTCAGTCCATCAATTAATCACAAGCTGATAAAGTACAAATCTTACAAATGCTACATACACCTACTCTGCAGAGCAGCTTTGTCGCTTATACCACAAAACAATGCCTGTGATTCTCAACAGAGAAGGTATTGTAAGAACTGAGAACTACAATAGCTGCAGCAATTTTAAAATGTGAAGCATTCTAAGGCAAAATCCCAAACTTCTTCAGTAAAGCCAAGTGAAAGGGGTAGGTGCCATGCAATCTAAAGAGAAAGCTGTGTTACGGTGTATTGCATTGAAATTGCTGCCATGCATAAAAGACCAAGAAGAGGTTGCACCAAGCAAAAGCATTATAAAGTTATTGTATTCTACCAGTGATCATAGAAGCAGAGCATGAAAGAGCAAGTGACTTAGCAGGTTCAAAAACTCCATCTTCATTTTTCCAAACCACTGGAGGAAGTTTAATTTAAACTAGATGGTGTCCCTAAGTATTCAAAATTAATCCCTCCTGTATGAACAAATGGTACTTTGAATCAAACAGCACCTGGTTTTGAAAGCTACCTCATCCCACTGCGCATTTGATGCCTAGCATTTGCTAGAATTAAGAACCTTTTCTGTTATTAAAATTTAGTGCTATTTTGGCCAAAATTGAAGTTTAAGGAAATTTGCTGTCCTTGATGATCCATTACATCTAGTGAGTAGGTTTTGTACATCCATGCAAATTATGTCTTAGTAAGGAATGGCATAAAATTTTTCAGAGCAACCTAATAAGTGGGTTTTCAAGAGAAAAGAAACTCATTTAGCAGCACAAATAAGAAGAAATTCTGAATATATAATACATTATAGGAAGAATTTAAATTGGATCCACAGTAAACAGAATGAGGATTTATTTTGTGCATTAAAAATGAAGCTGGATGCAAGAAGTTGCATTAAAAAAGAAACTGGATGCAGTGTTATTTCAAAAAAAGAAAAAAACCTGTGGCGTCCTACATATTGAAACAGGTGGAGACTATGAGGCTTAGGTCAAGTGTAAGAAGGTGACAATTTTTTACATTTGGAACTGGAACTGCCAGTCCAATTATATACTTGGACCAAGACCCTGTATCCACCCAGTTCAACCACCGGCCTAGGCAAATGCTGGTGTATAGGTATCTGCTTACTACTATAGAAGTCTTTGCTGATGAATTCTGCCTTCTGCTGACTCCTTTCTTCTTGTCTGCTTTTGTGTTTTGCCAGTTTCTCTTTCTACCAAGAAAGTGCAGCACTGCCACTTAATGCTGCATTTTGTCCAGCTCTGACAATAACCAGCTTCAGGGATCTGAAGGCAGAAGAGAGACTATCCAAAACACTGGATCTTCAGCAAATTTACAGTGTTAAAAGATTTCATTATAGAACCCTGGAGTGAACTGTTTGTATATAACGCTGTGAGAAGGACCACACTTTTCTGGGTAAGAAGATCTGAGGCAAGCGTGTGGGTACAGGTTTGCCACTAGCAGGTATGCTATCATAATTGTGTTCTTAACTTGAGCTATGTAATTTAAATGTTAAAAGAAGATTACCTGGGATTAAAATAGAAGGTGAAGTTTAGCAGCTCAATGTGAAACCTATGGGTATCCACAGGAAGGAATTCAAACTCAACTCCAGATTGTCCTAATTTTATTTGACTTGATTAACCAATTTTGAAGCACTTTTTACAGTTTACATAACTTAAAGGAGTACACTATGTCCTATAAATATAAATTAACATTTTTAATAACTCAAGACATCACAACAAAGCCAGATTTTGAAATAAATTGTCTGTTTAGTTATCTGGATCAAGAAGTAACATACATGGGGAAGGAAAAAACAGCATTAACAAGAAAACACTGTTTAGTTCTAAACTGAGTTTGTGCTTCTACACCAAAAACACAACACTGAAGTAACAAGAACTCTGCAAAGAACTTGAAAAGCTGCATAACTTCTGTAGTCCCAAAACCAAAGTACATATTTATTTCTTCTACCTGTTATTTTGTTTGGTTCTATGAAATTAGCATTAACAGTAGAGGGACACATGTAAGATGTACTAACTTTGCTGCAAATATGAATTCTGTTGTAGCAGTTGGTTAGATTGTTGGTTTGGGTTAAGTTGAATTGGTTTTCCTGCATGATAAACAAGAGCAAATATTTTTTATGTATTTAATAATCAACGCATTTGTTAGTACAAAGCAGATGGTGTTCAGCAAGAAGGCATTAAGTGATCATTTGAAAACACCATGCTTTTTTTTTTTTAAACACTAAGCCATCCTAAAGAATTTCGTGAAGGCCAGATGTTCAAAGCTGGTGCACAGATAAAAACTGCACATCC